>NC_046224.1:49344306-49679329 GCF_009819885.2 Catharus ustulatus
TAAATTGATCCTCTTCTTTTTGCTTTAATGTAAACTGAAGCTAACAGAGTTCATAGATTCCAGGCAGATGTTACAAAACAACAGAGCTTACTTTAAAAGTCTCTGTAGAGTGTCATCATTTAAACTAACTGCATATGACTCTAAGAATTATTACCAGCATTTACAAGCAGGCATTACCTGAGCCACAGGATGATAGTCCTGCAAGTTGCAGCATATAGGATGTATCTTTCATCTCTGAAGCTAACAACTTATTGAGATTTTTTTTTCCCTTTTGAGAAATCTAATGCTCGGGTTTACAGCAATTTATGTTTGCTGAATTTTATGCGTGCTTCAGCTACCTTTCTGTGTGTTAGGATAAAAAATTGCACAAATTAGTCACACACCTGTAAACACATACTGTCCGAAACCAGTTTTTCATTAATCATTCCAAGTAAATTAAAATGATAGTGTGAAAAAAAAAAAAAAAAAAAAAAGGAATGTTGATGGAATAGTAAGATTTCTTCCACTTTCACAGTGAAAAAAGCACTGGGTCTCAACTCCAAAGGTCCAGAATATCTCTGTTCTACCTTGTCAGACAACAGGGTATACCAAACAAGAAAGTGCTGATTGTGATTCAGCCATTGTTTTCAGCTAGAATATACACAAACACAACTGTGAATTATTTTATTAGGAATGTCCAGAATACACAGATTTCCTCACTCTCATTGAAGAGGTACGTCCCTCAGGGAAAGAGCATGTGATCTCTTCTGTAGGATCCTCACAAGGACCCCGATTCATGTCTGAACATAACGGCTCATGGTAGACCAAAGGTAAAGTGC
Organism: Catharus ustulatus; assembly: GCF_009819885.2. Lineage (NCBI taxonomy): Eukaryota > Metazoa > Chordata > Aves > Passeriformes > Turdidae > Catharus > Catharus ustulatus. Next base: position 49,345,125 of record NC_046224.1, read on the forward strand.
CTGAAACACATTTAATGTGATTTATAAGAAACTTGGACATTAAAAAGTATCATTTCTGTTTGTCAGACACTGTTTCAAGGCATTTTATTATGAAGTAGTCCCATCATACACAGCAATCTACACAGCATGGGAGAACACCTATGCGTTTGTGTGCTTGTTCTTACGCACAGGTTATCAGTGAGTGAAGCAGCAGAGCTATCCTTGAGTTCACTCTGTATTTAAAAGGAGAAAGGGCAGGATTGTCAAGACAAGAGAATTGAATTGCAAGAACATAGAGCTCCATGGAAGTGTTAGTCACTCATTTGTGATCTGCAGGACCGGTTGTACTTACAGGGACCGTGTATGAGCCACAGAGTCGCCGGCTGCTTGCACCTCCCTGTGCTTCAACTGAGCAGCCCATAACTCTAATGGCTTTTGTGATGACTGCCCTGGTCACATAAAATTAAAATTTAAAATTAAAGGGTGACATTAAAGGGTGACATTATTCAGCAATCTTCTGCTACAGCAGACATGCAATCCTTTCGGCAAGTCTAGACATTTTACTCCTCTCTCTTCCCCACAGAATTATGGAAGGAACCTGCAGTAGCATCCTGTGCTAGGGTTTAATCACTGTTTCCAACTTACATGGGTGCATCAGTAAATGCTCTCTCCTGTCCATTACTCAGAGGGCATCCCTCCTGAGGAAAAGACAGAGAAAGAGGGAGATGGCTCAATTTAAATAAAGGAAAATAAGAAGAAAGTCAAGAGGTAGAAGAAAGAGTTTAATCTCTAAGGTTAGAACATTTCAAATGTGATTAAAGTTTCAGTTCAGTAACTGGAGCACAGATTTTTCTTTTTAAATTAGAATTGACAAGTGTGTAATTAATGCACTGTACATATTAAAAATATTAAGTTTTGCTTGCATCCTACACTCAAAATTTTTTTAATACCAATCTGGGGATATTTACAAGTGATACCTGTCTGCTAGGGATGGTTTTCAATGGATGCAAAGCACCCATCAGTGTCTGCAAAGCAATTTCCTCAGCCTCTTTGGGTAATTTTTTTTACTTTTTGCAATAGTATAATAATCTTGGCTTATTTCAGCTATCATTAACAATAGTACCATTGCTAGCAGAGGGCAATTAGGAATTCCTTAAAAGAAAAAACAACTTCTTCAATCCCATTGCTTACTATAATTTACATTACCAAAATTTTAAGCCCGTAAATCTAGTTTAAAGTACATCAAATTGGTTTAGCGGGCATTGTACATCCCAAAAGCTAGATCATTTTTTATCCATTCTGCAGTGAAAATCTCTTGTGTTTCTTGATCCCTTGACCACAGGCCAAATCACGGCACAACTCGGGGCAGGCAGTGAAGGCAGAAGCTCATTTCTGCCTCCTGCTTCATTGTGGAATGGTCCATTTTTGGGACCCAAAGGAGCTAATGGTACAGATGGCATAACAAATAAGTTTTACAGTACCCAGTACCATTTCCACTGATGAGCGGGGAAATTTTCAGCTCTCCGTTGCCTTATGATTTTTTATCAGTTCAAGGCATACTGACTCCAAAGCCAAAAATCATTCAATCAAAATCGACATGTCTGGTTAATTTTTGCTGGGTTGTAAAGACCCACAAAATACATCTGGTAATTCATCTGCAAGTTTGAGCCAGGCAATGAAGCCAAAGACTAAAGGAGCATTCAGAATGGTGAACTGCTAAGGCAAGCTCTTCCTCATTTTATCCATTGTGGGTCACTTACGCTTTCTGTAGGGCTTTAAAAGCTAAGTCTGTTGTTGGCTTTCAGCCAAGCCTGTTGCTGGCGCCACAGACTCATAATTTTATCAGTCTTGCCTCTGTTTCACGAACGTTTAATTGTTTGTGGGTTATTCTTAGAACACAGAAATGATAGATCTTTCTGGCATTCAAATCAATTAATTAATTTGATTTATTTGTTTTCCCTAACAGCACAAGAGGTTTCAGCTGAATATTTATTTGGAAGGACTTGGTATATAGAGAAATGTGAGGAAAAACAAATGTTTTTGCTCCATTCAGATTAGCTGGCTGCAGTGCACATGGAGAATACACAGCCCATGTAGATGCAAAAGAAAAGCCAGTATAAATGTTTACTTTACAGTATTCAATAAGAACTGCTAGAGGCATAACTTGTTCCTGGGCAAAACTGCTTGAGCTCTGTCTTCAGTGTTAGCCACACATCTTTTCTGTGTTTCAGACTGGGTGTCTTTCTTTCACAATAATCTCTAAGAACAGGGTTCCATTCCAGCACATGTAGAATACAGACAGAGCAAGTGTACTCATGCATGTTGACTCTTAAGAAAGGATAGGAGTATTATTTCCACTTTTTTTTTTTTTTTTGAGGGAATGAAGGCTTAGCAGGATGTATGCTGATGGCCCCCACACCTGACTTACCACTTAACTTACCTTACAGTAACGTGGATTTTGCATTACAGAACAAAGAGTAATTCAAACTTTCTACTCTCCGGGACATCACATTTGGATCCCTGTGCAAGTGGGGAGCGGGACATGAGAGAGGAAACACAGCAAGCCAAGACAATCTAGGCCCTTAGAACTCCTGCAGTCCAATCGTTCTAATTAGATGTAGATGTTTCTCTCCACTGGCTCCACAGGCAGCACTGATTCAAAGTGTTGATGAGAAGAGAGTTGAAACGTTTGCTACTGCTCTGAAAGAAGTCATCCCAGCAGCTTTGAAAACTAAAGGATGACTTATTAAAGTGGCTGACTGTTGTAGAGGCAGTGCAGAAAATTGCCCAGTATCATGCAGTCAAGCCAGTGACCTGACAGAAAACTGTGCTGTGATCTCCTAAATCTGGCTGCATAGTTCTCCCAACAAGAACCAGCCTAGAACAGACCTAAATGACAGGTGCTGCGCAGTCTGTAGACATGTCCTATAATGTGGGAGACAGTGCCACATCACTAGAGTAAATGATGGTGATAGGAAAGGAAAGAGGAGAATGTATTGCTCTTCTCCACCCCGTATCTACACCTGACCCCATGACAATTGTTCTTTCAGAGTAATATTGAAGCACAGTAATGGAGTATATGAAGGTTCAGAAATGCTATGGATCTCATTGGCATGGAAAATTCTTCTGATTTACACACACTGTTATCATGAAAGTGAAAATGTCAGTTTTGCTTTTAAAAATAAACCTCAAAATCTCATGTACATAGATATGAAAACATTTACCAGTATGTTTTGCTCCTGGAAAATACATCATGATCATCAAGGATTAATGATTATTTCTTAGAGAAAATAATTTCCACTTTCCTATTTTAATAAAGTTGAAAAAGTTCCTCTGGACTTCAAATTATTTAAGTATTTCAACCTTATCAGAATGAAATATGCCTATGTTTTCATACAGACTTTTATTTTTTCTTTAGGTCTTATATTCCAAAACACTTTTAAATAATTTAATGGTTTGTTTTTTGGGTTTTTTTGTGTCGAGTATAGAAATTCTATTTATGAATAGCTCTAGTTGTTGAGGAAAGAAGGAAAAAAACGATCATGTCAGGCTCAAAAACCAGAAGACCAATAAAAAGAAACAAAAATGTAGTATTTCTTAATATTTGGATTTTATACCAATGCCATGAATGTTGGTGGTCTGACACTGTGGTTTGGCAGTCCTACATTCATTCAAATGCTAAATACTTTTCAGCTCAGTTGTGCTCTCAGACATTTGTGCACATGAACAATTTTCTTACGAACAAGGCATCTGTGCAGAGATCAGCCCATTTGTGCTTAGCCATAGTTATTCACATTTGATTATTTATTATTCTGTCACATATGAATAGCAACACATTCTGGAAATGCTATTGTTCCAGAAATGCTATATAAACAGGACTTCACCAGTCCCCAAACTAAACCTCAAATATTTGTTGTGATAAAAACTATAACTCAGGTCTTGAAGACTATCACACTGAAAAGGCATGATGGTTACAGAAATAGGGAACTGAGGCACAGAGCAGTGAAGTTACTTCTGAAGCACTGAAATAGGTTAGTAACAGAGTTCTTTATGCCTTCAGTTAGACACCTCAGCCTTGGCTTCTCAGGATACTCTGTTCTTGTGGCAGTATTAAAGCACTGAAATGATTTAATGGACATTTTCTTGGACAAACTGCTCTGTGTGTATACTTGTCCAAAATGGGTAACTATTGACTTATATTGCTGGACTCATATGGAATAGATTAAGTTTTAAGCTGCAATTTTTCACAACCAAAATATTCTTTAAGTAGTAGAGAAGTAGACATAGCTGTTAGTACAGTGCCTATCAAATAGAAGGTGAAATCGTCCCTTCGCATCAGGCCAGCTACACCAATGCACTTTTGATGAGACAACAGCTGAAAGAGGTTTCAGAAGGGTTCTGCAGGCTGTCACCTACCCATTAGGGATAATGTTTTGACTATTGGCAAAATGACTTTGCCACAATCAGGTTGAGGTCTAAAATTCACATACTTCATTATGCAGTTGTCTTATGGTTTGGATTTAGTTTTGGAGAACAAGTAGGCACCATTTAAAAAATATTCATATCTTTTGGGCTGCCAGGGGGTCCTTAAGATCAAAATTTGGCTTTCCAAGTGATACGATTCATATGAAATCTGGTGAGAGCTTACAATTTTCACATTAGTAACAGTCAGTTTGTTTCCATCAGAGAGGTTAGAAGCTGTCGTTTTAGTTGGTTTTTTTCTGCCTGCTGGTATGTTACAACATTCACACCTGCCAGAAAATGTCAGAATGTTTATTCCAAGAATAAAAATTTCGGCACACATCCGCTTCCCAAAATAAATAGCACAGCAGATATATTCCGTAGAGCCTCCAATACTCACAGGTTGGACTTAGTCATTCTTCCTGTGAGAGGGTGGCCATCAATCCCTGTCAAAGGAAGCCTTCAGTCTGGATTTAAGAACAGGGATACTTAGATCAATGGTGAGGAGCACAAGGAGCCCATAGGGAGAGAATATACCTTTTCATATTTGTGAGACAGTACTTTAAAGTCTTAAAAGCATCTGGGCTTGAAGAAGGAAAAATTGCAGTATGGAGAGTCTGCTGGTTTGCCAAGCAAATCATCTTTCAGTCACAGCCTTCTCCTCCCACAAGACCAGAGGGTGGATATTTTCATAATAAAATGGAAATGCCAATGGAGCATACTCAGCAATTATCTGCATTGATTTACCAGAATAAAAGGAAATCTTTGTTTCATTGTGAAGTAAGTACCACAATTTTAAGATGGTAAATGCATAAGAAACACCAAAACTGATATTCAGAAACTAATTTAGTCTGTCAAACTTACTCTTTTTCAGATGATTTCTAATAAATGAGTCTACTTTCAAAATCTTCCATTTAGGTGATATAAAAATAAAACGGAACAGATCAAGAAAGCTTTACAGGGAGAGGTAAGATCACTTTATATTTAAAGTGCTGAAATACGCTTTGCATTTCCTAAATTTCTGTCTCAGTCACAGACTCCTTGTGTGACCCTGCATGAGTTATTAAATTTCACTTTGCCTCAATACTTACAGAGCAGAAAATATCCCCTTGAAGTTGATGTTTTACAAGTACTGAGGGGCAGCTAATGTGATACAGATTCCCACCTGACAGAGAATCTAAGTGAGGAAAATGGTGGTTTCAAGCTGTCTCTATAGCCAGAACAGGAGAATAAGAAGCAGCTTTGACATTTAATTTGGTCCAGCTATGACCAGAAGGGTCGTTTAGCAGTACCTGTTTTCATGCATTCATAGCAGAGGAAACTTAGGGTGACCAAACTCCTTATATGCCATTAGGCCTATCTGGTTGGCCAAAAAATTATCTCTCTTCTCCCTCGCCCCCCATGCTGATATGACCTCCTCCAGAAGAGTTGGTAACTTCTTTCTTCTTTGTGTTTCATTTGGGTCAAGCTCCAAAGCTGGACTGTTTCCCAAGGACTAGTGTAGGAAAAAATACCTCTTATGCTTAACATCGTCTGGATTACAAGAAAACCACGAAGCTGTAAAGGCCCTGTATCTACAGTTCTCACAAATTCAGTGGTCTCTTTTTTTTTTCCCTAAAATGTTTTTTATGAGATGTCTGAAGCAATATTTTTGTCAAGATTCTGCCAGTAACAACCTCTCAACTTTCTGAACTGCACCTTAGATGACAAGTTGAAAACAAGCAGAACTCTTTAGCTGCTAAACAGCTATTTATTCACACAGCAGCTAAGTCCTCAGCTTTTCTTAAAAAAATTTTTTTTGAAACAGCAAGGTGTACAAAGGTCTGACTAAAGGCAGTCTAAGAACAGACAGGAAACTGCGGTAAGGAACATAATTGCAATACTCACACTATTTAGGTATTTTATTATGGTGAACTGAAAAGAATTTAAAAAAAACCCCTATCAAATATTCTGCTTGCAAATGAGGGCCTGGAGAGGCGTACTCATGAAAAGTGCAGTCTTTTTACAGAAAAACCTATTTCAGCAAAAGAGAGGAAAGACACCCTTGATCAGGGCACTGTCTGGAGAAATGGAAGAATTTGGATCAAATCCCTCATGGGGATTAAAACCGAAGGGATTTAGATCATGACCTTCATGTCCCAGCTGGCATTCCAGGACCACCCTTTCTGTCTTACTTCCTTTTCTCCTGATTTTCAGCTCCAGTCCTATGAACTCTGGCAAATCTTGACCCAAATGTACATTTCCATCAATTTCCTGCACTCTCCCGCCCCCTGAATATGAGAAAGTTTCCAACTCTCTAAGAACAAATAAGTGTAGGATAATAAGGAAAGACCATCCATTTCCTTCGAATGTGAACCACAGTCAGAAACTATATTGGCTTCCACCCCTCCTTATGCCTATTTATTGAGTGCCTTCCATTTCATTAGATATAGCTTTATATAAATACAGTGATATCAGAGCAGGGAAACCAGAAATGGCTCACTTTGAAAAAACCCCCCAGCATTTATTTGACTTTTAGCCTTCTTAAATTCAGGCAAGGACAAATAGCTCCATCATGGACCACAGAGTTTTATGAGTCTCTGGCAAATGCTTGCAGGCCTTCAAAACCTCTGAATTTAGCATTTATTTCTTAGCAATGAAGGGTAACCAAGGAGACACACAGTCCTAGACTGAGTATCTTTAAGAAGCATAGGCTCCCAGACATGGATAAGAAGGGTAGACAATGGTTTGCCTGTAGCCTATCAATTAATACTACTGTGAATATGTGATCTTAGAAACAAGCATCCCGCAGACAAAACCTAGAGGTGGTTGGTGAAGGCACCCATCAATCCAAATCTGACAACTACTGGTTTATTTAAAGACAGCTGTATTAGCTTCATCCTAAGGAATTTCAATGAAATCATCAAATTTATTTGAAAAATTCCACATGACAGGAATTTCAATTCATGTAATACTCTTGATGCTATGGGCTAGTTGAAAGGCTTTGATTTCTGTCAGTTTCCTAGTTGCTTCTGGGGAAATAAAGAATCAATCTCCCATAGTACTTGGCACTTTGTAGTGCAAAAGACCATCCATGAAATGTTCTGATAGGGTGTCAAGAGTAATATGAATTTTGTGAATAAAATGAGAGCAAATGACAAGCTGAGGTAGTAGTAATGACTCCAGAGTTTAACTGGTACACTGGGTAATCACATACAAGTTTGAAGGATTTTTTTGTTTGGGTTTGTTTTTTTCACTTTGGTCATCTAACAGAGAAAGAGTTGGATATTTTGAAATTAAATTAGACAAGCTGTTAATGAAGACTAATTGCTTTGCATAATTTAAAATATGTAGAGAGAGGTCCCTTGATCTGTGTACTTCAGTTAGAATTGGGACTAAATAAAAAATATAACTCGAAGATATTTGCCATCTTCCCAATTTGTAACCAAAATGGGAGCCAAGACACCCCTGAGAAAGCTGTAGCGACTCAGAAATATGAATCACTGCTCTTTTAGTCTTCCCTAGTCATATAGCTTATTTGTGTTTTAATGTTTTGCTCACAAAGGAAATATGAGCGTCCCCTCCAAGCACTCCCACCCTCTCTTCATTGACAGAAGCCCTTTTGATGCTGTGCTGAAGCAAGACTTGTTACCTCATTACAGCCAGGAGCCAGAATCTGCCTTGGAAGCTTTACTTGGCAGGAGGTGTGTTTGGGACAAGGACTGCAAGGAGAGGGGTCTGTACGGCCAGGTTGGACGAGGGTTTAAGAAACCTGGTCAAGTGCAAGGTGTCCCTGCCCATGACAGGGGGTTGGAACTAGATCATCTTTTAGACCCCTTTCAACGTGAACCATTCCATGATTGTGTGAGTGAGAGTGGAGCTCCCGTGGCTTGGCACAGGCTGATTCAGGCGTCTCCTTAAGGGGGAGGGACCCCAGCAGTGTGAGCAAACCCAGTGATGGTCACGATGACTTGGGCCTTCTTCTGTCATCCTGGTGGCACAGTATCAGGTTACCCCTTCACTAAAAATGTGGTCAAACATCACATCTCTTCAGGGAGCTTATCCAAGGTAGAAAACTACTCTGATTTTTTTTTTTTTTTAACAGATCCAATCCACCACCTAGCAGACACAAGGGAGAAAGAGCAGGAATGTACAGCTGGAGGTGGAGGTGGGATTTGCCACACCACTGATTTAGATCAGCTTAAAATGCTGTTGAACTGCACTCCTGAGGACGATTCTCAGCCTAGTTTCTCTATATAAAAAATAAAGGAGTCACTAGAGAGCAGTAGGCTCTGCATGAGGCGACTTGGAGCACCTAAGCTAACTGCTTCAAGTCAGCAGCCTGACCCCCCACGTTGAAACATGCTGTTGTGCAGTAATGATGTTCTGGACACACTTGGGTGACTGCTGGGCTGGGCTTTTTCTGCAATGTTTATTGATTTAGCAAATGTGAAGAAAGGAGTGCCAAATCTGGCAATTATTAGGGACTCCATGCTATAGCCTGCTTGCAAACATACAGTGTTCTGAAATATTTTCCAAAGAGTCTAGTTTAATGCAAACTGATTCACTACATTATCCTCTTCACAGATGATTTCCTCTCTAGTAACTCATCTGTCTCTTCTTCCGACCTGTTTTCTTGCTCATAGCATAATTTTTAATTTCAAATACACAGATACAACACTTCAGTATGTCTGGGGGCACTCACACTGGCAAATTTTAATCATGTAACTTTATGTGCTCAGGTAAAGAAAACCATCTTCCTCTGAGCTGCTGATGTACTCACAGGGAAAAAGAGAAGTCTTTCCAGAAGCATGTGAATTGTGCTTCCTTTCTGAACCAGCAGGAGACACAGTTACTCTCTAATCATGAGGTAAGAAGCCTAAGAAAACTAACTTATATTTTAGATACAGGAAATTGAGTGCCCAGAATTAAGTACTTGGAGAAAAGGGTCATCAAAAATATTTTCTTTATCTGTAGAGTGAAAAAGTGCTAAGAACACAAGCAACCAACCATGCAGTGTAAAAGGATGCATTGTTCATTTTGAGATTGCTCCATTTCTAAAGTCACATTATAAAGTATGGTTAGGTAAAAGACTGAAAAATGTCAGGATTCCTCTATTGCCAGGAACCAGGACCACAATTCAAACTTAAGAGAAGTTGTTCTTGGTTTACTCTGAGATTAGTGAGTGGAAAATCAGACAGTGCAAGTGAAGTAAGGAGTTTGGAGAACCTTTTGCTGAACTATGGAAGTTTTTTAGATGAGCTCAGTTTCTGAAAATATGAGTTGCTGCACTTGGTTAAAGACCTAGTATATTTGCAGCCAGAAAAAACTGCTCACACGTTTATTTCTGGAGAACAGTGACACCTAGTGAGCATCCTGACTGAAACTGAGCATTCCCTGGGGTCATTAAGACTAAGCCTTCTACTTGGACTTAGCTTCTTTTTCTATTGTTTGAACTTCACAGTTCCTTGGGTGTCAACTGCATGTGCTGTTCATCTCTGGCAAGGTCTAATGAACATAAACAGCAAAGTAGCTGTGACACAGTATGGTGAGGGAGTGGGGTGACTTCGAAGAGGGAACATAAGCATGGCAAGGAGTGTGTAGGTATGTGGCCTGGGACAGATTTCTTGCATTAGAGGAATTATGGTGGTAGAAGTGTTGCCTAGGCAACAAGCATCAAGCTGTCCATCAATGGTCAGGAGCTGTATCAGCCAGAAACCACAAAAAATAAGTGGTTTGCTAGTTTAGCACTTTCGTGGTAGATTTTCTTTTTCTGGACTCTGGGAAGCTCCCAGCAGACTTCATAGCTGCCTTCTCATCCTGGAGCCCCCAGGGCAAGGAACCATACTCAATTCCACTTGCAGATGGACTTCCCCAGGCACTAGTCTGAATTCATCCATGAGGTAAAGCCTGCACTCCTATTCTGGGGTTCAGCCCAGGACTATGACAGTGTATGGACACAAACGTGAAGGAGTGAAGATGTTAGAGCTTTGAAATAAAATGCTTTTGGAACTGAAAATTTCATTCATTTTACATTGTAGCACTGTGAATATGTGATGATACTCCAAGGACTTGTAGACAGAGGAAAAGGAGTCAAAAGGAATTGGAAATGTCACTATGAAGGAAAACAATCTCCCAGATTGCAGAGAATCACACTATGATCTTAGGGTTTAAAAATTGTTTTGAGGTACGCATACACCAAACTGGAAGTTTTCAGCACTTCATTAACGTCAAGAGAGGTGATCTTTCACATGTGTGATAAATGACCATTATATTCAATCCTACCTGTCCAGGCTGAAACATTCATTTTATTACATAAATTACGTATATTTTATTAGTATTATGAAGGATACTGGGTCAGATTCAGCAGTTTTTATTAAAGCAATCCAAGAAACAGGTCTTCTGTAACTACACTACTTTAAAAAGGTAGAATCCTGTTACACCTTGGTTATTATATCCCAAATATTCACCTGCCAGCATTTGAAGAAACTCAAAAATTATGAAAAGGCCTAGACCGATGGAAAACTAAAAATATCTTTACATTATGTGCAGTGTAGTTTCTAAAACTGGAGGATGAGAAGTTTATTATACATAAATGTCCTATTATATGATACTTGAATACATGAAATTCCCACTGCAACATGATTTTTTGATCATTTTCTGTGTCATGGCATTTACAGTGCTGGCTTTTTTCTTTTCTTTTTCTTTTTTCCCTCACTGCAAATGCTGGAAGCGTGCACACATTTGAGGAAAACTTGTGCAAATATCTCAAATGTCAAGAATGGAATCTGAAGACTACCCCATTGTATTACAGTTTTTCTTGTTTTATCTCAGGAAAAAGCACAGTATGTGGACATGTCAAGGAATCTGCATCTTACTGGATAGGCACAACAGGACTTCTTAAGAGAGGACTGCTGACTGTCACAAGCACACTGTCACTGACACAGACTCTGGCTCTTAAGTCTTGCCTGATTCCTCTTGGAACAAGGGTTTTTCTGCAGAGATCTGATGAAGAGTTTGCTATAAGGAGGGAAAGAGCTGTTACACATCACTGGAAACATGACACAGGAGTGAGACTGTGTGGCCGCCATAGTAATGTGATAGTGTTTGGAGCACAAAGGGAGCAAAAATGATTTTTTAAGAAAAGATCCAATTGCTACAACCCTGCAGCCATGAGCAGGGACACCTTCCACTAGACCAGGTTGCTCAGAGCCTCGTCCAAACCATCCTAGAACATCTCCAGGGATGGGGCCACCACATTTTCTCTGGGCAACCTATTCCAGTGCCTCACTGTACAGACAGCAAACAAGTTCTTCATATCTAACATAAACCTGTATTTTTTCAGTCTGAAGCCATTCCCCCTTATCCTATCACTGCTTGCCCTAGTAAAAAGTCCCTCTCTGGCTCTATTGTAGCCCTTGTTGGTACTAAAAGGCTGCTCTAAAGTCTCTCTGGACCCTTCTGTTCTAGAGGCTGAACAACCTCAGGTCTCTCAGCATGTCCTCACAGAAGAGATGCTCCAGATCTTTGATCATCTTTGTAGCCTTTCTCTGGACTTGCTCTGACTGGTCCATTTTCTCCTGAGCAGCATACAGTACTCTAGGTGGGAGTCTCACAATGTGAGTCTCACCAGAGCAGAGGAGAAGGGAAGAATCACCTCCTCTGACCTGATGACCACATTTCTTTTGATGTAGCCCAGGATATGGCTGGCTTTCTGGGCTGCACTGGGCTCTTGTCAACAGCACCTTCAAGTCATTCTCCTCAGGGTCACTGTCAATCCATTTTCTACCCAGCCTGTATTTATATTTGGAATTGCCCTGATCCACGTGAAGAGTTTTGCTCTTGGCCTTGTTGAACTTCACAAGGTTTGCACAGTCCCACAGGCTCTCAAGCCTGTCAAGGTCCCTCTGGATGGCATTCCATCCCTCCAGTATGGAGCACCCCACACAGCTCAGTGTTGTCAGCAACCTGGCTGAAGGTGCACTCAATCCCACTGTCCAGGTCACCAGTGATGACGTTAAACAGCACTAATTCTAATACCAAACCACTAGGAATGCCACTTGTCTCCATTTGGACATCGAACCATTGACACAACTCTTTGAGCTGACCATCCAGCCAATTTCTTATCCACTATTTTGAAGTATCTATTTTGAAGTACCTATTTTGAAGTACCTACCAGGATATTGATTTACTGATTAAATTTAAATATTAAGAGGAACTGAGAGCATTAGAGAGGCTTATTTTTTATTCATAGGGCTAGTAAGATATATCTATGTGATTATTATTTTTGACAAGGTCGTGTTTTAGGAATGGCACTCTCCAATTTCATACTCCCACTAAAAAGAAAACCACAATCTGCTCTCTCCCCTCCCTCCAGTGGGAGACAAAAGGCAGAGATTATGTGTTGAGATAAGAACAATTTAATGGAAACAGCCACGAGATATGAAAACAAACAGTAACAGCAACAATACTAATAACAGAAGTGTACAAAGAGAGGGTGATTTCCATGCACACATGCTCGCCAGACCCAGAGAATGAAACACAATGGCAGACAGAGACTAAGTATACCACACTTTTACCTGACTGCAAGCCATACTCACTTCTTGGAAGTGAGAGTCCCTAACTTCTGCTCCCCAGCAGTGACATGAGGTGGTAGAATAACTACCTAGACATGCTCACACAGCTCCAGGCTTTGCCTCTTCAGAACAACTGTGAACAAATTAACTCTGGCTGAAACCAAGACAGACAACTACCCAAATAACTTGTTTTTATAGAACCACTTTTCAGATTATGTAAGACTTAAAATTTCTATCCATTGATCTAACCCTACAGGTTAAGTTGTCTGTGATACATTACACAGGTCTGATTAATCCTTAGCTAGAACTGCTGATCCACCTATAAGCCATCTTTGTTACTTACGTTAAGAAAAGACTTGCTCTTACTCTGAAGAAGTAGATATTCTCCATATGGTTAGACCACACACAGTGATGCACTCTTCATTAAAGCCTTTCCACAAAACGATAAATAGAAATAATTAAAATGAAATAGCCATTCCTTTTGCTTGTGCTCTGTTTTTAATTTATCTTTTCCTCTTGTTATCAATTAAAAAGTCATGGTTAATAAGCACAATTATTTTCCTTCCCTTTAATCATTGTGTCTCCTAGGTGCTGGTGAGGGAGCCCATGTGACTGGAGAGTAGGACTGGAGTCCCTGAAGTAGCATTAAGACAAACAATTACTAAATGTTGGCCGCTCATTTTTATTTCTCCAGATTATAAACTGCAGAGGGGGGTTTCATTTACTTCTTTGTTTGAATAAAATTATTTGCTGCTCAGCAAATTGGAACATGTTTTTTTCAACCCACAAAGTACTTGGCATTCTTTTCCAAACTAGAATGTTTACTTTACTGTCCACAGACCCTCATTCTTCTATTGCCATCTCTTTCTGTTTCCCTGACCACTTTTTGTCTAGTCTCATGTTTTCCCCTGTTGACTTCTGTACTTCAGTTTTTCCTTTTGCAGTCAGACTGAACCACGGTATTAATGTCTGCTGTGTCTCATGTTACTAATATTTTCCTTTTCACTCATACCTGTTTCAATAGTTCCTTTTGAGCTTCCCTACTAAACAGGAATAGGTAGAAGAAGGAGTTCCTTGTGTTCCCTGACACATTGTGGCTCCCTACTGCTAAGAATAGAAGTTGAAACGAATCCCTCCTACCTTTGCAATAAATCACACACTTTTGGTCTGATGGAATGGCCCATGAGCATTCCAGCCAGCAACTAGAATGCAATAATATTCAGGGCAGATGAAATTTTGAGGGAATTTTGCTTCCAACTCAAAACAGCTGTCACTGCCTCCAGAAACCCTCAAAAACACACAGACAAAATTTTAGTTCTTACAACTTTGTCAAATTTTATTCAACATTTTACAGTAACATCAAAAGATACATGGTGACATCAGAATGGTTCTTACAGTCCATTGAAAACTTGGATATATTAGAGATAGTATAATTTCAATGGGTGCCACTTGGCATTACTAGGTAGAGTCAAGTTAGTTGCAAAAAAATTAGACAAACTCTTTAAAAGAAACATGGTAAATTTAATATAAAATTTTTAAAAATTATAGGCCTTAGGAGAAGCCAGAGAAGAAAAGCACTCTCTAGTGGAGGATGCCAGGATCCTAGACACTTAGAAATTGCAAATATTCTGAAACTTTTATTTGTAGCCTCTTACCTAAAGAAGAAATTGTGTTTTATTTTTGAATCACAACATTTTTAACTCTCAACGTAACTATGTGAACTTGGGTATCTAGGCTTGCTAGGAAATTTCCATACAGTCCTCATAATTCATAAAAATACTTCCAAATCTGTAGACTAAAATGTGAATATTTTTCCATAAATAATTAATTTTTCTTAAATGTGCATACTAGATTTTTATCTCTTTCATGATTCCTTTATTGCTCTCTTTAAAAGTATATCTAACTGGAACATCTCTTTTTTAAATATTGTATTATACATATTTTATATGTATTATTAAAGTGAGATATTAATTTATTACAGGCTGCAGCTTTCTGGTTTAAACTTGCAAAAAAAGCAGACAACCTCTCCCCCCTCACCCCCCCCAAAACCCCAAACCAACAAATCACCACCCATGAAACAGTATTTTTTATAAGAAAATATATGATGTCATTAAAGATTTAGGAGTATGCTGCAAATTCATAAACCCATACTGTTCAGCTTATACCAATTCATTAATATGAGACTGGTCTTTCTTCCAGAATCATATTAAGCAACATAGCTAGCATCTTCCTGATAGCATTCATTTACCCATCTTCTGTCCCAGAGGGAAATGATTTGAAAGATATTTTAGAACAAATATTATGTGCATTATTCTGTGGGTTTATCCTGGGTAAGGGAAGGCTGAAGAAATATCCTTAGACTTGGAATGAAAGTAAATTAGCTTTTGTTCTAAAATGGTTCTTGGTCCATGTGGAATTTCATTCACTGATTTTGACTGGCCACTGAAAAAGATGATTTTAGGGTACCCATGAACTTCAGGGGGTTGTCTGTGTGTAAGGAACTATGTGAGTAGAAAGGTAAAGATCTGATACTTTAAAACAACTACTAACCTTTTAAAAAATATCTAGAGATATTTATATTCAGAGATTTAATCAGGGCCAACTTGAGATGTCTTGGGGTTATCATGTACCTTCTTCCTTAGCACAGGCATGTATAACTTCACTGGACATGAGCAGATAACAGAGTCCTACCAATTACCTAAATTTTCCAGCTAGAGCAATTACTTTGATCTTACAATTACAGTATGTCATGTGCCTAATAAAAACTTAATCAAATTATACCCAAAAGAAAAATAATTAATGAAAATTTTTTCTACCCATTGAATCTCTGAACAGTGTCAGGTTGAATATTAATTATACAAGATATTTACATGTTATTTGCTCTGGACAACTGCTATGACTGCTATCCCTTAATGTTCCGTGAATTTCAATTAGATACTGACAGATGACAGCCTGCTCTTCATGTTCTTCTCATCCAGTCGAAGGTGCTGCAGTTTCTGATGCACTGAAACCTCTTATCCTGTTGCAAATATATTCTGGAAACATTGTGTCAAAAGCCAATAGGCATTCAAATCGTTCAAATAAAAAAAAATCATACACAAAAAAAAAAATCAGCAAAACCTTTTTGATTTCATTGAATGTGAAATTTGGTCTTGAGCTAGGACGATAGTTGTTGAGAAAGACAACTTTGGACAACATTGCATATTCAATTAATAAGATTTTGACTGATTTCTCTTTTATTTCCTATTTTAAGGAATGCTACTCTTCTTGAAATAGAACATCAGAGTAAACCATCTGAGGCTAATATTGCAAATAGCCAAATGCCCAGATTCCCTCATCTTACCTGAACCTGACTTTAACCTAAAGTTGACATCCACGGGTTTGATCAGAGTTGCACAAGTTCTGATGCACTTATCTTTATACAAATTTAGGTACTTCTGTGTTGAGAAGTTTACATTTAGCATATAAATTGTACTGTGCATACGGCATCATTTAGAGATGTACTATGTAGTCATTAGTAACCAAGGGTAACTTGCCTTCCATATTTAAATGCATATTAGTATACACATAGGCATATATGTGGGTATTCTACCAGTAATTAATGAGAAAGGCATATAATATCAAATTACTTTGACATAAAATAAGTGACTATACAAATAAGTATATTTCAAGAGAGATACTCCTAACCTTGACTAAAGGTCTTTTAAGGATAATCTGCAACTTGTTTTTATATCTTTTTTTTCTGTCAGTGTTGTAATTTAAGTAATTTAAAGTACCTGACTTTATAAATCTTGATGCCCCTTGTAGAATATTGGAGCATGATAATTTTACTACCCTATGGTATGAATAGCATGAAAGAGTGAAGAATTTTAAATCTGAGAAAATGATGGCATGGTACCTTGCCTGTTCCACATACTTACTTTGAATGGACCTGGACAGAGAGCCATGGCTAAATCCATTTGCAAGAACTCATGTATTTATTAGATACTCAGTACTGGTTGGCACTATACCAGGTCTCATTTAGTACTTAGCTGCTCATGCTGCAGATTAAGAGTCATCTGCCTTGTGTCTTTAACAGGCAGCCTTTAGTCAGCCTGAATCCATTTGATTATTTCCCAACAGCTCCATCAAACAGGAGTGAATTGTTTCCATCTGAGCTATAGTCAACAACTTTAGAAAAATTTTTAAAAAGTTATATAAAAAGTATAATATGGTCTTGCAAAATTCTGAATAATGGTCCTGAAGTTTCAGATCTACACACATAGTCAGAAATTAGTAGCTCAGAGACTAAAATATCCTTGCATCCTCTCTCTTCCCCCCTCCTCGCTATCAAAGTTTTTGTACTTGCAGCTGAGTCAGTGTCAGTTTTGCATGTCTATATTAGAGATTATGCCAAAAATACACTGGAGGGTCTCAAACCACTTTAGAAGGCTGTAATCCTGTATTGACAATACTCATTAGGGAAAATGATACATTTGCATCGGTGCAATTACGACTTTGCCCATTGGCAATCTCCCAGGACACATGCTATTCCCTGACATTTCCTGTAGCAGTTACCTTTCTGCAAAGTATAAAAAGAAGTCCTCTTCCAATCCTGGCAACATCATTTAGTGTGAGACCTAATTGTACATGCCATGAGTTTTCCTCTGCTGAGATTGCTGTATATTCACACATGCACTCACCAAAAAGTAGTTATTTTTCTAATTTGCATTTATGTCTCTGAAGAATCCTTTGATCTATGCATATAACCTCCTCTTCAGCCCTCCTCCTCCTTCTCCAACCTGTTTTAATTTATTAAAAAACACTGCTTCAGTTTTTTTGCTGAAGCTTGTCAAGGGACAAGAGATATGAGGATCCTTATTATTCATGTCAGACAAATATGTGATTCTCTCTCCTTCAGATACATTCCCTGATTGATAATCTGCATATTGCTGGTTCTTAAACTAAAGATCAGTTTTGAATTTGCCTTTCATTGTTTTAGCTTCTCTTAAAGCAATTTGCCAATGAAAGCCTAGTGCAAAATAATTCCCAGACAAGGAAGTTGGTCTAGTCAATGTGATAGGAGGAAAACAGCACTTAGAAAACACTTAGATCGCTCTCTTTTAATTGTAACCAACATCAAGTGTGACTTCTCAGAAGCATGTTCAATATGTCATATCAGAAGAAATGAAGGTACTGTAGAAAAAAAATATTGGAAAGAAATAGCCATATCCCATACCATTTACCTCACTTGGAATTACTAGTCATGTTCAGCTGAACATTTAATTCAGTTTTGTTGAACTAAGTCACACACTAATGATCTCCACTGTGTTAATATAGCATTCTACGTGTGGAAATAAACTTAAAAACCAGTGAAGCTAGAGAATTCAAACTGATGCAACATGTTCTAGCTTACTTTCTGTGTAACAACTTCCCACTCCATAGTAATGCTTCCATATTGCATTAACAAGACTATCTTTTAAAAAGGATGCATTGATACAAATTTCAGAAAATTATTTAGTCTAGTCTTAGCTTCACACTGAATTCAACTTGTGCGTGAGTTGGAAGCTTAAATGTTTTCTTGGATGTGAGCTCACAACAGTATCTTAAGACATTTCCCCAGTGGAAAATAATCTCCTTAACAGGGTAGTGGTGAGTCATCTGGTCTTTGTGCCTTAGGGCTCTGCAAGTGAGGTGAGTAGATATTGCTACAGCACTCAATCATATGAAACCACAGCTGCCTCATCTGTAACCACATGGGGAAAAATCAATACCATTAGCTTCAGTGAAGTTATCCTGTTGACATATTTGACCCTAAATCCTTACCTAGAACACACAAGGGTGAGCACTTGTGGACAAAAAAAATTACAAAACATCAGAGGACTGAAAGTAAATTTTTATTTAATCTCTCCCTAGGAGTTGGCTAAATTGTAATAGGTATTGTACAACTCACTGAGGAAAGTAAATACAGTCCTCTAGTTGGTTTTGCTATATGTGTACCTCTGAGCCCTGGGCACGTAGGAACTGAAGTTGTAGGGGCACAAGTGGGGTGCACCATACGGACAAGACTTACTTCTTTCACTTCTTCTAGCTGTCACTTCTACTAGTCAGGACTAATAGGATTAAACTGGAACAGGATGTGCTTTAATTTGTATATACCCACAGCAAATTATCATCACAGTAGAGGAAGCAGCAGAAATCTCACAGCTTAGCAGGATATCTGAGGCACAATACTTACAAAAGATATGACTGAAATGACAGGACTAAAATTACCACTCCTTGTTGAAAAATCCCCTTGATCATATTAATTCCCGATTTCCGGCAGAACTCAAGACTGAGCGCTGTCTTCCAACCCAAGCCTTTCTCACCTACACTGCTGTCAAGAGAACGACCTGACTGCCTATACGTGTGTGAACAGCCGTGTGGGGGCTGCCAAAGGAAGCTCGTTTGCATATGTACAGTCACACATGCAGTTGCATCCAGATAGCAGGGCCTGCGCACTCCTTCCCATCTCTGTACGAAGAAAATTTCTGCACAAAAGCTCATTTAAAGGCAGTTAGAGCCAAGCAAGCACGGTCAATTTCCTTCGCTATTTTTTTACTTAGGGCACATCATTTCAGCCGCAGACCTGACCACACATATACATTGCTTGCCATATCCAGTAACAGGCTCCTGCAGATGGATCACTTGCTGGGTGACACATCTACCACTGGCTCTCATGGTGGCTCTTCAGCAAATCCTTTCATCAATTAAACTCAACTTTAGAAAATCACCATGTTGCAGGGCTGCTTCATGTTTGGCCTCTTTGCATTGCTCTCTGATACCCATGTAATCAAATTCCCGAAGTGTCTCCTGAGTAGGTGTTGCATCAGCCTGGTCTGAACCACTGCCTGGAGTTCAGTGCTTATTTCTTTATTTCTTTATCAGCTGTGATTTTCATCACGCAGTTTTTGCAAACTGCTTGTTTTACACACGTGTTTCACAACACGCTGAAGAGTAGGATTACCTGACCTCAAGCATAAACCCAGACATCGTCGAAGTCCTCCCAGCATCTCAAACTCCTGAGATCGCCTCCTCGGCGCCGCAAGAGGGGGGAGATGCAATCCCCACCGTTCCGCTGCAGCAGGAGCCCCGAACGCCGCTCCGGCTGCAAGCCGAGAAGGAAATCACCCCCCGCCACCCATCCTCGCCTCCTCCCCGACCATGCCGCTGGAACTGGAGATCTCTCTTTTCGCCGGTCCTACTGGACCTTGCTGCTCCCCGCGGCTATTGCGCGACCCCATGTCCCGCGGTCAGAGGCCGCGCATCCCGGCCATCCCGGCCATCCCGGCCATCCCAGCCGCCCCGCCGCCCGGGCTCGCCCCTCGCCTCACCCCGCGCCAGGACGGGAGGCAGGTGAGGGCGGCCGCCCGCCCGCGCGGCGGTGCGCATGCGCAGCGCGCTCCCAGGCATGCTCACTGCCGGGGGCGGGGGGAGCGGGACGCGGTGTGGCGGCGCTGCCCGGCTCCCCTCGGCGCCGCTCGGCTCCGCTCGGCTCTCCGCGCTCGGCTGCCCTCAGTTCGCACCATGCGGCGGCGGGCGGCCGCCTGCCTCCGGGCGCTCTGCCTCCTGCTCCACCTCCGCGCCGCAGGTGAGCGGGGGCGGCCGCGGCCGGACGGCGGGGCGGGCGGGACGGCGGTGGGAACCCGCTTGCACCCGGCGGCGCACCTGTTGTGGCGGGAGGCGGCGGCTGCCCGGGTCCGGCGGCGGCTGACCGGTCCGGACCCCGGCAGCCCCGGAGCGGCGGGAGCGCCCGTCAGCACCGCGGACAGCGGCGGGAGCGCCCGTCAGCACCGCGGACAGCGGCGGCCGCGGGCGGGCGAGCCCCGCGCTGCGCGCCCCGCGGAGCGGCCGCGCTTCGCCCCCGGATCGCGGGGACCTGGCCGGGGGCTAAGGCAGCGAGGGAAAATCGGGACTCCCTGTATTCCTTCTTCTCATTTTATTTATTTATTTATTTATAGATACTGGTGAGGAGGCGTCGCTACTTGTGTGTTCTCGTGGCAGCAGTGTTTTTAGAAAGGGAAATTTCA
The DNA here is from genome assembly GCF_009819885.2 of Catharus ustulatus. NCBI lineage: Eukaryota > Metazoa > Chordata > Aves > Passeriformes > Turdidae > Catharus > Catharus ustulatus. The sequence goes on from NC_046224.1 coordinate 49,366,168, forward strand.
GCTGCGACAGCAGCAGGCATTTCGGCTGTTAGCGGTGCTAATAAATCCTCTCTCTGCTGTGCTGGCAAAACGTGTGCCTCATTCAGAAATGCAGTGAGCGATGAGCGCCCTAGTACGTACATGAGGTTCCAGTAGTCAGAGCTTATATTTCTGGCATAAATCTCAGGCTTCCTTTAAGCCGTGAAAAACTGCTCATCGTTCAGAGCCTCCGTTTATCCTGTGCAGACTTCAGCATATATTATCAGAGGAAGGAAATAAAATCTGGGGTAACTGTATAATTAAATTAAGTTCTCAGTTAGTAAAGTTGAAGAGTTTCTTTGTTTTGTCATTTATGACAAGCTTAGCCACTTCTGAAGTAGTAAATGGATTGCGAGTTCCATGAAGTTTAATTAGGAACTGCAATTAAATGCACAGGTACCGATTCTCCTGGTTCTGGGAATGTTGTTTTTAGGAGAGATTTTTAAGATGCAACAGATTTGCATTAAGATGCAACAAATTTGCATTGTCCTACTGCAGAATCATTAAAATGAACAACTGAACTATATGTCTTTTAATACAGAAGAGCTGGATGAACATCCCAAACAAGGTCTATTATGAAAATGATTGCTTTTTTTTTTTTTACTGTTGTCAGGAGAAATAAGTTTGTCTCTGTTATTGGTATTTTATTGCTCTGTAATATTAGGCTACACTTCATAAAATTTATGGAGCCTCTTTCCTGTAAATCTATAGTTAGGATGCTCATGCTGTTTTGCCTTATATTCATATGTGCAAGAGATTATTGACTGAAAGATGGGTGCACTTCGTGATCTGTTTTAATAAAAGCCTTAAGCTGCTGTTAAATTATTCTTTTACAACATGTATTAAATTGACCATCTGTACAAAATTAGAGTACAGCCTCTATTTGACATAACATACCATATAATCTCAGTATATCCTCTATTAACAGTAGAATTTACACTAGTTTTGTTGTGCTTCATTTTTCTATCCTGCTAATGGAAACTGGGTATATGTTCTGCCAGTAAGCTGTTCACTTTCCTTACTAAGTTCTACTTGTTTCATTAATTTACTGGGAGTGCTTGCAAAGAGATCTTGGTCTTCATTATGCAAACGTCTCAAATCATAAGAAAAAAAGAACAAAATAGATGTTTATATGGTGCTACTTTTTTGCCTTAGTAATCATGGAAAATAATTATTTCAGGGAAGACGAGGGGGAGGATGTACAGGAGCTGAATTCAACCTTTGCACCCTTGGGCACAGTTTGCACTGAGCACAAGAGCTGTGCTTCCTCTGAGGCAGGGCTGCATACAACTTCCTATTGTTGGAAGTCATTGAGGATGTCACAACAGTGAAATAACAAAGGAAGCTTAACATGCTAAGATACCTCTGTTTCATCTGATAAAAGTAGAAAATTTGGTCTTACACAGGCTACCACTATGGACACCTTTTATGTATAGCCTAGACTTTTGAATTATTTGTGGTGATTTTGAAGCTTGTGGAATCACAAGATACATTCTACTTGCTAGGTCACAAATTGTATTCCAAATGTCAATTTTTGTGTAATGTGTTGGAAACTGCTTGGCTTTTTGTTCTGAGGCTGAATTTCTATGAGACGTGTTTCTAGAGAATGCTGAAGTCACTGTCAGTAGATATTAGGAAAATCTCCCTTGTTATCAGTTGTTGGTAATAGATTTTAGAGGAAACATAAGTCTACATTTACTTCAGCTAATACTACAGCAAAAAGAGTTAATGTGTTTAAGTAGGGCTCATATAGCAAATCTGGTTTCCTATTGAACTACAACTCTACTACGGTTGTAAAATTTTGTGTGAAGAAAGGAGATGTTCTTGTCAGAAATGTGATCGAGGATTTTCGTGTGCTCAATAAGGTACCATTTTACTGAGTTGACTTAGATACCGATGCCGGTAGAGCATGACAGTCATGTTATCAAAAAATTAAATATGATAGTGCTGTTGGTATGTGCATATATTGCTACCTAAAATAAGACACTTGTGTGTGCATCTCTGAAAACAGAATTAGGCCCTTTTGCTGGGTGCAGTAGGTGAAGTAATCAACCTATATAGAGGTTGCTGTTGCAGGAAGACCTAAATTTGTAGCAAGTGATTACAGGTCAGCATGAACCTTCCACTTAGATTATGCACTGCATGAGAGAGTGCACGACAGCGTAGGTTATACTCGCTTTTAGTATGTATGATCTAATACACATGTTCTTGCAATAAAAACCTAGTGTCTCCCAAGATGACTGGGAAACATTGTCTCCTTGTAAAAGAATGGCAGGCAGTAAGAAAAACACAAAGTAATGCGTTAGACTAACTTGTAATTAGAGAGCCATTTGAGTCATGCACATTACTCAACTAATTACCTCTTTCATTTAATTTTCTTTTTTAGAAAATTTTGTTAATAAAATTAAAATATATGATGAATTAAGTATCCAGTTACTGGAAATTTGTGGGGGGAAAAAAGCAAATCTGTGATTCTGTGAAATAGACTAGGAAAACCAACCTGACTAGAAAAAGCTTACACAGTTAACATCTTGCTATCAACATGTCACCTGCCTTGCATGAAAAATCTCTCTTTAAGAAAGTATTTTTGCAGAATTTGCTTTTACGATAAACAAATCCAGGTCCTGCAAAATCAAAAAACTAACAACTGATTATTTGGTCAGGTCATCTAGGTAATGGTTTCTTGAGAAAGGCCTTATACTAGCTTGCTAAGAGCTTCTATTACCTCATTTTATTAAGACATGCATTGCCAGCCTTAAGTCAATATAAACCAATAGTTTCCTGCTAGCCTTTTCAGAGAGGAAGTGTGTAGATCCTTGTCTGGACCTCTTGATGGATCCATTCTTCCAGCCCCTCAGCAGAATCACTTCAGAGTAGGAAATAGTGACATTTTATCTTTTTTGGGCAATACTATAGTAACAGGAGGATTGCTTATATTGAAATTTATATACTGAACACAAGGTAACACTCCTTTGGGGAGAATTTGCTAGGTAGAAATGTATGTTACAAGTATGCAAGGCTGGTTCTCACACATCTCACAGGGTGTCCTTACTAAGATCTGCTGAGTTCAGCTTCCTGGTCAAACATGCACAGTGTGATATTCTCATGGTTGAAAATTAATCAAGTGCATTGCAGTTTCTACTTAGATGTTGGGCTGCCTATTTTCTGTAAAATGCACAAGCTCTGTCACAAAAGTAAGAGAATCTGGAGACTGTAATTTTAGGGTCGAGGTGAGGTCTGCACAAAATGCATTTGCCATCAGATCCATTTCAGTAACCACATACTAATATGAATGAATAATTCTAGGTTCTAAATACATTTAGAGTGAAAGTGAAGGAGCTATTGATTTAAAAAATAAGGATGCTGCTTCATTACACTAACATAACCTAAATGAAACTGATTCTTATAATTGCCTTCTTTAAAAACACATTGCTGGCCATGAGTGGGTGTTTTTACTAGAAGAGACTTTTCTGTCTTTTTATAGTAGGACTCATGGATAATCAGAGGGTAGTCATCTGTCTATTCAAAGGTTCAGTTGGGGGAAAAACAGTTTTATAATTTAGTATCTGACTTCATATTTTTGAGGAAGTATTTAGTTGGAAAAGCAACATCATATTTTTACATATGAAAATTTTTGCTATTCATAATTTTAAAAGACATCATCTTCTGAGAGATGAGAGATTTATGTTCAGTACATCCATTAGGAAATTATCGAAGTTTGTGGTCTTGGAATCTCTGAGTAATTCAATTTATTGTATTATAAAGAAGACTGAAACATCTTAGTGAAGGCTGGTTCCAGCTTCTCTGGAGAGCCAAGTAGGAGAGTTGCTGAAAGTCCATGAATTGGGCTCTTGGGGGACTATGTCTCTCTAGAAGGAGGCTAATGACATAACTGTGTAGTTCTATTTTGTGGTGGCCCCTCCTCCACAAGGGTGTTACAAGGATTACTGTGGGGAATTAGATGGAAGTATAGGCTCTTACTCCATAAAGACAATCATTGTGCTGTAGGATTTTCAGCATGGCTTCAGAATAAATACTTGGAGAAGTTAATAAGATCTGCTCAGAAATCCTCAATGGGACTTTTTAGAACAATACTACTATAAAAGAAAGCCAAAACTTTAGGATTGGACTTGACTTTCCTTCATACCAGCTATAGATATCCACCGAGATACAATAAATTTCTTTGAAATACTATGTATTTACATCCATCTTATGCAGAGCAGAATTTATCTGCAACCTTCATTGGAAAAATGATAGTAATCACAAAATTAAAAAATTAATGTATCAGTTTCTCTTACCTTCTGGGAACAAAAAAAAAAAACAACTGACATGAGTGTATATGGTACATTAGTGCCAAGGCATAAGTATGGCAGAATACTTAAGTGCCTTTGGGACCACTAGCTCATCGCTTAATTGACATGAGTAGACCTAGTGAAATCAATGGTCTATGGTATCTAGTTTCAGTATTGACGTATCAGGCCCATGAAATGAGATGCAAAGTGTCTTTTTGAAAAAGATACCACTCATATGCTTAATCCAGATTCACTGTAGCTGTGGATATTTTTGGCCAGGGCAATCTTTTTCCTACAGAAAAGAACAAATTTAGCAAAAATGAATTTGCAGTTGTTTCTATTTTCAGCAGATTGCTTATTAGAAATGGAAAAAAAATTCCTTGCAATCATCTCTTCCCTCCCTCCCTCCCTCTCTTATGTGTATTCCCACCTTCCCTTGGTGGTGCTATTCCACCCTCACCACACATACATGTGTACATGCACTTCCTTGCTCTCAGAGATACAAACACATGCATGAAGAATCATTTATATACCTGCCCACATACGTACATACATACATACATGCATACATTTTTGTACTACTTGATTTTGTCTGAAATTTTTGGTCAGAAGTTCTGAACATTCTGTTCAGGGGCAAATCAAAATATTTTTCTGATTTTTTACAATTGTCCTATCCTGTTCTTGCTTAGCTCTGGTGTAGTTTATTTGCTCTGAATTTTGATGCATCATGGGTACTTTTCCTCTGCTAGAAAACGCCTAGTCTTTTGTTACTGGACCTAGCGAGGAAAACACAGAACCCTTCCTATGAAGGAATGTGACCTGGTAGTTCTGTAATGGGATGTTGCCATTGATAGCAGCAAAGCTGTAAGTTTTGTCCTGATTTTACAAGGCCTCACAATTGGGATTTGACATATTTAATATTAAATCTGACTTTTGCTCATAGCCTTGCTGGTAATTTTTTGACTGATCACAAGCACGTTCATTCGAGACAACTGCTGTGTCCAAACTCTGCTTGACCCACCTGTTTTGCTTGGGTTAGCTCTGACAGCAGTTTTTCTCTTAAGCAAGCATTTATATCTGTTTAATATTTTTTTTGGTGTATGCTACAACTATAGTCTACACAGGAGCAGTAACAAAGGCTTAGTAGAGCAGCAGAGGCTTGAAAAGTTGGAGGCATGGGATGTTTCCTTAGAGGAGTGCAGGTGTGGGATGATAAGAGATGGAGCACAATCTTGTCACTGAAGACTCCATGCTATAAAAAAAACAGTAAAAGGTAAAAATGGAAACCTGGAGCTTGAGAAAACTGGTTTTAGGTATTAATGAAGAGAACAAAGAGATAGTATCTAACATTCATATGTGGCACCGTTTATAGTAAGTTCAAATATAACTTGGAATTGCAGACCAACTGAAGAAAGAATAAGTATAAATGCATGTTAGAAAAACACAAGTATATGTAGCTTCTTAAGAGGAAGGAAGAAGAGAGGAGGAAGAATTCATCAGCATGAACACCATGTCCCTCCTGGTGGAGGACTCCAGGTGCTGACAAGTCCTCTTAACAATGCCCATCACTAACACCAGTGGGAAACAATTGAATTGAGGACCCAGAGAAACATGGAGATAGAGTAAGACCAGGTAAAGGGATAGACAATTAAATTGTACTCTTCCTGTAATTGTGACTTTTTCTGTATTACTTCTTCTATAAAAGTTAGATCGAGACTAACAATGCTTCTTGAATTAGTTTGCTAAGATTTTCGCTATGTTAACAATAAACTCTTGTCTTCACTTACATGTATAAGGTATGCTTCATCTTTGTTTATAAACAAGACTTTGAAAGTAACAGAGGGACTCATCTACGCAAAGGAAGCTATTCAGCAGCATGCCTGACCATTAGATCTAGCAGCCTACTTTGAGTAAAGAATAGCTTCAATTGTATTGCTCTAACAGGTTTTGGCTAAAGACAAAGCAGTAGTGTGAAGGCTTGTGTATTGGCATTAGTTTCTGAACGATTGGAACAGTCACATCCTTCAAGTCCCTCTGTTATTTATGCAAAGTAGTTTCCTAGCTGAATTCTTTTGTCAATCCAAACCTTAATGTATTACCAAAGCAGCAAGTGGTTTGTAATTTTTTCTTTTCCGGTTTCCCTGATGTGCCTCAAAAAAGCACTTTTGAAAGTATATTCTGTTGTCCAGCTAATGTTCAAGTCATATTTTAGCCACTGTTTAAACTGCATTTTATTGACAGTAATTTTTGGTGTACCATGCTAAAGTTCAACAGTTTATGTTTTGCACAAAGTGCGTATCTTTATCCAAATGAGATTTGGATTTGGTTTATGTACTGCTTTGCTAGATGGTACAGATGCAAAGCATATTGCCTCCAGACAGATTTTGTTTTCATTTTTGCTTTCAACATCATTTAAAACCTCTATATTTTCCACCAGATATGTTGATTCCTTTTAATGTGTTTGTTGGTTTGTTTGGGTTTTTTCTTAGGTTTTTTTTTGATTTTCCCTTGGCAATGTAGATGAAATAGGAATAAAACAATAGATTTTGTGTCTTTTGAAGTCAAAGCCAAAGGAAGGCCTTGTTGCATGCACAGGAAGAGACAACTTTCACAGCCCAGAACAGATGGAAGTCTTCTAAACCTACAGCAGTGTTTATGCCATGTCTAGAATTACCAACAGTTAGCATTTCCCTCAGTATCATTGCCATTGTGAATCCTTAGAATCACGCTCATAAATGGCCAGAATGATAATAAGCATTTTGACATTTAAGTTGGTTTTTTCTTCCCTCCTTTCTGTGGGCCAACAGCTCCTTGGCCCTTGTACAGAGAAGAGGGAACTGCAAACTCTGCTCTGAATGGGAGTCCTTTTCTATCTCAATGTTTTAAAAAGAGGCAGGGAATGAATCTCCCAGCTGTGGGTACTTAGGTGTTATTGGAGAGGATCATTGGTCTGCATAAATACATTGCACTGCATCTCACAGTGACTAGGATAGCTGCTCAAGAGGTAATAAAGCATGGTGCAAGAGATGATAAAGAAAGCCTGAACAGTCTGGGCTGATTTACAGGTTTGAAGGAAGTTTGTATGGGACAAAGAGCTTCTTTCAGAGTGGTGAGCCAAACAGAAGGGAAAAAACCATGGCGAGCTCAGAGTACAAAATTTAATTACCAAAATTTGGTAAGTATTTTTGTGACTGAAAATGAGAAGTTACTTGGCAAAAGTGTAAAGTACTGTAACTCAAATTGCATTTAAATTAAATTTATCTTTGAAAGCAATCCATCAAGTTTCGGCATGTTGTTCCCTTATGAAATGAGTCTACATTTTATGCTTTTTTCCCCTTTAATTTCCAGCTTTTAGCATAAAAACCTCAAGTGGTGTAATATACCAAGTTATTTTTAACTATGAAAAGACTTCAGTGTTATTATAGTGCTAGAGTATTAAGTGTGGTTATTAAGTAGTATTGTGTGTTTAAACTGTGTGCTCTAGGTGTCTGTATTCATTTGTGCATTTTACTAACTAGTCAGATACAGCAAAGCACTTTTGTCAGTGGATTTGGGGTGGCTGCACTGCTTACAAGTAGCAAATATACAGATATATCTCATTATAGAAAAATGTGACTGTTCAGGAGCATAATTTATTACCAAATTTGTTCAGATTAAGATTAATAACAAGATTTAAGAAATTACCCTCAAGTTATTTTTCCAGACACACATCATTACTTTAGACACCATTATCATGGCTCTATCAGGTTTATGTTATGTCCCACTGGGACTTTTCCAGTCAAATAAATTTCTGGTTTCTGGCTGTAGAGGATGTTAAGGGGGAGGCACCCATCTTGAGTGGCTTTTTTGTTGTTGTGTCGTGGTAAAATTACTTAAAGGAACCAGAGGTCTGAGACTCTGTTATGGGAAACCTGGGGCCAAGCTGGCAAGGAAAACTTGTCTGACTGAGAGTGGGGTAAGTAGGGAGTCAAGTCATTGTTTCCTCAACAAGGATGTGAGATAAAATATTTGTAAAGCTCTGTTATTTTTATGTTTTGAGGAGATAAAAACCATGCTGCTGTGTTACTGGCTGATTAATGGATCTTGGCTATCTTGAAGATTTTTATCTGTCTGTTTTAGCAAAAGTGAAGGTATTTGGAAATTGGTAGTCTAAAGCTTTTCTAGCAGGTTGCTTTGTGATAAAATGTCAACTGTCTGAAACTATTCAGAGTCAAGACAGTCTAAAGAAATCCTAGGTTTTTCCTCTATCATGCAGATGCCAACTGGAACAGCCAAAAGTGCCCACAACCTTCAGCACATCAGATTTACTATTTATTATAGGCTTTCCTTTCTGCATATATAATGTAACTCTGTAGTGTGAGACAGGCTCAGAAGCATGTGCAATCTAGCATTCTTGTGATTTACCCATGTGTTTCATGAGGAAATTTTGTGCTTCCCATATACCGGGATGATGTCCATATTTTATATGGAATTCTACTGTTCCATTCTCCATCGGTCTTCTGTAGATTAGATTTTTTTTTCTCTTTTTAGTTTATGACAGAAATTGTTTTATCTTGTATCTTCATACAGATGACTAAGAAGATCAAGTGAATGCATATTTTGAACTATTAAGCAGAACAGTTGGATTCTGCAGAACAGGGAATTTCATAGCAATTTGTCCAATTTTCCTTTCGGAAGGATGGCAAATGGTGGCAATGATAGAAATACTGAAACTAGTGCAAATAGTGAAGATGTTCAGATTTAGAAAGTATGCATTCTATATCACCCTGGAGTTTCTTGTTGCACTTTAATAGATGTAGTGTTGTACTTAGTAAAAGTTTTAGAAGCACAGCTCCAGGGATTGCAAATGCAACTAAATCTGAGAATGTCTGGAAGGAGAATACTGTTGTACAGGAGCAGCTAAATTAAAGAAGGAGCTTACAGTGAATGAACATGGAAGCAAGATCAAGACAGGCTTTCTTTTTAAAAAAAAAAATCTGAGGAAAAGCAGCAGCATTGAGCTGCAAGGAAAGAGAAGTCAACCTATAGGTAAAGAACAGAGGAAGAAATAGCAGTATTCATCAGGAGCTGAAATCTAATAAAAAGTGGTGACCAGTCACCACATCATACAGACAGACAAACTGGAGGGTGGAATGAATACTTCAGATCATTAGAGACTCACAGTGCAGCTTCTGTTACTGAAGGGAGTTGGAATATTACATGAGATGTTATTACATGAGATGTTCTGCATGAAGAAAGGATTGGATGTTTTCTAGAAGCAAAAGTACATACAAACCTGCTGCTCAGAGAAGTTCTGATGTGGGTTTGGAATTAACCATTGATTATTGTTCACTTTGGAACAAATAAAATTTGCCTTCACGTGAAGATGGCTACATTTAGCTGAGAAATGGGTGAAGACTCAGCATTTTTTTGGATCGAAGAAACAGCATGGAATCACAATCTAACATCTAGTCTGTTCTCAGTACTGAGGCAGAATAAACCATAATTCTTTGTAAATACACTTGAGGGGAGACAATTTTAGAGAAGGAATAAAATTATTAGGGTTAATGGATAATAGCAGCACTGGGTGAATATTTCAAGTGAGTCATAAATAACTCTACATCCTGAAGTAGAGTTCAAACAGTGTCGTGTGAAGAGAATATCAGAACATAATTTTGTATAAAATTTGCTAAGTATATGGAAGAGAAACCTTTAGGAATTATATTTTTTTAGCCTTTTCCTAAACCATATTTACTGAAATTTGGGTATGTTGGGATATCTGAATCTTAAAAGGCACCAAAATCAGTTCTTCACAGCTTCTGACAGTTTCCCTGGTGGCCACAGAAATTATTCTTTTTTTGTGGAAGTACGGAGTTTGGTATAGGAATACCAGTCTTCTCTCCCTTTAGGGTTGTAGAGTGGAAATATTTAACAGTGTTATGTATCAGAAGGGCTGGTATTTTTAATTACTTAATTCTCCAAGTGTCTGCTTGGTAACTAATTGCTTTGTTTGGAACTGAAGTCTGGAGGGTCAAGAAGGAGTATATTATCACTTCATCAGCTTGAGAGGAAGTTTAGCTTCCCCTGTAATATCAAGGGTAGCCCATTTGTGAGGGTCATCTGAGGCACCCATGGCAGTCTGGGAACCAAACTCTGGTAGTGGTTAGGGCCTTCTAAGTTTAGTGAAGTTTTTCACATGGGGCACTGTGGGTGCTTATAACCTGCTTAAGATGCTGGGGCTATGTGGACTTCTCAGATAACCAAATTCAGTGTAGTAATTTTCTTAGAACGTATCTGAACATCTTAATGCTTAGTTGATGAAAAAAGTTTTGTGTGAGTATAAAGTGTAATGTTATGTAATTAGACTTTTAATTTCTTGTTACTTCTGGTTAAACAATATATTTAGTTGTCCATTTTAAAAATCTTCTACAATGGACCTTGTAGAGGTGCAGGGAATGATGTTACTGATGTGATATTTAGCATTCTAATGAAAGGAAATCTGGGATTTAGAAGCAAATGGTGATTCTTCTGTTAAAAAGTACTGAGGCTCAAGGACAAGTGAGCTTTTTGGGTAGCTCCTTTAACTATTTTTATAGCAAAAATATTCAGGGAACAATTTGGGCTGGTAGTTAATTGTAACTTTTTCTGCTTCATTCAGTGAAAATAATGTAATAAGAGGGAAAGTTGGAATATTGAAGTGGGTAGAAAATGCAATAGAAAGATTCAAGGAGAACCACAGTTGGTTTGATTCCCTCAGAAACAAAGGAGCAGGAATGAAGGAAGCAATGAAGACACACCAAATGTATTGGTGGTTACTTTCCTTTGATTACCTATGATCAGTTTCAAAGTACTGGTATTCTGTGAAGGAGACAGGAAAATAAATCCAGCAAAGAGATGACTGTGAGAAGTAGGTGATGATGATAAGTGCTGATGCTTCCTTATTTTTATTTTGCCACTGACACCACTCCCTAAATTGCTAGTTAAGACCAGGCCTCAGGATTTTGTCAATGAAACCAACACCCACAAAGCTTAATGAGAGCCCAGAAAGTTTAACAAGTTTTGAAATTCAGCTGTCTCTAAGACTACACTCTGGAGTTTCTCTTTTTCTTTTCTTCTGCTTTCAGACATTTTCCCAAGCAAAACCTGACAAGAGCTGAAAATGCGAGACCTCAGTGGTCATCTAGGAGATTGTATTGGTTTCAGCCATTTGAAAGAGTTGTCTTAGATTCAGCATTTTCTGTATAAGAGAGGATCTGTGTTCTGTCTTTTTACTATTGATTTTCTGTTCATGTATGTTATAAATTGCTTCACTGCCTACTGACAGGGACCCACTTATTTCAGAGAATGCATTTCTCAATGATGCAAAGCAATACTATAGCACAGATAAGGTATTGTCCTTGATTTCCCTAACTGAAATTTCATGAGGAAATTAGGTCAACAGAATGTAATTACCTACACTGAAACCTCCTAAGGGCACTGGGTAGAGCTGTGCAAATGACTGATTATTTTGATTTGCTTACAGAAGCAAAAAAAATCAGAGGAAAAATTCAGTTTGAATAGAACAAAATGATTTCTTGTTCACCCTGAATTGAAATGTTGTTGGTGCTAAGCTGCTCTTCGTAGCTCATTATGAGAATTAAAATAACACCGATTTAATATTTTTTAACTAAAAATCAGCTCTCAAATTTAACACTGCTTTTAACTCCAGCAGAATCTGAAGAGGAAATTCCAGGCTGATCAGAGTGAGCTCTCTGGCTTCCCTTCTCTCATAACACATTTCTACCACTCTGGGTTTCTTCTAATGTTTTTCAGAAGGTGATGCAGCTTCAGTTACTTTTTATCTGTGAGGCAGCTGATCCTTGCCTATTTTTCTGGTCAGATAGGCTGCCTCCCAGACTGGGAGCTGAACTGCATCTATCCTGTTCAGCATAAAGGCACTGAAGATTCACTATTTTTCATCCATTCAAAAAAAAAAAAAAACAAAAAAAAAAAACAAATAAAAATTTTGTCTTAGTTCCTCTTATAAAGGCATCGTCAGGAAATACTTTGTCTGTCCAAAGAGAACTTATTTTTTACAAATATATAATTATTTAAACCCATGTAATTACAGAATCACAGAATGGGTATGGGTGGAAGGGACCAGTGGTCCAATCTCCCTGCTCAAGCAGGGTCATCTGACAACACATTGCACAGGATTTCATCCAGACTGTTCTTGAGTACCTCCAGTGAGGGAGACTCTCTGAGCAATCTGCTCTGGTGCTCAGCCACTTACATAGTAAAGAAGTTCTTTCTCATGTTCAGGTGGAACTTCCTGTGCTTCAGTTTCTGTCCCTAGCCTCTTGTCCTGTTGCTGGGCACTACTGAGAAGAGCCTGACTCCCTCCTCTTGCCACCCTGCCTTCAGATACAGATAGGTATTGATGAGGTCCCCTCTCAGCCATCTCTTCTGGAGGCTGAACAAGACCAGCTCCTCTAACTCTTCATTAGAAGTGCTCAAGTTTCCTGTCTCCAGTTCCCTAATCTAAGAGAGGTTTTTGTGCCCAGCACCAAGGTGTGCAAAATATGCCCAAACCTGCACAGCTGTATCTCCTCCCACAGAGAGCCAGATGCTCCACTGGCTGGCCAGGCAATCCTTGAGTGAAGGTCATAACAAGAGTTGGTATAAGGGGCTGAAAAGTCCCCTGATACAAGCAGCTGAACAAGGAATGCAGAGTTAGGATTATGGACTGGTCTGAATTTTCTCACATTTTTAAATCTGATTTTTTGATCAGGTTCTTGACCTTTTCTCCACAAGTGCCCATTTGTAACAGATTATCACTTCGATTCTCATCTTTGATATTACTAGATAATAAAATATGTCAATAGTTGGCTGCATGTGTTTTCCAATTGATGTCAATGTAGAAGTTGAGCTTGGCTCAGCATGTGTTCTGCTTTTGTATATAATTTTTTTAATATAGCTATGGCTGAAAATATAAATAATATTTTTAAAGCCCTGTGAAAATGAGTTTAGGAATTCACATACTTAATAGACTCTGTAGTACTGTTACTATATTGCTATAGAAAACACATTGTAAGATTTTAAGTGAATTCTTGTATTCCAAAAATATATTTCCAAATTTATCAGAACTCAAAGATCTCATGGAATTTTTGGTGCCATCTGTAGAATAGTGAAGAGAGGCATTCTAATCTTACTTTTCTCTTTCTACAGGCTGCTTTTCTGGAGACAGTGATCACTTTCTGGCAATTCATCAGCGAAAGAGTGGAAAACCTGTGTTTATTTATCACCATGTGGATAGTGTGGAGAAAAGTCTGGACACAGACAGCTATAAGGATTCCAAACAAAATTTCCATTCTTCTTCCCACACCAAAATGAGCAAGTTACACCCTGCAATAATTGTTAAATCAGCCTTCCCCAGGTCTGTTTATGACCCATCCCTCAATCTATTAGCTATGACTGGTCAAGATTTGGAAGTGGAGAATCTTCCCATTCCTACAACGAATGTGATTATTGTGGTAAGTGACTTTTTCTGGGTTCTGGAGGATTTTTTTTTTTTTTGTGAATAAATATGCCTGTAGATAAATATTGCAATTTTGGGTAGCCTGGCTGACTAAATCTAAATAATGAACACTTGTCTTGAATTTCTCTTCACTTTGGTGGAATTCATACAATCACATTCTGATTAACAAACAATCTAATGAACCAGTACAGAATATAGCCTCTTTGTAGGTAAAAACCTTACTTTTGCCTCAAATGCAGTTGATCCTCTTGTCTTGACTGATGTTTGCACAGTTTTTACTGGATGCATCCTCAACTTTGATGCCAGTGGAGCAGCCTACTGTCCAGAGAGCTGTCCTTGGTGGGGTGTACAGTACAGTCTGTTTGTGTTTTGCACAGACACTGCTTTCCTCACCTCCGTGCATAGGCAGCTCTCCTTGATTCCTGGAGGTAAGAAGAGCCACTTATAATGGCTTTGTGCACTCATTAGAGTGAACTAAAAAATATTAAAGTTAAATCTGTAAAATGCTTGTTTCAAAGGAAGATGAGAGATTAAAGGACAATGGCCTTTACAAACAAGGAAAAAAGAGCATAGAACACTAGAGTGTGTTAGCACACCAAGTGTTTCAGAATCCCATATGAGTTCTTCGTATGGTACTCTAGAGATCTGCCCTCATGAATACACCAAATGCAGTAGAGTAGTGACAATGAAAAGAATAATCAGGATTTTAAAAAAAAGGTAATAATTTTATTTGTCCATTATTAAGGTTTTAGTGGTTAAAAAGTACTGTCAGTGAACTAGTCTCAAAAAGCTGTGCTCTGGACTTGCTGCATCCCATATGAACAAGACCTCCTCATCAGAGTTTAGATGGCTGGCATTGTTAGTGGACTAGATTCAGCTAGTGTCCATATCAGAGCAAAATACTGAATGATATTGATCAAGGGAAGGAGATGCCAAACAAGCTGGATATATCTAAGCCTCAAAGCTAGCCTAAGCCACCAGGGCCAACTCTGTAGTGAAGGTACTGCTCTCTTCTTTCCAGTGCAAACATTATTTCACTTCTGTTCAGGATGAAACCCTTCTATTAGTGCAAGGAACTCAGAATAGGCATGGTCCTGCTTTTTTTTCATTAAACGACACTTATCTATGAGCTGTTATTTTAGTAGGGTTTTGCACAGTTTTGGAGACCTGTGGTCCTCAACCAGTAATGGAAGAATCTTGCAAAATGTTCTGGGTCTACCCTGATTTTAGCCCTGACTGGCTCTGTGTCTGCATTAAAAGTTAAATGAGGCAGATTTTCAACTGGCAGATAAATTCACATTAAAAAAAAAGGTCCATTAAATCCATATTAAGTTCTCATTAAGTGACTTTGGTCTGAGGCTTTGCTACTGCATTTCTAGGATGGAACTACTGCTCTGAAGCCTTCTGTTCTGACTGAGAACCATATGTGCTTTGAGGGGAGATACAACAGCATGAGCTAATCATGACATGAAAGCTGTTTATTGCTGGGGTTCTTCAGCTGTCTCTGATGTGCTGAAGGACAGTGGTTTTGCTTTGTTTCTATGTCATGTTTTCAGAAAACGCCTTTGGGGAAGCAAGCATATGTTAGAAGCCAAAGTGCTGTGAGTCAGGCAGCTCTTTGGACTAATCCCACCATCAGAAATTTTGGAGATGCCTTCTTTAAAAGGGCAACTGTCCCACAACAGGGTGTATGCCATTTTCCAAGCACAGCCCTGCTCCTTCCAGGTTTCTGTACTTCAACATTCTGTTTCTCCATCTTGAATGCCACCTGAAGTAGATTGTAGTGTTAATGTAATTACCGGGGGAATCTGGTTCATTTTGAATTGCATGTGTATTGCTCCCTCTTTGTTTTGAATTAGCACTGACACCCTGTTGCTGCTTTCTGGTTTTTAATATATAGAGCAAGCATCAATATTTGTTGTTTTGCCCTGTCTGGCTCTTTTTGTTCCAGCCTTTAGCAATGTTGTTGGTTGCTCAACTTGAAAGGGCAGTTGCTACTGTTAGTGCTCGCTGTAATCCAGTTACATGACTGGTGCACATTGTGATTTAGAATGAAAGCCAGCAACTTCTTTTTTTTTTTTTTTTTTTTTTTTTAATAAATCAATGCTGTGTTGGCTCTGCAGATGAGAGGAAACTGAATTCAAGCTAATTTCAGTGACTAAAGGTCCATTTTTTTCATGATCAAGGTGGAAAGGTAGGGTGAATGGATGCCTCATGCAAAACTATTATAAGGTTACATTTTGTACTAAGGACTAAACCATCTGACAAGGAAAATGTTGCCAATGCACAGCAAACTGCTATGAAGCCAAGAATCCTGCAGGTATTCTGTCAAAATGTGATGTTTTGTGACTAACAATAAAGAACATGTTAAGTCATTTTACTGGAACTAGAGATATTGTAGTGATTGTTTGCCTAAGCATGGAAGAGGAGGTGTTTATTTTCTGGGAGGGAGTTTTATATAATTAAAGGCAATCATATTACCTGAAATTAAGCTCCTGTTGTTTTTTTCGTCTGTGTGTGTGTTCAGTTCAACTTGCTTATTGAAGGAAGTGAGGACAATTCAGAGCTCTTAGAAGCTGTTTTGACTGTTCTATAAATGCCTTAGTGTTTACCCATATGTTCTGTTTAGCTGTCTCTGTAGATGATGCGAGACCAAGTCATCTGAGAATTGCTTGGATAACATACAGAGTTGCATAATTTTTTTAAAATACTTGAGTTTTCTATTTGTGAGCTTTTATTTTGCATCTCAGAAACCAGATACTCATTGAATTAGTAGTGCAAGTGAACAAGTTCTCAGAATGTTTATTTGTGTTTATTCCAAGCCTTTCCAATACTGAATTTAAGAACCACCAAGATCAAGACAGTACATGGAAAGTGGGAATAGAATGTGGATAATCACTTATGATAGAAAATATTGTCTGACATACCTATTAAAAAAACAAAACACATACAAATATATAAAGTTAAGGCTGAACTTGAGAGAAAAGCAGAAGGACTTGTAGTAAAGGTTGTAACTCAGACTAGGTCTAAATTATCACCTCATATGCTAAAGCATCATCCCTTGTAACCTGATATAGTTTGGTCTGTTCAAAGCCTCTCTCAGGCACACAAATGTATTGTACCAAGATTGGACCAAGCTACTCAGATGCTTTTTTCACTTGCATCTTTTGTAGTGTTTCAGAAATGCAAAGGTAATAAACTTGCTCAATATATCATAATTTTCACTTTCACACCTCGCTCTTACTATACACCTTCTTATATAAACATGAAATCTGTTTCTTTTTCTGTTGCTTAGAAATGCTGAAGTGCTGTACTGTAGCCTAAAATTCAGGTAATCTCTTAATTTTTGTTTGATTCACGTGCGTCATTGAACTGATTTAATTAGTTTCTTTCAACTAATGTCGATGGGACAACTCACAGACAGCCACATAGAGTTTCTCTTTGCCTTTTCCATGACATTTTGTGTAGGACTGTGTAAGGCTGAGTGCCTCAGAGCTATAGCTTGCCCATACCATCACATCTGTTTTGTCTCCAATATTTGAACTATTTACTTTCAAGCATGCTGAAGACCACAAGGAAGAACTTCAGGTGTTTCAGTACTTAAAGAGAGGATTCTCTCAAATCAAAAAATAAAGCACAACAACATATGTGTCTATAAGTAGACATTCATGTGGGAACCAGGTATTCAAGCTGGTAATCTGTTAAGATATTTAGCATGTTTCTAAACACTGTCTGGATTATGAGGGAGTTAATATAGGTCAAAGACCATATCCAGTAGGCAGACTAGATGTGATCATCCTGATTTGGAGATTAGTACTGACATAGACCATTTACACATCAGTTTTCTCACAGACAGAGAACAGTACCAGATGCATTTAATCTACTAGTATAATACAGCCTTGATATCTGCTTCAGGGTGAGTTCCCTCATTCCAAAGGCTGTAGTGACAAGATTTTTACTGATGATAATGGGTGCTTAGGCACCAACTGCACACTGACTACCTATTTAGATATACACACATGCAGACATGTCACATTTAGTGACATCTTAATCTGGAGCTGATCCCAGCTTAAACAACACATTTTATGTGGAAATTTAATGTGGAAATCCTTTCCAAATCTAAACACGGTTCAAGTAGGTGAGCTTCTTCTGGTTGGGTTTGGGTAGCTGAAAATGATGTGGCTGTGAAATCACAGCAGAACTGCTTTTACACTTATGTCAGATTCATCCCACAAGTACTGCTGTATTCTCTTATATAACTACATACTCATACTACATACTCAGAAAAGATGCATCTTTCGTTCACTTGCTGACATGGCTTTATCAGATGTAAAAGTTTATTTCTCCTTCAATTCCCCATATCCTGATGTGTCAGGTTTAATTACCAGTGTCAAAGCCCAGAATTTATCTATATTATTTGTTCCTAAACTTTATTTCATCTTCCCACACCTCTTTTCTGCCAGAAATGTCTATTTTTCTAAATCTTTGTACTCCTTATGAAGCCGTGGCATCCACGTGAAATGTTGTCTCCAAGTTCCTCTAGGAGCACACAGGACATCCGCTTGCTTCTTCCTTGAAAAGACCAGCAAAACAATGGGAACCAGATTACTATACACCCTTTCTTCTGTGCACTGAAAT
Organism: Catharus ustulatus; assembly: GCF_009819885.2. Taxonomy (NCBI): domain Eukaryota; kingdom Metazoa; phylum Chordata; class Aves; order Passeriformes; family Turdidae; genus Catharus; species Catharus ustulatus. Next base: position 49,384,612 of record NC_046224.1, read on the forward strand.
TCTCTCCACTGACTGGTTTTGTTGGGGGGCCATAGGAAGGACTCGGTGGAAAGATTCTGATAAAAAGGTGGGGGCATCCAATGCGTACAATTATTTTCAGTCCAAAAATGTTTTCCTATGGCTGCTTCTTTTGTGAAGACATTTAATGTAGATTTCCTTTCATGAACATAGAGCATTGTTTGTGTAATTTATTTTTTACTTTTCTTTAAATGAAAAATGTATTTTTCTTCTCATTGGCAATCTGGTAATACAAGATGCCTTCTTTTTCAAGGCTAAGTCACTGAATCTTATTGAATGAGAGGAGTAGAATAGAGAGAGTGCTGAGTCACAGCACCAAGCTGTGTGTGATCTTTCTGCATGCCAGAGGGTAAATGACCTTCTGAGAATCCCAGGACAAGAAGATGCTCTGATAATGTTTTTTCACTTTTTCCCCAGCTGTCCACTTGACTGACTGTTTTTTCAGAATCTCTTATCATTCTTTTTCCTGATACTGAATACCATACCTTGACATAAGATGAAGTCCCTTTCTTCAGTTCTCTTTGTTAGGAACTTTTCTATCTCTCAAATACTGTGTCAACCTCTGATGGCTCAGCATCCACCCAGTTAAGTGGCCCAGTAAGGCCATGCTGTACAATCAGTAAAGGTATCTTGAAATGTTACAGTCTCAGTCTGATACATATACATAGAAGTCTGTGGGAAATGTTGATAGCTAAGCATGATCCATTAGACAGAAATTTAGGATTACCTTTAGGAGACCACAGAATAAAAGTAATTTTCTTTGGGACCTAGAGAAGGGAAGAGGATTGCGGATGTTCTTATAAAAGAAGAGGTACAGTTTTTGAAGCAAGTGATTTCATGCTCATGCACTGTCTGCTTTGCATCATGTGTTGCATGATATGTTTGAAATTTATTTAAAAGGGAGATTTATCATCCCATTACACCCTGTACAGTAATGCCCTAATTTTTGCTGGGATAGATGTAGATGTATATATATGTAGTTCTGTCTATTTCTACGTGTAATTATGCAATATTGCAATAAGAGAAGCGACTAAGGACTTGCTTTTTGAATACTGTGCCTGATCCTGGGGTCTCAGCCTCAAGTCTGTCAAATTTTGACTCCGAAAAACCATTTACCTCCTGGTGTGTGGCAAGATCATACACAGTTTGGTGCTGTGATTCAGAGGACTCTTTGCATTCTACTCCTCCTGCCTGGTAGGAGTACCCTAAGCTCTCTCCCTCTGTAGACCTCATGAAGAGATGGTCTAACTATCTATGAAATATAACAAAAAATCAGATGTCATGTTTTGTCACTGAACATCTGTTATTGCCGGCCTAAGAAAGGGGTTGGCACTAGCCCAGGCCAAGGAGACATAAATAAAAAATCATGTCGCTGCAGTGACTTCTCAAAGGAGCTTTCTGAGGAGTAGAATCTAAGAATCTAGTAAGGTATCAACAGTATCTATCTCCATTTCCAGGCCATGTAATCCACGTCATGTATTTGTGATGCAGTGGTTGGAGCAGCAGAGAAAACATGCCATGCTGTTAGTGGAATTTTAGTATCTTATATTATAATTACAGTGCTGAATTGTTAACAAGCTCTAAATGTTACTCACACTTCAAGAGTGGGCAGTATCAGTCAATACACTTAGTGTGATTGTTCTAATCACTGTTGTGTCTTTTTACACTTTACACTGTGACCCCAAATATCAGGTCTTCACAGTATTTGGCTTCTAGATTCAAGTCCATCTTCTACTAAGAGATTGATGCTCGCCATTACTCTTTAAGTTATTATACTCGACATAACATATCTGCAGCAAGCCCTGCAAATAGACCTAGTAGCCTGCAGCTCTGTCATTCTGGATTTTGTTTGCACAAAGAAATCTAGAGAGTCTGCATTAGTTGGCCTCATTTGCTTTCTGCTTCCTTCTGTGCACTTCAGCGGGGATAATTGCATACTGAACCATTAGCATGGTATTGTGTTCGCTGTCAGCCTTTGTGGAAAACAGGAATGATTGCATTAGGTTGTAACATGCACTAAAACTCCTTAAGGCTCCTTTTTGTCATCTGATTTGCAAAATGTTAAAAGAATGTTAGTGGGATATTCAGCAGCCTAGTGCTTTGATTGATTATCTTACTGCTGGCAACTTTGGGGATGCTTTTGTAACATTCAGTGGGATGTTGCACTTCACAAAAGCTGGTCATATCTTTCACAAATTGCCCGTATCCTCTTCAGTCACAGCATTCCTTTTCCTGCATTTTTAGTGAAGGGAAGCTGTTTCTTGAAGTCATTTAATTTTCTCCATAAGCTGCACCATTTAAATGAAAACATGATTTCAGGAGCAAGCATGTTACATGTTTTTAAGCTAAAGCCTGAAGTTTCATTATGTAGTTTATCTCTAAAGGAGGTGGCAGCTGTTCCATATTTCTTTCCACTGTGTATTCATGTTACTGGCCAATCCCAGTTATAAATTAAATACTTGTGTGTAACAGAACAGAATCTACTTGTGTTCTTCCATTCTTCAAATGTGAGCGTTTTGTCCTCTAGGAAAAACCTTTATTAATTGATAATTTAAAATTTTTTAAAAGCATTTCCATGAAATTAAATTCAGATATGGTTGCAACCAAATCAAAGACCTTCACTGTTGCTTAAGCTGTATTTTCAAATGTGGGAGACATGGCTCAAGCCCTCACTCCAAAGGAGGTAGGGCAGAAAACTGAATTTGAGCTTTTTCTCATTTCACATTATCTAGTTACTGAGCTAAGGGGTAGAGAGCACAACTTTTCTTGTAGTCTCAGATGAAATTATTTGTTTGATCCAAGTTACATAGTTTCAGTTAACTGAAAATTAAGAGTAGTGTTGTTCTTGGGCTGATCCAGCACAGATGTCTTGTATGTATTTTCATTTGGTCTCCAAAAGAGGGAACCAACCCCCCACCCAAACAAACAACAAAGCCCCCTGAGACCACCCTCCTCCTTTCTTACATGGCCCCATTTATTCTTCTGATTGAAAAATGTTTCTATACTATTTCTCTGCCATGCTGTACTGAATTCCAGAAGAAAAGACACAGAGATTTAGACAGTAGTGGAAAGTCTTTGGCTTTTTTATGACATTGTCCAAACTGCACTTTGGGTGCTTTGGCGTTTGGGTTCAGAGAACTCCGCACTGGTTGGAATTGCACTGACTTCATTACCTAGAACAGTGCAGACAGGCTTGTATTTCAGACAAGGAGGTTGCTCTACCTCTATCAATGTTCTCTTTTCCTCTTACAAGTGAGTGGAAACCTATTACTGCCTAAATTTGTGTAAGGAAAGGGAAAGTTTCCTGGCTTACAGAGTTACAGGTGCCATCACTAGAATCACACATGCTTTATGTTCAAAATCATAGATAAGCTAGATGGCTATATTGGGATCATGAGACTCACTAATAGAAAATCAGTGACTGCTTCCCACAATAAATCTGTGCATTGTGTTGATAATGTTCAGGAATAAGGAATGCAGAAGCACTTCTTAAAAATTCTTTTAGCACCTGCAGAGAACCATGTTTGTGAAAACCTAAGTCCCCTAGAATAATATTTAAAAGACAGATAAAGGGCACTCAGATAAAAGACAGCAAGACAGCATGTGTTTCCTTATCAGTCAATGTTTTGTTGGATCTGGCAGTTCAGCCTCTGGAATAATTCTTCTGGTTCTTCACTTCTGACTTTGTTGTTAAGAAAAGTGACAGCTTCTGTAAAGCTCCTTAATAGATTTTTCATAATGTTCTCCCTGTGTGTAACCCCTTAAATATTAAGCCTACTAAAAACTACTTTTGAAAAATTAAAAAAACTCATTATTTTTCTATCATCATGGCATTAGTATGTGATATTTTAAAACACAGTTTTAAATTTTTGAATAAGCCAAACAATATTTTAATCAACCAAACCATATTTTGGAGCAGGAGATGATCATCTTTCACAGCACAGTTCTCAACACATAATTTGCTTTTTAAAATCCTTCCTAGGTCTAGCATTACTGCGCTTTGGCATCTCTTTTGCAAAGAATAAATATTGAATTCTGAAATTAAATGCACAGGCTCAGATGATACTGGGGTTCAAATGTGATAACCTACCACTCATGTGAATGAGGCTTTTTTCAGTCACCTCAATATCGAACTGGTTCATGGAAAGGGTCCATGAGAAGTAAGCAGAGAGGTATAAATTCTTTGTCTGTCTTTTTTCTTTTTGCTGAAAGCATTTAAGTGGTGTTTCACTGTCCTCCTTCCTTTGAAGGTCAGCCATGATTGACAATTTGTAATGGAGCAAATTCTTACTTGTCTCTGCACCACAATAAACTGGTGGAAAATACTTATGGTGGATACAGAGCTTTGAATTAAGTATAGGATAGATGCATCATGAGGAATGGCTGGGGTATATATCAAGACTGCCAAAATAATGGTGTTTAATAGTGTAGAAAGGTGGTTGACTGCATATATAACATCAATACTTATTTAAAGATGAATTGTAATAGATTTACATTTTGAACATTTTTAACTGTTGGAGAAAAATAGTGGAATGTCTGCTTTGTACAAATTCGGCTGAGATCATATGTTCTCCTTTGGAAAAGTCATTGTTAATAAACTGTAGCATAGAAATCAATAACAATGTAAATGAAATGTTTTACATTTAAAATATGCTAAACTAAATTTATGCAATGTCACTGATTGAATTGAATTTTGAATTTTTGCCCATTTTTCTGTTGGTATTTTCACAATAAGAGGTTATCTTTTGCTGGTACAAATCATACCAGTAATCTTTTTGGAAACTCATTCAGGGAAGTAAGGATCACATCTTTTATGGTCCTGTGGTGTTCTGGCAATGCTTACAGCTTTCTGCTTTGTTTAGCCAAATTGTTGCTGATAAGCTTTCTTTGTGCAACACATGGTATGTTGTCTAATTAAGAACACAGTTCTGGAGGCTACTCTTTACAAATGTATATGATATTTCAATTTCATGTAGAAAAGTAATTTCATGTTATTTTCAGGTACTGTAACACATAGTCTTATAGTGGTGCAGTCTTCTGAGCTGTCGGGCAATTAAAACACAAATGTTTAGTGAGTGGAAGAGTGACCTTAAATACTGCACTCATAGAGCCTTTGTATTCTTTAGGCAAAGTAAAGCTGAAACCATGTAGAAATTATATTCCTTGTTTTAAGATGATGATGAAAAATAAGCAGTGTCCCCAAAACATTTCTCACAGACTTTCTCTGAAATGGTGTTACAAAATACCATGGCTCTGCCTAATTAACTACAATAAAAACGTGTATAGGCAATATAAATTAACTTGAAAATTACTCCCTTTCTTTCCATTTTCTGTTTGAACTGCAGCTACATTAGTTAGAGAGGAACGCCCCTCTGGCATACTGTATACATTTGTGGTTAGGCACAAATGACTGGAGTTGGGCAAAGAGGGAAAGATAAACTGCATGTGTAAAAGACCACACAAATAATGAAATAGCAAGAAATGTCTAGAATGCTGATCAGTACATTAATAATAATTTAGAAAACCCAAGCCAAAACAACAGCAACTAACTTCTCTAGAAATAGATTATAGGATAATAATTGAACAGATAATTATATGATTTGAAATCCATAGACTAAATAAGAAAATCTGATTGTGGCTTTAATTTTAAAACATACTTTGTAAGAATTTGCCTGAAAATAGATATAAAATTTAATTAAATAACTGTAATGTGGGGCTTTTGCTAATGATGAATTAGAAAACCATATGGATGCATTAAGCCGAATAATTAATGTACCATACACAAAAATAGGACATTCATAAATCATTTATGATGTCCTCTTCAGCAGTTCTAGGCTCTCTGAGTCTTAATTAAAATCCAGGGTAGCTGGATGTTAGAAAAACTAGATTTGCTAGTCAGATAACAGACAACTTTCATTAAAGCATTAATTAATTTTAGAAGGTAGAGGGCCTGATCCATTAAAAATACTTGCAGAACAGTGCTACTTTAGTCATGTTTGGGGTTTTTTTCTATTTTAATTATTGTCTTCCTCTGGTCAATGAAAGTTGTGTTCTACTTTAACTTGCTCAGCAAGCATGATGGAATTCTACTGTGTTTATAGAATTAACTGTTGAATTGCCCAGACAATTCCAAATGCTTCAAATTGCTGTATGGTACAGATACAAAAGCAAGGTGATGTATTCCTCACAGTAACTGTCAGGGAGCCTATTTCCTCTTTCAAAGGCAGAGAATCTGAGGAGTTTTTTTAGGCAGTTCATTCTATGCCCAGTCCTTCATGTCAGTAGGAACAAGGGAATACTAAAGAAAATACCATTTTATGGGTTTTTTTCACTTTTCTTGTATTTAAACATAATAATTTTGTATTTTTGTAATCTTTGTAATATTTTTGTAATCATTTTGTAATCTTTAATAGTGATCTAATTTCATTACTAAGATGGCCAAAATAAATGTTTTGCATTGCTCTTATAAAATGAGAGCATTTTATAAATGCTGAAATTAATGTGAGACTTAAGCTATAAGCCCATTCTGCCAAAGAAGTATGCCTATGGCAAAATGATCAGGGTTGTTTTAATAAAATGCTCAAGGAAAAATTTTAACCAAAAAATGGATTTACACTATTGGTTCTAAAAATATACAAGATTCAGTGTGACAATAGTCTAATTTAGTTTGAATAGTACATCTTTGTTATGGTTATAAATATGCTAAGAAAAAGTAGAGATAGGCAATTTATTTTCAAGTGCCGCATTTATTTCTGTTCAGGTGTTACAAGTAGGATGTTTTTATATTCAATTTTTCATTATTCAAAGTAAGGGACTAAAGAATGTTGTAGATAATGAAAAACAACTCTTACAATGTAATACAAAACTATGATAGAACATATTAAGACCATCACAGAATTAACTATGTTGGAAAAGACCTCAAGTCCAACCTATGACATAACACCACTTTGTCAACCAGACCATGGCACTGAGTGCCACATCCAGTCTTTCCTTAAACACCTCTAGGGACAGTGAGTCCACCGCCTCCCTGGACAGCACATTCCAATGTCCAGTCACCCTTTCTGTGACGAACTTTTTTCCTAATGTCCAGCCTAAACTTGCCCTGGTGCAACTTAAGACTGTGTCTTCTTGTCCTGCTGCTGGATGCCTGGGAGAGGAGACCCCATCTGGCTACAACCTCCTGTCAGGTGCCTGTAGAGCGTGAGGCACACAAAACAGATGTACTGAGCACAGAGTTAGCTCACATCTTTCAGGGCTTGCTATCTAAGGTGTAGATGGCCATCTCTAAGAAAAAAATCCCTTAGAGTTCCAGTGCTGGGGAATGTATTGCAGAGCTTGAGAGCATCAATATCAATCTAAGTAATGGTATCCCTCTGACCCTGAGCTACTAATACCTAAGAGCAGCTTTAGTGTCTCCATATTCATGTGCCATTAAACTGATGACCAGGGACAACTTGAACACTGTGTTTCCAGGCCAGGGAGTGTATTTCTGGGCCAGACTTGAATGTTCCCAACTGTCATTGCCACAGTCAAGCTCTTTCTCTTGTTCTCATGTACTTGATCTTTCTTCTGCAATGCTACCAGTTTGTTTGGCTAGCCAGCCAATTTTGTTTAATGTTTCTCAATGCTTCCTCTTGGCCCACATCAAATTCACTTTTGCTTTCTACCATTATCTTTCAATGGGTTGTAAAATAGGCTTAGCATAAATCTGCAGGATGTTTCAGGGACTATTCAGAAGTTTCTTGTATGCCCTATTTGACTCATGGGCTGCTGGTTGTCCAGTCTTCTGTTATGAGCACAGCCCTATAAATTCTTCTCATTAAAGGTAAGAAATTTTAAACAAAAAATCCAGTGGTTTTGGCATGCTGCACATTCATATTTTCTGATCAATCACTGAAGAAATTAAAAGCTTCAAATAGATGTATCTGATGCTTAAAAGGATCATTCAATCAGAATCTGACCTCATTAATGTCTTATGTGTTGGCAGTCCCTGTGATCCTAGCCTTTGTCAAGCAAAGTTTGGCAAATGCTGCTAGCTCTTCTTTGTCATAATGTTCCAATGGTCTTCTATTGATCTTTACTCTTTTGGCCATGTTACTACTATTGTAGTTTCTGCAGTTGTAATAGAAAGGAATTTACTACAATATTTGGCTCCAATACATAGCAATTTATTTTCTTGGCTTGTCTACTTTAACATAGACACTACATCTTTGCTTTCCTGAATCTTATTGTGCCTGGAGGCTGACTGGCTCTGCCTCTACCATTGGCTTTCTTTTTCTTGCCCTTTTCTTTGATTGTGGATTTCTTTCAAAATTACTTTGAGTGTGATGCATTACAAAAACACCTTCACTTTCATATCACATAAACTGTGATATAGCTCTCTAACAGCTCATTAGCAATGGAGTGGATCACACATTCCTTGTAGCAATTGAGCTGTATGAGCTGCTGATCAATAACCACTGAAATGAATGAAGTCTTCTGAGTCAAAAAACTCAAGGCAGAGGTTGAAAATTAATTCCCTTTTTAGAGAATTTTGAGATATAAAAAAAAACCTCACTGGGATAAAATGAAACTATTTAAACCCTTCAACTGGGAGGTAAGGAGGAAATGAAAGTCAGGTATCACAAAAGTCTCAAAGCTCAAGGCTGCAATGGGCATTCAAGTTCCAGCACCTCTGGTAGGAGCTGAGAGTCACAGGGGAAATTGGTTAAATCATCCAAGTCATGTTATTTGGTGTCTTTTATTTACATTGTAGGATAGAGGTGAGATTGGCTTATGGAGAGGGTATTTTCAGTGCATTTGATATTGGTCTTGCCTTCAATATATGGGAGCTGCAAGGCCAAGTCTCTTTTAGACATTGAAATGCTTTGCTCTTCTTTCCAGATTAGTTTTTTTTAAATGAGTTCAACTGAGTGGAATCTGTAGTGATATTGGAAAAAAGGTTTGTCTGGAAGTCTAGTCATTCAATTTATCATGTGACATATGAGGAAAAAGCAATAACTTCATCCTGAAGCATATACAGATCAAGGACCTTGAGCTGGGGTCTCCCCCATGCAATATAAAGTTCTACTACGTATCTGTTGCTTATTCTGAAGTAAATCAATCATCTTAAGGTCTTCAGTATGTTGTCTCTTAGTGAGATTATCAGCAGTATATTATTTCTCAACAGTATAAAACTAAAAATCTGACAAGAAATTCTGGGGACAAGAACAGGAGAAGGAAGCTATTCTTAGCTGTTCTTTTGCTAATGGTCTATATAAATTCAGGAGGCAGTGTATCAGCACGAGTCTCAACACAGATTATTCTGATAAGTTTGTACTGATTTGCTCATGCAAGGTGTAGATAGTAAGGAGTTTCTGTCCCCTTTCTAGAGAAAAAAAAATAAGGAAACATTATAAAGTAAAAATTCAGACACCTGTTTTTGGACGGGGAAGCAAGACCATTTGCACTCTATGTGCTTTCTCTGGTGAAGTGGAAAGTCAGAAGTTGTTTTTCAGAGGCAACACCAGACAAATTACATAAACAGAAAGAAATTAATAAAACTTTACTGTTTTGAAATTTGTACACTCTGTTATTCTCTGTCTTTTAAAAATTGAATGTATATTCAGGAGTCATTTAGTTAAAATGATTGTCAACTAGACAATCATTTCAGTCAAACTTGCATCACGTTACTTCTGCATTACATTACTTCTGCATTGTTGACTCTTTCCTAAATGGTATTTTCTGCTGGGTCTTACAACTTAGTACTACTGATATGAATTGATGTGAAACTTAAGAGAATAAGAGTACTAACTGCTTGAAAATGCTTTGTGTTGCCCAGCATAAAACTTATATTTTTCTCCAGTTAATCAGGCATGTAATGTATTCAAAAGCAATGATTCAGAACATTGCTGCATTTTTCATACATCCTTTTTACTTCATTCTTTTCTTTTTTAGCTAACCATTTGGTGCTTCCTATGCACCCCTTTTTACCCTTCTCTTTCATTCCTATAATAAGTTTGCTGGAGTTCTTCTTCCCAAACTATCTGTAGTGCTTACTTAAAACATTTGTGTCATCATCCATTGAACTAGTCCCCAGAGATTCTGTTCCTTCATCTACTCTCACTGCTGTGTGCAAGTCATATCCTTTCCTCAGCCTTTATTGCCTTTTTGACACTTCCATTGTCTTTTTTTTTAACATGTGTTTGGGTTTCAGGCTATGATAGGGCAAATACCTAATCTTATCCAAAATCTTTCATAATAGATTCAAACTTGGAAAAATGCTTTAAATAGCACATCTTTGGTCATGTAGCCATTGGCTCTTTATTGGTCTCCTGCACACTTCTGCCTGGGAACTCATCCCTTTTTCTCACACATTCTCATTCTTGTCATGGTCTACTCTTTTACTTTCCCTAAGTGTGTCTCCTTTCCTCAGGCTATTACCGGGGTCTTGGCTTGCCTTTGCTTTTCAATCATCTTCTGCTTCTGTCTTATCACCTTTGTCTTTCGGTCCTTCCTTTAGTCTTGTAGTCTCAAATCACTTTGCAGTTTTCTTTTTCCTCTCCATTTTTACATATTTTGTAGCCCATAAAATTCTCAACTCCCAGTAATACATGTCAAAAAACTACTAAAAAACTATTTAAATTAATTCTACTAAAATGTAGTCTTTGTTAAAAAAACACCCTTTCAATGCATTTCCTCCTAAATTTAGCCTAAATCAATACAGTTCCCTTGATAGTCTTCCTCTTTACCGTGAATGATCCTTTTTGCCCAGAGCTATATTGTTACCAGATCTCTGACAATGCTGTGGATATTGAAGATTTTCTTGAACTGTAATGTCCATTTCTCGTCCTATATTAAGACAATATGGAAGGTGATCTCAACTCTGATTTTAATTAGTTTTATTGGTCTGGTGGTGTTTTGGTTTTCTTGTTGGTTGGTTTTTTTGTGATTTTGTAGTTGAGATTTTTGTTGTTGTTTTTTTGGGGTTTTTTTTTGTTTTTTTTTTTTAGTTTTTATTTAGGCTGTTCATGGCGAATAACTGTTTAACTGCTTTGGTTCACTGTGAGTGCATCTATTTTCTTATTTGCTTGTGTTAAGCTGGAATAAAACAACTATCCTGCTTTTGGTATTATGGGTGTTTTGTTTTTGCAGTGTTGCATGGACTTCTGGATTCCAGTTGCTCTAGGGATTATTGTGCAGCATTTACACTCAAGTACAGACCTGGAATTAAATTACAATATAACTGATTTCTGAAAAAACCTCTTTAAACTCATCAACAAAATTTGCTTTGAAGTCCAAGATTAAATTTTCCTGCTCTTAACAAAACTGTTACAAAAAAAAATATATTTGCTGCAAGTTGTGAGTAACCAAAGCTAATTTGATGCTTGCTCAAAGACAATAAAAAAATTATCTCAGCTAAAGTAAATATTAATTTGAGATTAATTTGTTGTAAGGTGTACATGTCACTTAGCAACATAAAATTCTGCAGTATTTCTTAAGTGTAGGCATTGAACAGGTTGAATTTATACTCCATAGAGTTTTGGAGGAAAAATGTCTCGTGAAAATGCATCAAGCAACAATATTGTCCACCAGATGTCCCTGTACTCATAGGTGGTAATGGACAATATTCATTTGACTGTCTAATTCCTTTTATTAAAGGCAATTTACACATAGTGTTTGCATTTCCCAAGTCTCTGTTAACCACTGTGTAATAAGACCATGAATAACCGGCAATTTTATTAGCAGTATTTGAGAACTGTAGTTACGAAAATAAGTTACAGGAATTCACTGTGAAGTGTCTACTTGCCATCTTAGTTTTGTGTGCTTTTTCTTCTCTTGGAAAATAGTCTACCTTTATCATGTGTTGCTTGGTAAAAGTAATAACTATTGATGTCTTCTATTGGTCATTTATATAAATTTTTACATTTAAATACATTAGTCATATAAATATTACCGAACAATATGTTTTTATCTATCGCCATCTGTAAAAGGCCTTAAGTAAATAAAACTGAAGAACTAGTGAGTTGATGGATTGTAGTTTTTCTGGAGATTTCTTTTAACTTTGGTAGCTATTGGAGCAGACTTTGGTCATGGCACCTGTGTTCGTGCAGCGTGTTTCATTTCTGTCAGCTGCTCCCTTGGCTTGTTGTGCAGCGTGTTCCAGCCAAATGCTTGGCTACCAGCTGTCCGTGCAAGTTTAGTGGCTACAGCAGGGCTGTAAGGTATCCCTTCACTAGTGGGGACCTAGGCTGCTGCCTTCAAATTTGTGAATAACCATATACCTGACCATACCCACGGTGGGACCTGGGCAGGTCTGCCAGTGTGTGTGCACTTGTGGCCAATTTGAAGACACAGCTTGAATTTTTAGTGATGCCACAGCACAGAAAGGACATTTTGTCGTCTTTCTCCCTGGCATAACTAAGCTGCCAGAAGGGCATCTGAATCCGTGCTGGGAGCAAGGCCCTGACATGGCTGAGAGATTCCACTCCAGGCATTTACTCTGTCAAGTCTGCATGGGGACATATCCTTGGAAAGAGAGGTGTCAAACATTGGTGGCAGAACTACATCCAAGTCTTCCTTTCATTTTCTCTGTTTCAAGTTAACTTAAATTATAGAGATTAAATTTGACAGAATTATTATTTTATACTTGTAGTTGTGGCCCACCAGATGTTTCTGTGCTTGGCAACATATTGCTTGATTAGAATATTTGATTTTAATTATGTCCTATAACCAATCTTCTGCTTTTCAGTTGTAGTTACAAAATTTTGCAAGATGTATGGCCTTGAAGATTTCTGTTGAATGTGCATAAATGTATTTATGGGTATTTCTATTGTTATCTTTTGCTTCTTTAAAAAAAAGGTACCTAAAAATTCCTTATAAAAACTGGGTAAATTTTTATTGCCTCTTAATAGTGTCTTCTGATAATGATTATAGATCAAATGATACAGTTTCTTTTTTTCAATGTGTTTGTGATTCCTTCTTTTATTATACATGACTTTCCTGATCAGTGAACAGTTATGTGAATTGTCATAATAGATACATAGATTGATGTTATAGTCCGGTTCTTACAATTATGAGAAATGCCTCTGCCCAGATAAAGCTGCAAATGAGACCATATGCCAAATTCAGCAGTAAGGATTTTATTTAACAGTAAATGTGAGAGAGAGAGAAAGAGAGAAGGGGAGAGAAAAGAAAGAGAAAATAGGTGGGGGAGGACAGAAATAGAGTGACAGAGACAGATAAAAGAAAATATCACCACTCCATGGATCCCACCAGCATCCTGATCATTCTCTCCATCTGGTCTTCTTGGTGGTGAAGATCCCCTTGAAAAGCATATCATCCAATGGATTAATGTATGTTCAGGCCAGGTGGGAATGTGCAGGTATCTCCCTGAGGTGGATCTTTGATGGGTTCTGACACCCCCTTGCTGCCTCTCACGTGAATGTCCCATGGGTGTTGCCTTCCTGGGGTTGGGAATTTCAAGCTGGGTGGGTTTGTGTAAGGGAGATGGGTGTTCACTGCCTCTGACCAGAGCTGGCACCACACACCCAAAATTCTCCTGCTCCCTGCTTTGTTGGGTGTTGGGGGAAGTCTGTGCAAACGTGGCCTCTGTTGGCTATGGACTCCCCCACCCCAAACCCAGCCAGGGATGATTTTCTGCTGGATTTGGCTTTCTTGTGAATGCATTCTTCTCCTCCAGCCTTGCTCCTAGACCTGAGATGATTGAAGGATAGGGTCTCCTTTATCTTATCTAGGCAGCTTAACTCACAGTCCAAAGGCATCTTCAGGGAGGGGTGGGCTTTGGTGGTCCTAGATTCTTTATACAGTTTTTGCTATAATGGCCAAAATACCTTCCTAACAATGTTTAAGGTATGAACCTTTTCTGTCTCTGACGATTAATCAGTCGGAATTCTGTCTTCAGGAGAGGTCTGTCGTCTGGTGCGTGAACACTGTAAGCTTTATGAAGTAAAGCAAAATCAGTAGAAGTCAAGGAGGCAGGAAGGGAGTGGATAGAACAAATTTCTAAGTAGTTTGGAGAAAACAAGGCACTTCTGAAAGAAGCATGCACGTGCCAAGAGTTTGCCTTTCCTATATTAAGACATCATCAAACACTTTGTATTTATTACATGAAAATATATCTTATATTTATGTATATTTGTGTATATTTATGTCAAGATGGTGTATTACATGGAAATTTAAGTATTTTTGTTTGAATTCCTGGTTGCAAAGCTTTCTGTTTCTGCAAGGCATTATTGTCTCTGATTGTACTGCTTTGAAACAAAAGCACAACAAAAAGTGTTTACTGCAATAGCCCGGTAAACAAGGCATGAAAGATTATTCCAAGTCTGAGTATTAGAAAAGCTACTCTGATTCCCAAATCCATAGACCAATCAAAAAGTAATTTGTTTTTTAAATCTATTTTTTCTGTCCTAGATATATTTATTTTTATTAACATATTTTCAGTTTGTGATGTATTATGATATTAATGTAAAGAAGCTTTCAGGAATAAGGTTTAGTGAAAGTAAAAGCTTTTACATGCATTTTAGCCCAACAGAATGAGCTAAATTTACTTTGGTCCACTGGGCTAACTATAACATAATCTTATTAATTTTTTACACTGTTTCCTGGATTATCTCTAGCTCTTCAATCTCATGAAATATTGTACTTACTGAACTGCTTGCATGTGTTCATAAAGCATTGGCTGAAAAAGAAATAGAGATGATTTCTTGCACAACTTTATTAATTTGAATGTAGGAATGTACACTCCCTACTGTAAAGGCAGTAATGAGGTACTTATGTAAGTGCTTGCAATTGTTAAATAGATTTTGTGCTCAAAACCAGAATGAATGGTATAAAATAGCCAAAGGTATAATAACCAAGTTGTGATTTATCTCCCCGTTGGAAATATGTTGTTAATGCTGCAGTAGAATGACTCTTGACCTGCTCATTACATCTTGTGCTTTTAATGACCTAAATTTCAGTTTACAGGCAATCTAGCACTGATTATTTCTACAGTGATAGTCATGAAACATTGCAATACTTTTGCTGACCTTCTATAAAGTATATTTCATATGGATGTTTTGTTCAGCCATGGCCTTTTAAAATAAAATTCTTCCTTAACACTCTTCTTACAGAAGTTAAAATCCTCTTACTGTGACTTCTATGAATTGTGTTTAGTGACACTAACACCTATCTATATATGTGTGTATATATATGTATGTACATATATATGAATTTGCTCAACAGTATTTTATGTACTATTTTAAAGTCAAAACATGGCTAGAAGAAATGTGAAACAATACAACAGCTCAGAATTATTATCTGCATGACACTTGTAAAATGGAAAAAAAATCTTAGATAATATTTATAATATTACTTCTTTTTTTTCATGCATAGTGTACTTCCATGACTGTATGTTTTCCTATTTCCTTGGTGTGGATGATGTTTTTCTATTTCCTTGTGTGGAGTGATGTTTCCTTGGTAGGCGAGTGAAAAACCCCTGTGTGCTCCTTGGGCTCATAGTGTTTCTGTTCTAGGTTGTACCCACATCTGCTCTGTGTCTATGGGGATCTGTTGAAATATTTGGGCACCTATTTGCCTGTCACACTGAAAGAAGGGAGCCAGTGGAACCTATGGTCACTTCTCAAACTGAACATGCCTTAGATAAATTGGTTCACAGGACACAGCACTGTGTTTTCATTTCTACTTTGATGAGAAAGAAAAAGGGCCAAGTTCAGTGTAAGTTTCTGCCTGGAGAGGACTGAGATCTCAGGATGTAGGAAAGCGACAGCTACCATACAGCACTGAGTGCACTATTGCAGCACAGCAAATGCATGAGGAATGTAGACGGGACTGAATGAGTCCTGTCTGCTTATACATTGTCATCTTGAGTCTTATTAATATGACCATGAGCATGTCATCTTGAAGCTTTCAGATTTCAGTGAGCATGGACAGCTACATTTTTGTTTTGAATAGCTGTCGTGTTTACATCTGTGGTTCCGGAATACTTTTCTGATAGTTACAGTACTTGTTGTTAGTCAGTGTGACACTGAGCTCTGCTTGAGACCTCCCTGAACGAGATTTCAAACCACCAAGCTGCCCAGAATGCAACTTTACTTTGTTTCCTATCTTGTCCTTTCTTTCTTCCCATAAAGGCTTATAGCGCTCGTGATATCCTTTTTTTTTTGAGGGCAAACATAACTCCTGAGAGATTTTCAGAGAACTGATCTGTTTACATTTGGCTTGGCTCCATCAATGACAAACAATATTAAGTCTATTAAATGGTACTCTGGTATTTTAGAGCATTTGCGCTTAAGTTCTACAAAACAGTGCTTGAAGGTTGTTTGCACAATGAAAAAGGCAACTCTCCTAACTTAATGTATTAGTTATTTCTTGAAGCATTTGGATTGTAGTCCAGGATAGATGTAGTATATTCACAAAGGCAAAGATCCAGGAAAAAGCTTTCCTTCAGCAGAGTAGCATAAATGAACAAAATGTTCCTGATTCTTTAATTGCTTTTCTTTCTATGACTTGCCATATCACATAATAACATTAAATAAAACAAAAGTGCATCTGTCTGATCTTGCAATGCTCATTCAAGCTTAACTCCCACGTACTGCAATTTTGACCTTTTCCTTTTGATTGTGCTTCTCTTGCTAGAATAGTAGAGGTGGAATATCTGTGACAGAGGTAGTACCAAAGAGGGTGGCACATAAAAGAGCGAGAACAGTAGTTTACCTGGATAAACATGGCCTTGTCAAACTGCTTGTTTCATTCAACCTGGAGAGTAGGTGGGGAGAAAAATGATCTTTGGAGACAGTTGAAGCTCTGCGCTGGAATCTTCTACCTTTGAAGCAAGGCAGCTTCCCAAAACACATTTTTTTTTTCTGACCACAACCACAAATATGCCAAGGTGCACTCACCTTTAAGAAACTACCACACTCTTAGACTCTCATCTCCAATATGTTTTCTTGGGAAAGAAGGCTGTGAGAAAGGGGTGAATGGTAAGGCTCTCTTTATGTTGTTACATGTCTTTCAGTATTTTGCAGAGGTTGGTGGTTAACACTGCAAGTAATCATCCTAAACTGTAGAAACTGTAGTCCATAGTGGTAGTAAATTATAACAATTCTCTTGCAAAGGATATTAGTTCTAAAGGTAATGAGGCACACTTTTAAACCCGTGTGCATAGTTCCATTTTTATTTTTCTTTTTTTTTCCTATTTAAAGGAAAACAAATTGGAAATTCCCTCCTTGTATTTTTTTTTCTCCAATACTGTATATTCTATAGAAAATTATATAAATTTATTAGCTCAAAATTAATTTTTCTTAGTTTTCAGCACTCCTTCCAGTTTTACATATCTTCTTATTTTTCTCTTTTGCGGTTTAATTTTTCATTAAGTTAATTGTACCTGTCCTTTTTTCATGGTTGTCCTTTATTAATCTTCTTTTTTCATTTTGCATTCTGTAATTCTTAAAAACTTGATGTGATTTGGATAAGTTAAATAAGCAGTGACATAAAAATAGTACACAAACACAAAAATAGGAAAGCTTGAAAGGAAATTAAAATAAATAACAAGGCTGGAAATAATTTCTTCTATTCCATTAGATGGCAAAAAACCTGGATAAGGGATGAAGACTTAGAGAGGAAAAAAAGATGTATCATACTTTTTGTTTTCCAAAATTGAATCAGTGTAGTAACTCCAATTGGAATAATGTCAAGTTAGCCATTGTGTTTGTTGGGTGGGTGTTACTTATAAATTTAATATTAATAACATTCAAATGTTGCTTTCTTCAATAAAAAATAAGACAGTGTTATTTTCCAGTGGGTAGACTTTCAGACAAAATATGTCATTCAGTCCTTCTGGGGCTGACAACTTTTTTGCTCCTGTGGATTACAGTCATGGTTTGGAAAAGTATAGGAGCTGTTGTCTTTGCAGTGATCTCAGAAGTATCCCCAAACTGCCAAGTATCAAGCTGTAGTTCTGAGAGGTTACAAATGCCAGTGCCAGCAGTCTATTGATCATCAACTGAATCAGCTGGCTAAAGGAATTTTCAGGTTTCACTTACATTGTTGTGCATTGCCCCCTGTTTGAAATAATGATATTTTTTGTCGATGATGCATAGTTCAGGACTAAAAATGAAATCTGCGTTAGTAAGAAAATATTCTCATCTGCATCAAACTTTGAAATACTGGACTTTGTATCTTTACTTGTATGAAAGAAAGAAGCATGCTACAAGAAAAAACACTTCAAAGTGTAGCTTATCTGACTGAGTCTGTTGTGGAGAAACCAGTGAAGTTCTAAGTCTCCCAGCAGCTCTGGAGGTTTCTACCTTTCCCAAGAACTATTAATTGTACCTACCATGTTGTCAACTCTACATCCTTGCAGTAACAATATGGTGGTGAAGAAGTGCAGTGCAAGGGTGAGTTTTAGGAGTGAAAGGGCAGCATTGTGAAGTTACAGACTGGTGTGTGGCCGCTGAGGAATGTGCGCTGGCAGATTGTGTACTTAGGGTATTGCTCTGCAGGTTGTCTTCACAATGAGTGATTCAGGCCAATATCTCTTGAGCAAAAAGTTTGTAGTGATAGGGCAGATTTGTTTTTTTAAAAAATGTACATATTTATGTTTTAGGTTAGCAGACGATCTCATTAATATTATAGATTTTGTTGTTGTTAATAGCCTTGTGATCGTATTTCTAATTCTCTGACAAATGGTAAGAATTTAAAAGTGGATTAAATTAAAAGTACTTCTATCTTTCAGAGAAAATGATTCTCTCAGAAACAGAAGTCACTTTATCTCTTTAACACCTGACCTTGCCTTGGTAACTAGATGAAAGAATTTGTAACAAAGCTAGTCTCCCCACAGTGTATTCTCTACTTTAGAGTTTCTCTGTCTTATAAATTATACCAAATGTATTTAATACTTTCAAAGCATGCAGTTACTTTCTAGTTTTTCCTGTACATGTGTGTGTATCTGATTTACAGCATAATTACTTCAAGTTGGAAGAGCATAATTAGGAAAGGTCAGTATGCCTGAAAAACAGGAATAATAAAAATACAATTTCCAGCATTCCAGGGAAAAGAGTTCATCATTCAAAGCAATTCAGACGATATTTGGTGTGATCTGTCTTTAGTATGCATGCATACATGGACATGGTATCATTCAGTGCTATCACCCATTTTGAAACCATTCTTCAAAGAAGTTTCCCATATATGTGGTTTGACAGTGTGTTTTCTTCAAAGTAGCTCAAAGTCTTCATGCATAAAATTGTCCTTTCCCCCATGTAGCTCCCCAGATATACATGTATGTATATACAGCTATGCATATTATATACATTTGCATATATATAGTCTATCTCACATGTATGTGTTTTTAAACAGTCAATAACATATATATATCATAGCTAGGTATGCTTGCTATGGTACAAATCTCTAAACTAATAAATAATAAATGATTAGTAAAGTTAATGTTCATAAAACAAGTCTGTCAAATCAGATTTCAAACTGCCTAATTCTTTTAGGGGTAGAGAATTTCACAGCCACAATTCTCAATGAGTAATAACTGGTTTAAAAACCTGTTGTGTATGTACTTCAAATATACACTTCAGAATTGCACTGAAGTAAAAACAGAGTTATTTCTAGGTTGCTCCTTGCTTATAATATTAAAAACCATAGTGTATTCTCTGAGTGCACACATGTAACTCTCATTGCCATTACAGCAAGTATCACACTAGCACCAAGGAGATAGAAAAGTTCCCCAAGGCCTCTATGTTATCCTTCATGCATTAAATCATGTGGAGCGGAACAAAATAATCTGAGCAATATGAATGCTTTTGATCTAGGGCTATTGAACTGTGTTATCCATGCTACAGTAATTCCAGAGGATGGTGGCAGCAGCAGCACAGCTGATCTAGGCAAAGCCCCCCTCTCTAAAGCATACAGATATTTTCCTAGCCTTCTTGAAGGCAGTGAGGAACAATAGACTGCTCTGCTCTTGTAGGTATAATTGGTAAGTAGCAGAAAAACTGGCAACTATTTGGTGTAATGATGAAATTATATAGAGAAAATTTTTTAAAAGTGTTTTGTCATTCAACAAGGCCTTTTATCTGTGCATAGATAAAAGGTATTGATGGCTGAAGTCTCCAAATAAGCCATTAAAGATAAAATTATTAGTCTTCTTCAATGTTAAAGCAGGTAGAAGCATGAAATTTTTATTCTGAATAAAGAATTTTGTCTCTATAATATTAAGAGTTGTAATTGTGGGGGGAAAGGGGGGAAATCTACTAAAGCAATGTATTTTACACAAACAGCCTTTTATAATAGTGACTTATTATGTCGAGAGTTTTGACAAAAATTTGAGGTTCCTTTTGACTGAAACTAGGACAAAAATGCAGCAAAATCTTTTAGCCAGCAGTTAAATCTGTTAGCCAGTAGCTAAACTAGCTCTAAATCTACTACTGCTGACATGCAGTTTCTATCTCACAAATATGTGTCAATCTATTCTTCCACAAGTTCTTCACAGAAAAATTTAAAGACAACTAAAAATTCTAGTGAAAATCTTTCTTAGAAAACAATTTCTTGGGATTTTTTAAAAATGTATGGAAGACGTGCTTGGAACTTTCCTAGCATATTCTGAATGAAATTAACAGCCTCATGGGTAATTTAGTTTTATTAATAGATAATCTCCATTGCCATACCTTTATGTGTTTAAAGTTTATATGCCTGCATGGTTGTGATCATGAACTCTTATGCAGTAGCCATAAGAGTCTCAGCAAGTATTTGTTCACTTATTGCTGATTGTTGTCCTTTTTACCTGTAATAAAGCTAAATAAACAGCTACAGGCAGTATATGCTTATCTCATTGGTAGGCTGATGAATCAGAGTAAATAATGATTTGGAAAATAGACTACTTCAGAACAAATAAAACCACCCAGCTTATGTCATCTTAGAAAGTTCAAATATATTACAAGAATATTGCCTGGGAAGGCCAGACTCATCCAAACTAGTAGGATGTTAACATTTGTTTGTAATGTAAAGAGACAGAGTAAAAGGTCATGGAAAAATTTCATTACTGCAAGTCTACCAAAGATGTAGTTTCTCCCTGATGTGGGACAAACGGTTCTGTAAAAAGTGGATTCACAAATCTCATTTTTATAGGATTTACTTTATTGCTCTCTGAATTCAGTGTGAAATGTCCTGGTAGCATTAGTGGCATACAATTGCTGTCCTGCAAGATGTACAGATCTCTCGCACCTTTGGGATTTTATTTAGCAATTCATCACTCCACTGATGTTTGAGGAGGTCTTACCCTCATTGGGTTGTCTTGGAGCTAGATTCCAAGGCTGGCATGAGAAGTTATGTGTAAGTGTGAACTGGTGTTGAGGCAGGTACTGTAGGAAAGAAGCTGTGTGCCAGTGCTGGATAGGAAGTAACAGAAGGAACAAATAACAGCAACAACTTTGTTTGACTTCTTCACTGAAGATCACGTGAAAGGACTTTAGCTGGTTTTGTGTTACTCATTGTTGATTGGAGATCACATCTTTCTAGTCCTTTTCTATCATCTCCCTTCCATGGTACATTTAATCTTGTGGGATTTTTTGCTGACTCGTTTTGTTTCTCTTTTCTGCTCATGTCATAGGGCATGGAGGAGGGGAAAGGGAATAGTAGCTATTTCTAGTAGTATTTCTCCTTGAATTTAGATTTATTCCTGTGACTCATTCATAATGCTTCCCTAATGATGAGTACTAAATTTCCAGATCTTCCACTTTACCACACAGTTTGAGAGCTGAGAGTAAATGAGTAGAGGTAGTCAGTTCATTGACATCCTCCTTTTCCAAAAGTCATTGTGTCCATTCTTTCTTCTCTCCAGAAGACCTTTTCTGAGGAAACTTGCTTCTTCCTTTGCTGACATCACAGGAGGAAATATTTGAGAAATCCATTCTTCAGTCTTCTATTTACCTCTGTGAAAAAAGCTTCCATTATCATTCCAAATTGTGCCATGTCTGTTGTTTCCATCAAATCTTGTGTGTCATACTATTGGAGTGTTGTTCTGCACCCACCGCTGTGTTCTCTTTACACTTTTTACATTAAAATTTGGTAAGAACCAGTGAGATGAATTACTTTACTGCTCCCATATATGTATATATCTTAAAGCTATATGAAGGCAGACAATCAAGGAGATCACATGAAGAATCATCTTCAAGCAGGGTTTTCTTCTAGTCTTCTTCCCACTCAGGTCTCCAGTTAGCTGGGGAAAATATTTCTTCAAAAACTGTTTAATTTTTAATGAAGCTTTAGGAAGGTGCAATAGCTGTATTAACTGCTAGGAAAAGAAAGCCCAACAGGGCATGTAGCACTATTATTTGAACCTGTCTATTTTAGCAGGAAGAAATGTATTGCATACATTTTAAAAGTTGTCTTAGCTTTCCAGTACAATCTGAGTTGTTCTAAGTTGTTATTAAATTTATCATGACTGCACAGAAGCAAAATTGAAAAGAATAAATAAACCTTGAATCTTCACTTCCATTAATAGTTAACTGTTAACCAAATAATGTCTTACACACAAGATTATGTTGGACAGATATTCTTCTTTTGTCCATATGCTGGATATTATTGTAGAAAAAGTCAAGAATTGTCAGGAAACATTTTTAAGACAAGGAGCTTTTAACAGTGATCCTTTCCTAGCAGTGGAAAGATTATTTCCATGTTAATACTTTATTTCCTTGGGTTCTTTATTAAAATAAATAATATGGACTATGAAGAACTATGATGAGATGCTGCATAGGGATACTATTAGATTATTAGAGTGATTATTAGATTATTAGAATACCTCTCTTCCTATTCAGTAGGGACTGATCTGTTACCTCACCTTCTTCTTAGTGTTGACATTACTGGCTGCATCCCAACTGTCGGAGTGTGTTTCAATAAGCCTTGATTCCCTTATCAAAAAAGGCCTGCAAAACGAATTGGCACAGAGGTGCTTTTGTCTCCTTGTTTCAAGGAAAATTGCAATTAAGCAGCAGACAGGGGAGAGAGAATGCAAAGATGTCATTAAAATATTAGGTAAATCTGGAAGGATAGGGATCATCATAGCTGGAGATAAGGAGAGGGAATAGTTAAATTTCTCTCTGACAGGGATGCCATTTTAGGGTTCATAAGACAACCTCAAAAATTTAAAACACCCTGACTTAAGCAGAAGATCATTGCTATGATACACTCGGGTTTATTGGAAACTTTTTTTGCCAGAGTAGCTGGCAATAGTATGCTGATTTAATTGTCATGTTAGAAGAATTTTTATATTATCCTTCTTAAATACAAACATTTTTAAACATATGTGAAGGATTCATGGAAAGTTTTTTTTTTTTCTGACACATTTAAATAATTAATTAGTTGGGATAGTTTACTGCTTTATGTTAGACAGGGGTTAAAAAATCTACCGTTCTATTATTTCCAGTGGTAAGTCAGTACTAGATGACTGTCCCTGCTCATTTGCCAGTCTTGTGTTTTCCTGTTGAGGACAATATATAGAACCAATTTTTTTATGAACTACCACTACCATCTAGTGTAATGACAAATGCTAAACAGGATTTTTAGTGTTTGTACTGAATTAATATTCCTGGCTATTTCAGCATAATTGCTACAACAGTAGACATAGCCTTTCAGTGAAGTATTTGTTGTTACAGATTTCTGATTTTGTGACAGGAAAGAAGGAAATGACCAAAAATAGTTTCAGGGTAGATCTTCTGGTTTGCAACTACACCATATGCCCACCACGCACAATATGTCTGATCATTCCGAAAAATAAAGTCTAGATGGTAAAATATGATGAATGAATTACATGTCTGTATAGCACTATTGACTTCAGAGGAATTACACTAGCAGCAAAACTAGCCCGGTGACCTAACAGGTACATCTATTTTCAGATACCTATTTGTAACTCATTTATCAGTTCAATATGGTTCAGTGTTGTAGCTGCAGTTAAGGGGTTCTTTTCTACTCCTACAGAGCTTCCAAACTGATTCTGAAACTAATTGAAAAATCACTCCTCTGTTTTTTCCTCTCAGTTTATGAAGAAATTGAACTTGTCTGGTCTATAACTCTTTCATAATAGCATCCTCTGTGGGGTTTTAATTCAATCTAGCAAGATGTTCTGAGTTTCTGCTTGCTCTCTTATAAGTAAAAGTGTCATTTTATTCTCAGAGACACTGCTTTTATTAAATCACTGTTAAGGGTATTAAAGAAAAAACCTTTCTCCATTCCTCTAAAATCTATATTTAGATATTACTTTTTACATTTTATATGACACCCCTGTGCAGATTCAGCCCCATGAGGCTACATGAGGACATGTAACATATCATCCACCAACAGCCTCTTACTTATTCCTTAGTTCATGAATCAATTGCCTTATGGAGGCCTATGCAAAAATGATTTAAATTCTAAATTAGAGCTGTCAAAAACAACCCCACACATTGCCCACAGAAGTGGTAGCTTGAGACAGGCACTTGCAGCTGAAAAAAAAGGGATGTCTAAAGTTATTGATGTAAGACCAGAGAGGAAATGCACAGCAAAGAACTTTGAGAGAAGTAAATAAACCAGTCACTCAGGAACCCATGTTTGAGATTACCATACCTGACAAATCTTTCACCTTTTCCTTTAGAACACTGTCTGATCTTCCTTGTAATGCCTTTTATTAAATCAACATTAAAATATTTGATTATGAAGATATCAAGAGCAAAGGAAGAAAGCGCCTTTGCACACTGACATAGAACTAGCTTCGGGGTCTAGATGAGGAAGAGAAGCCCCATGTGGGGCATTGAGATGGTCTATGCTTTAGCATGACTAGCATTTCCCAGTGTAAATGAGCAAGCTCTGATCAATTATTCCATGTCCATTTTCACTATCCAAAGATCGGGTCAAATGGTCTGAGCAGATTTAATAAGTCATGGAGGAAAGAATCTTTTTTTTTCCAATCTCATCTTTCAGTCTTTGTGTAGCCAAAGTGGCAGATAATGTGTGGAAAGCCAGTGGTAAGGCCAGATTCTGCATCACATTATGAAAGCAAGCAGACAACTCTGGAACTGTACCCTCAGATTTTTTAAGATTCATTTTTGTTCAGTAGGGGTAAAATGATCACAACATCATCTCTTTTGTTTTCATTTGACACTTCTTTCTGTTTAAGTAGTTCTCTTTTTTTAATATGGAGAAAAGTCATTCTCATTTTTTATATGGAGAAGATTAAGAATGTTGCATAGACTTTTCTCAGAGTTATGGAACAGCTAAAGAGAAGAATGGGTTTTGGCATCTAAAATACACACAGGAACATGGGCATGTTGACTTCAATATATCAGCAAGAAAGTAAAATTTTAGCAGTATGTAATGATATTGATAATGACTATTCAGTTCTAAAAAAGATAAATGGAACAGTTCATGTTTCCCAAAGAAGTAGTAGTGTTTGCAAGACTCAGGAAGACAGCTCTGAAAGATTTGAAGTTCATTCATGTTGGAGGGGGATTGTTCTTGACCTTGTAAATCCAGAAAGTAAATTTTTAAAAACAAAGTCAAAAGTGATGAAATAATTGCAGGAAGTGGTTTTAATGAACTGACAACTAAGGAAACCTTGGGGTTTTTAGCATGGTCACTGTTTTAAGAGAGTCTTCTTCAATATCCCCAGAACTTCCCAGGCTAATAATTTTAATGAGCCAGGCAATTAAAGATAATAGATAAAAGTAGCATGCAAATTTAAAGGGACATTTCTTGCTGAGATAATATTGTAGAAGTAGCAACAGAGAAGTCAATATATTCTCCCTTCAGGTCTTATTCAGAGACCTTTTGTAATTCACCTGAAGGGAGTGTTCAAATTAGCAGCACTGTCTTGAAATGAAGTAGAAATTTTGTAGCAAGAGCTTTTTTTTTAATGCAGATATTCCCTGTTTTGGTTTTTTTTTTTTTGTCTTTTGTGCAAGTTCAGTCCCGATATGAAACTGATTTGTATTCTAGAACTGAATATTTAAGTTAGTGCCTGCTTTTCTGGATCTCTGCATTGGCTGTTTTCATTGCCTTACCTTGACAATTTTTTACCCAATCTGAGCTAATTGCCAATCTGCTAGAACAGCGTCTCTAGCATTCAAGCGTGGGTAGTGCCCGAACCACCAGGCTAGGGTGTGTTTCTCTACCATTTACTGACTGAATGTGCTTTATATAAAATGGAAGTGTTTCTGAAAGAGCAATCAGGATTTCCTTGCCAAGGGTGCCAATTGACCCTGTGGGGGTTCCTTCTTCCTGCAGGCCTGGAGATGGCATTTAGGTCCCCCAGCCACAAGGGTGGCAGAGTGACAGACTTTATGTCCCTTTAATTCCCATGGGGACTTCTGGCTACCAAGCTCTTTCTGCAGAGGTGGAAACGCTGACCAAATCTACTTTTTCATTGTCTTTATTTTTTTCTGTATGTGCCCAAATGTGAAATTCCAAGTGGAAAATGTCGATTAGTAGTAATTAATTTTTTTCTTTTGAATCTTCATTTCAATGAGAAGTCAAAATGCATAGCTTTGCTTCATTGATGCAGTTTGTCAGAGAGATGAAAGCATTGCATATTTCTGCAGCCCTACAGTCAGCAAGGGCTTGAAAATAAATACTGACCTCCAAAATGTATGTCTCTTCCACCTGAGCAGGAAAGATAACTGCTGTCATAGTATCAATAACAGCAGGCATTCATTATTTGGTAGCAGAAAGCAAACTGGGGGGACGTGGCAAACAGTTTGTCATTTGTTACTTGTAATGTGTCAGAAAAGAGGGCAGCTTGTATGCCTGCTGAGCTCTGTTTTGCAGAACTTAAACATCCTGCCTTTATTGCAGGTCATTAGTCACCATGACCATTAGAAAAAGATTCACTGGAAAACCTAGAGGGTGGGCTTGTGAAAATGGAGGTGAGAGAGCATGTGCTTTGAATTTCCTGCCTTCATTACTTGTTCTCCCACTGATGGCTGAATTTCTATGATAAATGGCAGAATTTTGTATAATTAATGCTGTGTATAGTTTGTGAATCAGTTTGTAATGTACTTAAACATCCTTTTAGATGGAATGTACTCACCCTTATCTCTGTGAATCACAGGCTTCTGTCACAGTGA
The DNA here is from genome assembly GCF_009819885.2 of Catharus ustulatus. Classification (NCBI taxonomy): domain Eukaryota; kingdom Metazoa; phylum Chordata; class Aves; order Passeriformes; family Turdidae; genus Catharus; species Catharus ustulatus. The sequence continues at coordinate 49,411,731 of NC_046224.1, forward strand.
GGCAGAAACTTTTTGCCACAAATCACTTTCCTCCCACGCCTTACAGTTTTAGAAAAACGAGGCATTTCAGGAGTTGTATTTAATTTTTATATCATTAATTGAAATCTTTATATCATTAAATCTCTCACTCTTTTAATAATTCTCCTTGTTTTTCTTTTCTTCACCCTGCATCTGTTGTTTAATTTAAATGGTGGAAGGTCTGTACCACTGCTAAAAAAAGAATGTCTCAACTCTTCTCCCGGTTCAATTCATGTTTTATGATTCAATCAATTAATTTCTGAAGATTGTCTCTCTCAAACCTTGTGTTTTTTCCCCACCAAGATACTGACAGAAGAAAAAAAACCCTATTAGTTACGGAGATTAATTTGTTGCTATATGTTCCATGTACCTCATATAGAGAGACAGCTGAGCAGTAGGAGTTAAGTGATAATAAGTCCATAACAAAGATACATGCTAATGATGGAGTGCTGTTATCAAACACCATCAAAATGAAAAAAAAAATTGTCATTACTTCAGCTTATGTAGAGTAAGATAATACACATCTTATCCAGTCCATTTTATGTTGTTTGCAAAGATGTTAATATAGTTTGAATAATTTTCTATGCCTTTAAAGCACGAGTGATTTCCCACAGTAATCAAAACAGCATTACCCTAATAAAGTCTCCATGTATCATGCTAAGCAAAGTATTCTGCAGCCCTCAGCCTGAGTGAATGAAGTAATTTAATGGTCTTATATTTTATTTTATGTCATTTAAAGTTTATTTATTCAGTACTGAACGGCTGACAAAGCTGTTATCAGGCCCTGATGCTGCAAAGACTCTGTGGTGTTGAGGACATAACATAGTTGTCACCTTTATCTCTCTGAAATATTTGCAGTTATATGAAAATATGGATGACTAAATTGTACATAAAATTATTGTATCCTTTTCTAAGGATTTTGAACATTCAAAGTTAGTGGATGGGTAATTTTCAAATTATTCTAAAGATACAGAAATGTTCTTTGAAAGATGTTTCTTATGTCATTAGAGGCTGTGAAGGATGTGGAGGGAGAGGATAGACAACATCAGGCACTACAGCTCTGTTATCATCACCCAGCCAAGATTTTCCACTCCATTGTGCCATTTGTCAATCTCTGCAATGGCTGCTAATTAAATTCTAACAATGTGGTGTTTGACTTGTCATTTGAATGACTAAAGTGACTGTTTTTTTGGATATCATGTTGTCATATGTTTGAATTACTCTATTCTTAACTTGATTTGGGGTTGGAGGTTTTTTTGGTTTTCTATGTGTGAAATGGTTTGGATGCATTTCACATACAGAAAAATAACAGCTGGTGAGGGGGCAAGGAAGAGTAAGATGAAGCTACCAAAATAAGGGGATAGCTTTTATCGTATGTGGAGAATTCTTGTCTTCAAACCACATCCTGTATGACTCTTCATCCTTTGTCTAAAAGTTCTGTGTGTCTAAATGTGTCCTTTACAGAAGGAAAAATTGTTTGTGTTCTACCTTGCAATTATTGTAAATCTTTGCAACAAAGTAGACTTAATTTTGGTGTAATGATTGAATTTGAACAAGCATCAGCATAGGCTGATTGTCTTTAGCATCCTAGGTCTAGGTTCAATTTCCTGTTTCATGAACTAAAAAGGGAAGGGACTGGTCAGAAAGGATCAAGCAGGAAAACTCTGATACCATGTACTTGCATGGCACCAACATGGCCCTGCCATAAAGAAACACCGGGCAGATAAGAAGGCGCCCAGAAACACTGGGTAAACTTTAAATCATATTTGGGCTTGGAAACTTATCCAATGCTTCTGCAAGAGTGCTTTGAACTTTAGCAAGTTCTATGGGGGAAAAGCAGCTTTTTACAAATAACTATACCTAAGGAGGTAGCCCTCCTGCAGCTTTCATATTCTCTCCTGCTATTCCTAATGACTGAAACAAGGTTTAGGGTTGAAGCCTGTACTGTAGAAGCTGCTGGGGGTGCTGCTACTGAGTTCAGTATCTGCAAACACATGATTTCCCTGTCATGTCACTGGGCAGCACTGAGAGGAACCTGGAGCTGTCTTCTCTGCTCCCTCCTATCAGATAATTATGCACCTGTATCTTCTCTTCTCCAGTCTAAGCAACCCCACATCAAGTTCCAGCAACTGCTTTGGAGCCATTGTCTTCATGGTGGTGAAATAATGTTTACTTTGGTGCTTGTGTGAGCAGCAGTGGGGCCCCTACCACGGGTCTCCATCTATCTGAAGTTCATTGGGAATACCAATCCCTTTTGTTCACCATCATAGTCTTCTCAGTTCCGCAGAAGCCGAGAGCTTTTGCCTGAATCAAACCTCTGCCACTGCTAAAAGCATCTGCACTTCTTCCCCAGATCTGGCTTATTTCAAGCTCAACAGAAACCTGGAGCAATTGCTGATTTACAGTGTCTAGTCTCTATAGGGTGTAAGGGCAAGAGCTAACCTGAGAAACATAGTTTTCTTCATCTTGATGACATAGAAGGCTGTATAGTCTTGCAGGCATAGACCTGGTTGCCAGCCTTCCTATGTTACATAACCATAGGATTGAAAGTAGAACTTTTCCTGGCATAGATACTCACTTCATTATTCAGGGTCATGCACGTATGGACTAAGCCTAAGAGCTCTGGACGATGCACTGTGAAGTGCTCATTAGCTGCAGGCAGGTGAAGCAGGATCCAAAGTAAAACAGAGATGTTGAAACCCTGAGTAGCCACTGAGCACTTTACCCTCTTCAGTGTACATCTGTGTAGAGTAGCAAAAGGTACATGGTACTCCCAGGGCTGAACTCACTTCTAAACACACTCTGCATCTTTGCATTGTTCTGTAGGAAAACACGTTCTGACACTTCTGTAGAGAACAATTTTTATGAAATCATTATGTCCTGGGTCCACTGATATTAGACAGAAGTAGGAATAATCATGTAATGTGAAGAACTATTAACCTTATCTAGCAGCGACACAGCATAAAAAATGTTTCGGTTACATTTTTTTTATATTTTGAAATCATTTATCCTTGGCATGTAATTTAGAAAATAGGGTTTAATGGCTGTTGGTAATTACCTGTATGTTCTGGGATCAGTATGTGTAGTGTTCAAAATTGATGTTACTAATTAAATAACAGAAACAGGAACCAAGAGTTAATTGCAGTCTGTGCAGGTTGCCCCTCAGGTGTTCTGTGTCACCGGGTAAGTCTCAGCTCATTAGCAGAAACAAAGTCAATAAGTGTTTACAGAGCGAAAGCAGCTGGAGAATTATAAAATCATTACATCCCATAGAAGCTGTGTGCATGTGAATGTGTGCAGTCATGGTCATGGTCCTGCTCCTGATCACCAGCATGAGCAGGACATTAATGAATTGAAAAGTGGTGGAAAATGAAAGCATGCATGTAATTCTTTCTGTTGATTACCAGGATAAAAGATATAATAACTGAATTTTACCACCTCCCTGATGTGGCTGTAAACCATTCAGTGAGTTCAGAGGTTAAATAGGAATTGTAGTCACATAACACCTCCATGTTTTTCTGGAAGTATCTGTTCATTTGTTTGTTGGAATGAACCCTGACTCACTTTATGAATCACTCCTTTTAAAAATATATTTATTTGAAGGTAAACTACCTATGCTGTCCCAAAATTTTTATTATCTTGAGTTTAGTCATATTAAGTACATGATGTTCAGGTGAACTTCATCTGAATCACCTAGTGTGTCTGACCTACCTAATTACCCCTTGATTCCGAGTTATCTCCAAGTTTTTGCATTATCTTCACATTTCTTTATGACTCCATGTGACTCAACAGACCTCTAACAAGCATGTTGACTGCTACAAAATTGCTACAAGCAGTTTTCTGAAAGACATCATCTATTCCTGCGTACTTGCAGGTTTACCCTTCTATTTGCTCTTTTATTCAATATGATTACTTCTGGAATAGAATGTATACATCAAATTACTAACACCCATAATTTCTTACCCTCAAAAGATAACTAGAATCTCCTTCTTTCTTTTCTCTAGAAGTATGAAAATTTTGCCATCTCAATATGCATCCTGGTTGATATTTAAACAAAAACACTTTGCATATGCTTAAATCTGCTGGCCCTAAATAGCTTTTCTTCCAACCATTCATGTAGCCTTCTTTCATTCTATGTGGATTTTACAGGATGTCATGTAGTATTTACATGGTTATCTAAAGCAATAAGAATTATCCTTCTTCACAGCAGCATAATTTCTAATATTCTGTTTCTAGTCTTTTCACAAACTTCACAGTTTTCTGCACGATGAAGCGCTTTGGGTTTTCATGAATGAGAAATGTCCAGATGACGTCACTCTCTGGATTTGAAAGGAGGACAACAGACTTCCTGGAGGGCCAGACTCTATTTGTAGCTCACAAAGTATTTTTCTTTTTCTCCTGAAGGTTTTTTTTCTTTCATTTGTGGCCATACTCAGCAGAACCTATTACAAGGTAGAGCTGTCATGGGCAGACTGCCTTTTCCAGATCTGCAGAATATGTAAGACAAGAGCCTTAGGCTGGGGTAGCACTGCCACTGCCATGGTCACTGTTAGAATTCCAAGCAGCCTGCAAATGGGTTTGCACTGCAGATAGACGTGCAGCCCCAGATTAAGGTCATATTCATTATAAGGCTCTTTAGGAAATGTTGATTTACAACCATTTTATGCAAGCAAACTCATGTCCAAAAACCCCCAAATTAGAGGCACTACAGAAGTACAAATATCACTATGAGTGAGAAATTATGCCTTTCACCAAGGTTACCTAATAGAATTCGAATGTTTGAGTGTAAAATTCTCATGAGGGATGGAAGCTGATTGATAACAATAGATCTGTATTCCCAATTCTCTCTTTGCTTTTCCAAGTTTCTAGGGCAGTCTGTTATTGCTTCTTAGTAACAGCTCTCATCACATAGCTTTAATTTCATCTTTGAACCAAGAATGGCACTGCAGCTTCTCTTTACTACCAGATGTAACATTTCTTCTATCTAAAGTAAACAACTACATCCTCTACTAACAACTAAAGCTCTACATGTGTTCAATTGTACTTGAAATTTAAATACACAGGTGAGCATAAATATCCTAAGGATATATATGACCTTAAAAAGTCTCATATATTCAAAAACTCATCTTCCTTAAGGACATAAACTGTCAACTAGCAGCTTTTTTCTTGCATAAAAAATTATGAAAAACATCTTTAAATAACAAAAGTTGTCGGTCTTCTTATGTAGCTGTCAATTCTACTTTATTTTACTAAACCATCTTTAAAATATTAATATTAAAAGGTTTGAGTCACTGAATGAAAATTCGGAATTTTTACTTACATAAGTGGCAGAATGGCTGTTCAAGGTTAAGGTCAAATGTATTTGGATTCCTACAAAATGGAAAGATATTATTTATTAATTGATTTTTGAAAATGTATTTTTTCTCATTTGTGACCTGCTCTATGATCTGTATAATCTCTATATGAATTGCTTGTGCAGAGGACAGACGAAACAGAATACAAAATTTAAATGAAATTTTAAAACGTCACAGGTGCAAAGTTAGACCTTAGAATCTCTAATTACAGTCTAATTTTAAGAGACTCATGAATCATAAATATGTTTTCAAATTGTATTAGGTAAAAGAAAACACTATTCAGCTAACATGATGAAGTTCCCATCTCATTCAGGTTATGCAAATAATTTAAATGCTTGTCTTGTGTTTTGTATATTAGCTACATAATGTATTATGATGCCAATTAACTGTAAAAGTAGTTCTTAATAAAACAGAAGAATCTTTATACAATACATGCTACAGACAGAAAAGAACACACATGGTGTGTATATATTTAAGTACAAAATAACAGCTTTGTGGTCCCCAGCACAGGAAGGACACCAGTCTGTTGAAGTGAGTCTAGCAGAGAGCCACCAAATTGATTAAAGGGATAGAACACCTCTCCTATGATTCTATGACTTGATGAACTCAGGAGGTAGTACATGACAAGAACTTAGATTTTGTGGTCTTTGTAACATATGTATAGGAAGTCTACTGTTTCTGTACTTTAAAATCTATGTATATCTTAAAGTTTTTTAACTTTGGTAGGGTTAGAACACTAAGATTTTCTGACATAAAATATAATGAATATCTCCAAAAACCCAGAAGAAGAGATAGCAAGGGATGTTGCCCAGGATTCTATGTTGGTTGTTCAAATCTTTTTACTTACAGCATTGACATTGCATAGTTTTTCATGTTTCTAAGATAAGCAGCAGTTGACCTTGGTGTACTTTTGGTTATTCTGACCTAATGAGTATTCATAGTCCCCTGTTAGAAGAACCATGAAAGGAACTACATGTCCATATAAAAAGAACTACAAATGTAAACTGAGAATTACTAATTTTTTGCTTAAGTTTACCTTCTCCTTGTATTCTTTGTCACTCGGTATGACGTAGACCTTCATGGTGGTGTTGAAATTGTTTAGAAAGAATAGAAGCAACTCTACCTTTAACAGATGAGACAACAGCATCCTGGAGATGTTGTACCTGCCTGAAAAAAAGACCCAACTCAAGAAAGACAATGTACACAGTAGTTAAGGAAGAAATAAAATCACCATGTGGATGACCAAGAGATGATTCTACAAATAGCAACAGTTCTGTCTATTAGAAAGCCATGTTGTTGGTTAGGTCAGTGTAGCAGCTGTCCAAAATAGCTCTGAAGAAATACATTCCAAGGAATTCAGCAGGAGCTGCATTAGTCCTTGTCGGGCTAAGAGAGGTCTTGCTGAACACAAGTCCCACTCTTTCCCCTTCACACATTTAATCAGGCAATTTCTGGAAGTTTTTCTGTGAATTTTATATTTACTGGGGAAAAGATGGTAGAAACAAGAAGCTGGAATGGCCATTTAGTTAATATTTTGTTCCTTTGTTCATTGCAGCATGGAGTTATTCCTTTGATGGTCCATTATTTTTATTCAACATGGTTTTGGGTAGTGAAATGAGCATTCCTCCACTACTACAGACACTATATAATGATGCGGCTGTTAAGGCAGGTTTGTTAGTTTTAATTCTAACTCAAAGAAAAGGCAAAAGTGAGATTAGCTGGCAGGCTGAGGATAAGCCCTGCTAGCCCTAATGATGCTGGCAATCAGGTACCCTGCTTGCAGGAACCTACCACACTTTTCATTGAGGTAACATGATACCCTGCTGCTTTGCAGTGTAATGATGATTTCTGGATATAGGGCAATTTGCTGTATGCAAAGCCATGATAGTAAAATATGGTAGAGATGGGGCTGAGCCCGTTGCTGTGTGTACACCTCTGGTACTCTGTCTTGTCATCCTGTTGGGTGGTGAAGTGGGACTGCACCTTCATATTGAGTTGTATGATGAGGCCTCTGCTGTGCAGGGCTGACAAGAGAGGGGATGAATGGATATAATATATACATTTAGATTGCTGCACAACACTGTGATGTCTCTGTCTTTTGGAGGAGTAAAAGATGGGACATGAAAGCTGCCCGAAATACATGATTTGCCAGCATGGTGTGAAGAGAAGATAAAACACAGCAGGGAAGTGGGAAGTGAGGATAGTGCAGGAAATAAAGCTCTTTAAAGCTCTCCAGTAAATGCACATCTACATCTTTGAAAATAAAGTGCCTGTTTAATCCAACATGGATTGGATCCATTGAGTTTGTTCCTGTGCACTGACCAAAGGCTGTGCAGGCCTGGCACACCTGGGTCCTGCTGTGTGCAGTCAGTGTTTCACTGGAAATTGTGTTTCAATGAGATAATGTCAGTGGGTTTTTTTCCCAGAAACCTTTGCTGATTAGAACCATTTGTAAAATGGATTTCTGTCTTATCATAGCAAATGGGAATGAGACCTTTAAAGGATAGATCGTTGAGATATTTTTTTAATACAAGCTAAAGATCAGTTAGACATTATTATGTATAAATAAATAGACAGCAATAGCCGTAGTCTCCAATGAAATTCCTATCTTTCCCTGCATGATACTGTGAAAAAAAAAGTGTAACATGAATATACCAATTTAAGTAACACTTTTCCCCTTTTTCTGAGCTTTGTAGCTTTTTTTTGCCAGTTAACTTCTGGACTTGTTGAAGTAACACAACTCCACTGGTAGGTTAGGCCATAGATTTTTTCTGTATACCAACTGAGATAGAAACCATACAGCATTTTGTTAACAAGCAAAGATGCTATTGTCTCTTTCCTTGGATATAAGGTAGATGTCCTGTTTGTTGGGTTTTTTAATGAAGTATAGATGTTTTCTTGCCGTCATTTGCAGGACTTTTGTTTTGAGATGACAGGTATAAAACAGATACTGCTCTGGATCAGAGCCATATACTCAGTATCTGAGAAGTTCAGTGTTTCTTCACAGACATCTCCTCCTGCCTGCACAGAACAGCAGCCACAGAACCACTGGGAATCTCCTGGGTTTCCAGAGTGCAGGAAAGAGGCAGGAAGTGTGCATAAAGGTACACCTGTGGCATTCATACGAAGCAGAACCTATCAAACACAAATGGTGTTGTTTGGTAATTTGGGGGAATCTGGGAGATTGCTTGTTGTATGTTTAAAGAATATTAGAGAGAAATAAAAGAAGAAGAGAAGAGAAGAGAACCTCCCGATCTGTAACTGCTATTTCTCACTGAAAAAATTGACTTGCTTTTCTTTTGTGTATGTCTGAGAATGAGAGGGCTATATGCAAATACTTTTCAATATTTTCTTTTAAGGGTGATCAATTCTAGGAATAAAAGGGTAAAAGAAATGCATTTTTCTCATTCTAAATATCAGAGTTTGGCTTTGACAGATGTGTTGCCTGTTTTAAAAAAAATGAACACAGAATGGTCTTCTGATCTGAATATAAAGGACAGAGACTAAAGATCCATTAATTAGGCCCTGTCATTTTGGAGACTTAATAGTACAGGGCAGTACATATTTGTGCTTCATATCTGACTTCATGTCTTCATTTTGACCTCACAAGTGAAGTCCCCTCTAAAGAAAAGTCCCCAAAATTAGTTTGAAAGCTATTTTTAAAAACTTGATCTCTAATAGTTGAATCAGAAATCTTGTCCTGTATTAGGGCATTTGGGTTACAGTGTATAGATAGTTTTAACAAAGCCAGAAACCTGCTTGTCAAAAATACAGTATTGTTATTAACATTATTAGGAATTGTTGAGGTAAAACTCTCCTTAAATATTTTAAGATTTAGTGTTACTGTTTTCCATTCACCTGTGCCTCCTCTCTTAATACAGGATGGAAGAGGAAAATCCAGTCCACTCAGCTGATCATGGGAAAGGGAATTTTTGCCTAAAGGCTTTTGAAATGCATTCAGTATTAGCATCCTCAGAAGGTCAATGTTCCTGAGACAGTTGCCAAAATCATGAGATTGTTATTTCATCTTCTTTCTTGTTTCTCAAATTACAGTGATAGTTTTGCTAAAACTTGGGACAAAGTGATGTGTTCAGTCTTATGATGACATCAGTCATGTGATTCCATGACAGAATAAAGCCAAAAATAACTCAAATTTTATCTAAGAAAAAAAATTCAGACCCCTAATAGTTTTGCTTCATTTTGCTTAACTTTCTTTAAAGTGCAACATGGTGAAAGGAACATAAGTCCAAAATTACCACATTGTCTTGTATTGTCTGTCCAGGGTTCATGTTCATTTGGAGTGCTAAAGTAGGAAGGGTAAAATCAGTAATACAAGTTTTATTTCAATAATTTGTGATTATGGTGATAATAATGTCTATAAAGAGACTTTGGGCTAAAAGGCTGAAAGCAGATAAGGATCCAAAACGTACCGATGAATTGCATCATGCTAAACAGCCCTTGTTATTGGACATTTGTTTCCTGAAAATGGGATTCTGATCTCTCAAGAGTTGAAGGCTCAGAATTGCTTTTTACTTTCAAAGCCTTGGCTGTGTTGGACCATTACTCCAGACTGCCCTGGGACACGAGCCTCATTCAGGAATCTCACAAGAACAGCCATGTATGTAAATACCTCAATTCCAGTTGAGTCAAATGTATTGTAAGACTTTTTTTCTCCAGATGCATTCTAAATTTTCTTCTTCCTGTGCCCAAGAGTTCTAGAGAACTATGATTATGAGAAAAAAGGGAAAGCATTTGCCTCTTTTTATAACATTCCCATTATATCTGAGTTCAGGTAGATTTTGTTCTTCAGAAACTAGCAATAAAATTGTCTCTGAAATTAAATGCATGTGAAAGCCAGGATGTCAGCAGTACTGAAATCTTACTTTGATTTTCGAAGCAGAGAGAAAGATTATGAACAAGAGTAAATCAGTGGGAGTCTTTTGGCCACATAATCTCCTGAAAGATACGAAGTTACTATTTATGTTATGTTTCTACTTTTGTTCTTCATTAGTTTTTAAGCTTATATATATGTTTATATCCATGCCTGCTACAAACAAAATTTAAAATTATGAAGATAAAAAGGATAGTTTTGGGATGGGGTTTTGTGTCTGCCATTTTCTCTCTGGAAGGCATTTTGACTGTCTTTTGCATTAAGGATCATTATACAAAGTAATGGGAATTCAAAGTTCAGTAAGTAAAAATCATTTAGGAAAAAATAGCTGAAATGATGGTTTACAAAATGAGCAAGAAGAAACAATACTGGCTTTATGGAATTTAGAACTTAATACTGGCTCTACCTAGAGATTTAATAATTGGACAGAATTAATAGCTGAAATGAAATTTTTACAAAAAGAGAAAAAGAAACAATACTGTGTTTCTGGCATCCAGAATTTTACAATGGCTTTACCTAGAAGTTTAATAATTGGACAGAAAAAACCAAACGTATTCTAAAGTGCTGGACTGAACAGGCTCAAAAGGATCTATTTGCTCTGAGGATTACAGCTGGCTTTGGGATGATGAAATAGGATGTGACTGGTACAATCATGCTGTGCATAAAAGTTATACTGGACATAATAGCACCATGAATTTCTTTTGCAATGCAGGGAATAAATTTTTTGCCAATATTGAATGAGGACAGATAAGAAAATTTTATGGAGCGCATTATACATGCCTCTCAAAGAACAAAAAGGTTGAAATAGTGTTCAGCTGAGCTCTCCCAGCTCTCTTTGTGTTTCCAAATCTCTGCACTGTCTTGTGTTTTTTTCCATCATCTTGTCTTTTGCAACTGTCTGTCTTAAGGGAGGAGGGCAGGGAGAGGTAGATGGATGCAGGAAAAAGCCTAGAAAACTATCAGAGCTTTGAAATTAACTTCAGCTGTTATTTTAAGAAAACTGAAATACTTTGTGATTAAGTAAATCCCTGCCTGTGAACAAATGCGAGTCCTAATTTAAAAAAAAAAAAAAAAAAAAAAAAAAAAAAAAAAAAAAAGACAGGAAGTAACTTTTCAGGGGCTATATTAAAATTGTATTAAAATTGTTGGTGAAAGACACTGAAAAGTTGTATTCTACTTATCTGAAGTCCATCTTACTAAAATATAAAAAATCCTGTGAAGAGTCAAATTCTGTTATTCCCATAGCAATAGAAGCAATATAACTGAGGCAGACTTGCTAAGGCCAGAGGCATAACAACATTTCAGCCTCTCATCCATCAGTAATCAATTGGCAGTAATTGCAAGTGCTCCCAGTTTAATTTTTTTTAAAATAGTTGTCAAATTTTTTAAAATAGCCATGAAGAACAAGAGGAACTACTGCCACCTACTGCTCCTTTCCTTTCCCCTTCCAAAGAGCTCCCACAATACAGAGACCTGCTGGTATTGGTATTATTTAATGGTGAGGCTGCATAAAACTTGTGACCCATGGATAGTAGATAGCTTTTCCTTCTCCTCTCCTACAGCCCCCCAACAAAGACAAGCATGCATACCATGGGCATTTAGGATATGGGATTCTGCAATGCTCTTTCTCAGGAAAGGTCTTACTAGCTTTCCTGGGCTCTGAATAAGGTTACTCCCCTACTGAGTTCTAGGGGCTGTGGGATGGTAGTTTCTCAAAATCTGCAGTGCATTCAGTGTTTGGAACTTGTACATACTTTCTGACTTCCAAATACATGATTAATGACTGATGCATTGATGACACCACAGGAAAGAGGTAAAGGGAGCTGAGTACAATGAACATTGTGAGGATAGTGTTACTCATGGTTTCAGACTGTCACCCCACTAACTACCTCACATTGTGGTACAACAATGACCCACACAACTCAGAAGCTGGGAGAATGAAATAATACACCTTCTGAGATTTCCTTTGGAATAAAGACGACTGTTCTCATTCAATGTGATCAGTAAATCCTCATTACCTTGTTGCACCGCAGTGGAAGAGCTAGCTCTTATCTTTTCAAAGAGACTACAAGCCCAGAGGTTAATGCAAACTATAGGACTGATAGAAATTGAAGTGCACCTCTTGAAGACAGGCATTAACAAACCTTATCCTTAGTAGGCTGAATTTCATTCTCCTGCATTTTCAATCATCAATGAAGGTCATAAAGGCTTCCTATAGCTGACTGACTCACTGCCCAAGAGCAAGTAAGCTCAACGGGGAAATTGAGGGAATCATGGCCAAGAGCCAGACCTCACAGATGGAATGTTTCTCACTCTTGTGCTTATGCTTCCTACAGAATTGATCAAATCAGCTGATCTCGTTTGAGAAATTAGTTCTTCTCCCTGGAAAAAGAAATGTAAATCTGTCACACAGCTGAGGCAAACTAGTTTAGTCATATCATGCACCCACCTCCAGGGCAGTTTTGCCAGTCTGAGTAGTGGTGCCAGTGGAGTGCCCTGGCATCACCTCAACAGCTGGTATGGTGTCTTCAACATCTGGTATGCAGCAGTCTCTAGGATTGCCTTCAGCTGGCACCTACCCATGCAAACAGGACTTGAATGAAACCCAGTTTCTAGCCCAAGATGATGGGCAGCACTCAAACCTTGCAACAGCAGACTGAGAACATTCTGTTGTTGTTGCACTAGGGTTCATTTTAGTTTCTGATAGATAGAGGTATGATAGTCAACTGCATGACAAGGCTTGTAGTATGTCTTCTGTGCAGTTTACAGAGACATAAATGACTTTCAACACACATGTAAGCATTCATCCCTACCTCCTATTCAGTCTTTGTCCTCTGCAACTTCTTATGGTGTAGAAGTCTGTGAATTAATCGCAGTGGGATTAATCGCAGTGTGGGGAAGACTCCTCTGATTTATAAATTTTAATTTTCTCATATTTTAATGAAAATTCACTTGAAAATCACTTTGAGGGGAGACCATACGGCTATCTGGACTAATTGGATTAACCCTGTATTTCTCATCGGTGTTACTTCTGTCTTTGATTTATTTCAGAGAGCTAATAACACACATAAATATTTAAATGTATACACTTTCATGAAAAATTGATCGAGCCAAAATTGCTATTCAATACTATATGAGAAATGCATAATTCCAGGAAATATTATGCTTACTTCAAACAAAAATTTTTCATAACGGATGTGGGTTGGGTTTTTTTCCAAGCAAAAGTGTGAGTGAAATTCTACATTGTCACATCTTCAAAAGCAACATACAAATATACTAAACTCCTCTGGACTATTCAGGACAGAAGCAATCAAAGTAACCTATTCCTATCAATTTTTTATAATATTTATACAGAACCAACTTAGAGTTCTATTTTCTCATCAACCAAGTACTATTTGGACAAGCACTTGCATTTTTGCAGTGTGAATATGATATTTGGGATTGTTTGGCAGATTTATATATTTTGCAGCCGAGAATGTTTCTCATTGCTTTTCACCAGTTCTTATAAACTCAAATGTATGCCTGTAATTTTTCTACTATTTCTGGTGATTTTCACTACACTTTATTCAGTAGTTGCTCCCTGAAATTGGAAGTATTTAAATATCCCAAGACTGATATTTCTAGTCATAATGTGTTTTAGCACAAATATATTACATGTGAAAGTTTGCGTAGGTCACTGCAGACAACTACTTGATACACGGAAATGTGAAGCTACTTTACTTTATCACTAGGAATAATTTCTTTTATACTCATGAGAATTTTATCTTAGTTTACGGACATAATTCAAAGTTTAATGTGGACCTCATAAAAGGGCAGGTCCTTCCTCCTGGAGAAAATCATATGTTAGTGGGAGAGGTAAATGGGAGAGAAGTGAATGCTCCACAGATACCAGTTAGGCTTAGGGCAAAGTCCCTTTGGAGTGGCACTTGGCTAAATGCTTTGTTGTAGTTGCATAATGCTGGCTAGGGATATACTGCCTCCCATGTGATTCCTGGACTATGTGAGACACTAAAGTTGCTGTGACACATGGCTCACATAATTTTAGAAAGCAGAAATATTCTGTGGATGAGTATCAAGCACCTGAGCCAACCAAAAGCGCTAACCTGATGCCCAGTGCAACTGCAACCTCAAATATTGAACAGTGACAGGAAAGAAAACCTAATGTGTTTGGGGTGGGGGGAAAGAAAGAAAATGTGGGTATTTTCACAATTTTTTGTCATATTTGTTGTAGTCCTGCAGCAAGACTGAACAAATACATCTCCAACACTTTCGCCTTCCCCCCAATAAATACATCTTCATGATGGTTGTACAGCAGAGGCTGTCTGATGAGGGTGACAGGATGAAACACTGTGATACTAATGAACTGTGGACACTCACTGTGCAGGCAGCAGGTCAGGGTGCTCAGACAGAGAGACCCACAGCTTGGCCATAGTACAATATTTGCAGTGCAGAAAATCCGCCCATTTTATAGCATTTTTGTTGGTTTAAAAAAAATATATACATAAATAACTGGAGCACAGGCAAGTAAGAAAACTATTTTCTGAACTTTCTCACTTGTTTAGCTTAACTAAGTAAGTGTGTTTATTTTTATTTGTTTTAGCACAAAATAGAACTCACTACCCAGTGGCCCTTAAGCATGGAAAATTCCTAAGCATATATAATTTGTTGATTTAGTTTTCACCTTTTTTCATTAAAGTTTGTTAAGATGCATACTTTCACCTTTAATCTTCTTTTTCCTTGATTATTTTTGCTCTGCAAAATCAGTTTAGCTGGAGGTTTAAGAAAACATCTGTGGTGGATCAGAAGGAGTTTTGAGGGGAGCAACAATGCATAGAAATGGAATTGTATATTTGAAGCTCATTGCAGAAAGGGTATAATTGATGATAAGGAAAATGAACAAAAGAGATGCTCCTCTGAATTTTTCTTGAGAAGCAGACCCTGACCCGGAAAATTATGATTTATTATAATATCCTAAAAATATAATTTCACCCTCTGTGTTACACATTCTCTTTCATGTTAGAGATTTTTTTGTCCATTTAACATGAAGATCTTTATTAAAAAGCCCCCTGTATGATGTGTGTTGTGAGTGATCAGTGCTGAGTTTCCCCTTCTGGAACTGTGTCTTCCCAAGCTTTCCGCTACAAGCAGAAAACTCCTTCACTTCAAGCTCCCTTTTTCTCTTGGATCAGAGGAACCTAGAAACGGTCGCCACAGTTGCAATATCCAGGTCGGTAATTGCTCAGGAAAATGAGCCGTCCAGGGTGTTCGCCTCTGGGCTCAACAAGTCGCTACTGCCAACAGAGGCAGCTGATTCAAAATTATAACCTCCTTGGGGAGGTGGTTGCAATCCACGATAAACACTGCAGATGAGCAAAGGTAAAGGATTTGTGCTGTTTTACTGGGCTGTTTCAGCCCTTTCTTTTCCAAAGAAAAAGGAGCAGCTAGAGGAACACAGTAAGACATAACTTGTATATCTGTGTTGATGCTTTGTTTTACTTATTTAGATGGCTTACTTTACAAGGGTTAATTTCTTTTTTTTTTTTTTTTTTTTGCGGGTGGTGTTAGAACCCAAGGATTTCATTTTTGTAATTATAACCTCTAAATGGCTGGTCAGGTTTCCATTGTAGTAGTAATTCTCTTAATAATGACACTTTATATTGTTTTCTAAGTGCAGGTATTGTTGCATTTGTACTTCATCAATTAGCAGTTTCCTGTCCTAATGTCTTTCCTTTGTGGACTATGATCAAGCCAGTATCTAGGCATGCCATCGGAATGACAGATTAATATTAAAATATTTTAATTTTAATAATGTTTTGAAAATTTTCTGATAGAAACACTTAAGACTTCTTGTCTCTTGCTCTTTTCTACAGTCTTTCTTTTCTTTTTTCTCTGACTAACTTTCCTCAACAAAAATTGTTATACTTAAGAATTTGCAGAAAGGCAATTTTACACCAGACCCTCGGATTAAAGTTTCAGCCACCTTCAGGAGGCACATGCCAGAGTCAAGAATATAATGCCCCCAAGTGTTGCCTTCATCCCAGACCAGTCTGATAACGTTGTTATTGAGGAGATCCATTGCCTGTGCTGGATAGACATAAAGTAGCTGTGATCTTGTCAGAAGGAACTTGGGAGAAGACTCTAATCTTACCCTGTCCCAGTCATTTACTGTAAACACCCAGAGTTGGCCACAGTATAATGAACTTGATACATTTCCAATCTAGTCCAGTTCTGCTTTATGTTTCTATGAATACAGTACCAAAAAAAGGATAATAGAGAGCTCAGAGCACGTTTGTGACATTCTTGTCACTCTAAGGCAGGTGCTCTTGGGATTCCGTCAAGCATTTATGGAAATTACCTTCACTGATTGAGTTAGAAGTTCCATTATTAAAATGACAGATTCTGGATTGCTTACTTTCCTTTTGACAGGAAGAGTCAAATGCACTCCCTTGTGCTGTCTGAAGTAGAAAAAGGTGACCTGTAATACTCTTACTTAATTTTTGCTATAATTTCCAAGGACAGCAAAAAAGGAGAAGCAGATTCCTTCAGTGGACAGCAAAGCAAGGTTCTTATAATCAATGTGAGATGCTTCTTCCTCAGATATTTCTTGGGGTTTTTTTGGAATGAAAAGTTTAAAAAAAACCCAACAAAATCTTTATAGCTGCAGAAGATGCATCCTGAGATAAGACTTAAGGGCAAATTTCTTCCCATTCACTTAGGAAGTTATTTGAAATGTTCTTGTAATGTCTGTGTGCAAGACCAGGTGAGATTTTTAAGCAGGCTGATGACAGACTTACAGAGAGCTGGGGTCTTCAGGCTTCCCCCAGGACCACAAAGGACAATGTAGCTGTTACAGAGACACACACTGCAGCCTTGGATAAATATTTGTTAAAGGATACAGTGGGCTGAATTCAGACCTGGTAGGCGGAAGTGTGACTCTCCTGAAGATAAAGGAGTTTCACCACATTTTACTGTCCCTGGATATGATTAATCACAATCCTAGCATACTAAATCTATGATAATTTATTACCTACTTATAGGTTTTTTAAGATATTCTATTTCCTCTGATGCTAGATATTTTTCTGGCTGTTTCACTTCCATACCTTGATCAGGGAGGTCTTAGCACCTATTTAACAATATCTCTATTAATGTATTATAATATCTGGCTCAAGTATGTTTACATTAATGTGATTTTTTTATTATTTTATGCCTGCTAATTTTGCTCAGTAACTACATTTATTACTTACCCCATAACTCAGGGTCACCAGCTTGGACACTCTTTATACCATTCTAATGGATCTCTAGGGACCCTCATAATTCAGCAGCAACTCCCTTCTCATTTACTCAAGACCTTCAGGCCAGGTTGTCTCAACGTAGTGACAGCTTCAAAGCTGCAAACCAATTCTTGTTAGGTGTTCCGTGAGCCATTCTGGGGTACAGAAGAAAAAGTGCTCACATCTTTTAGACCTCCAAATGTCCCCTCTCAAGACATCTCTCTATTTCAGTGATAAAGTAGGAGGAGTTTTGTAATCACTGAAGATGTCTAATTCAAGAAGATTTAAAGATAAGATAACACCAGGGTAGAAAGAGTATTTTAGTGGAAGAGTCTTACCATACTTCCGATTGAATTAAAGCTCTGTTATGTGGTAAAAGCAGATCTCATGCATCAAGACCCAAAAATCCCATCGTGTAAAAAAAAAAAAAGAGAAAAAGGGAGGAAAAGAAAGAAAAATACTCAGTACTGACAGAAAAATCAATAGTGGAAAAGAAAAGCAAATATTTTATGGTTTTACATTATAGCTTATAAATACTGATAAAGAACAACAGTCAAAATGTGTGATGTTGTTTTTCTTTGAGACAAATGTTTCCTTTCTTTCTGAACCATAACCATATTCCCAATGTGATATATGACCCATGGATATTAATTCTCTTTCTGCAGTTGTGGTTATGAAGGAAGAATACCTGCTTGGTTCCTCAGAGTAGCAAGCTGGCCTATGGCTCTAGATAGGAGATTTAAAATAAAAATCTTTTTTATCTCGAGTCAACTGGCTCCGGCAGAACTTAGTAACTTCCTAAGTCAGAAATTACCAGAAGCATTGGCATCCTGTGGCCATCTGACATAGTAGTTTTTCCTCTCTTCTCCACTACATATTATCTGCAAATGGTATATGAAAGCAAAGAAACAGACCCCGAACTATCACATGGAAGTACTGTCTGCCAGACAGTCATCATGTGAAGACTGGGTCTTCTTGGACACAGAAGATTTGAGCCTAAATTATTTCTTGGGTAAAATTCCACTGACTTCACAAAAAGGATCTGAACTTGAGGAAACCTCTAAATTTCGCTATCATTCTAACACAGGGAAAGAAAATTCTTCAGTGCTACAGTTTGTCTCATCCTGCGACTTGCATGAGGAAGCTTTAGGAAATTCAAGCATGGTGGATGTATCCAGAATGTTTTATTTATGATCTCAGAAACTTCCAATCAAAATTAAAATTGTATGATTTCACTATGTCTGACTCATTCTTCACCTTCAGGGACATATGCTAAGACAATATTCCAAAAGAATCTTCCCTGTGCAAACTCAACATCTCATTCTTTAAGGATGCATCGATGTTTAATGCTTGACTTTCATTTCTGAGGTAGTAATTGCATTATCTTTAACACTGTGACTTGTCCAAGGAATTAAGACAAAACCGTCTGGAACCCATTCTGAGTATACTTGAGTAAAGGTGGTACTTTGCTAATGAATACCATTTAAGGTACTTAAATGTACCTTTGGACTTACTTTATATTCTGATGCACATAGATTACATAGATTATTGTTACAGGAAAAAAAACCAGCAACAATTAGAGAAAAGCCTCAGAGATCAGTCATCTTGAGAACTAAATGCCTTGAGCAAGGAGTTCATTTGAACTGATTTTGTTTTTCAGACATTGCAAATGGATGTAAACAAGCTGAATATCACATTGCTTCGGATATTTCGCCAAGGAGTGGCAGCAGCACTGGGACTGTTACCTCAGCAAGTTCATATCAACAGACTCATTGTAGGTACCAAAAAACTGTGTGTATTAAAGTTTATTTATTTTTGATAAAGATTTATTTACATTCTCCTAAATTTATTTTCCTATCACTGAGGAAGTGTGCAATTAAATAGAACAGAAAAATACTTATTTCTTTTCTTCAACTGCACTACAGAAAAATAGATCCCCATTGCATAATTATTTAAATTTTCCTTTGAAAATACACCATTCTCAGCTAAGCCAGATAAATCTCTTTTTTGTCCTATTCATAAGCAGATTGCTTATCCCTTAGTTTTTCAATGCAGTTCTTTTTCATGTTCACATGTTTTGTTTCTCAAAGGTTGAATATTGCTCAAAACATACACGTGATTCATCCTTTCAAAGGCATCTTCAATTTATCCTCAGACTTTCCATTAGTAAATTAAATGCCATCTACAATATTAATATTCATGCTTTGTAATTCTGCTATGATAATCTGTCCTCAGAAATTATCTTGTAAATTATAGTATGCTATTGGCAAAAGATGGTGATAAATTTGCTTCTAGCAAAAAAGGCCTTTTCTAATCAACTATCGTTGTATGTTTTTTGTGTATGCACATTTAACACTCCTCTTTTTATCACAATTTTACCATGAAGCAAGAAAACCCAACATCATGTGTGTATTGCTAGCCTTCAATTCACTTTGCAGAGGGAAGAAGAGCTTTTTTATTCTATGTGCAAGTTGAATATTAGGGAAGAAAACTGACAGGTTCAGCATAAAAGTATTTTCTGCCTTGAAGGCTTGATAGGATTGTATACATCAAAAAGGATGATAAAACCCCTTCAGGTAATGTCTCTGTGAGAAAAGAAATCACAAAAAATACAGTGAGAAAGATCAATAGGAATGCACTGGAGTCCTTTTAATATTCTTCAGGAATCTCACTCATTCATGACAAGCAATGCTAAATTTCATTTGTCCTCTGCATTGACCAGAATGAAAGGTTTAAAGACCTATTCAGAGAAAAGCACAATTAAATGAGAAATGTTTCCAAGTCTGATTTCAACATACTGAATCACCTAGTAACTTTCTTACTATGTTCTTTAGAAATTATGTAAATAAACAGAAGAAATAAGCTGGTTTTTCGCTACTAACTCCAGTGCTTTCTCCTCTCATTTATGATTTAAGAGAAGGGATTATGTCATTCTGCACCTGCATATAGCCCAGAATACAGTAAGTACTATTATTTAATTAGTCTTTTCAACATGTGTAAAAGTTCTTCTATGAGTCGATATTTCAGCGATATAAGGAAGCAAGTAAACTTTTTCCCTATTTGCTCTAAAAATCGCACACAGTCAAAATTCACAAGGAGGACAAATACGTCTTAGGAGACATTATTCCTATTTTTCATCTTTCTAACATGAGGCAGTTCCTCACACACAGACTGCTGGCAAGCAAGCAGAGCAAATCAAAATTCATCTTGCTTTGTTCCAGTGTAGTCTAAACCATTCACCTAGGCTCCCTGTAAAAGCAGTGCAGAGGATGGTAACTGCTGGAGAAGAGGCATTGAGATTCGTCCCGATTCTCTTAGGATAGATTAAATAATTCTCTAGAGATGCCAGTCCCTCTCTGCCGACTTTCAGAGGTAGACAACTGAAGTGAGGTGAGGTGACTCACTCCCAGGTGAGCAGCTCTCAGAAATGATCAGGAGTCTGGAAGCCAGGATGTGGATGGGGGCACAGGTGGAGTAGCCAGCCTGCTAACCTCTTATGTAACACACAGTGTGCCAGCAAATATTAACTTGGTGTTTCTAGTGTCTCCTTAACCTTTCCAGTACATCCCCCTCCCACAATGGTCTGTTAATGGGATAGAGAAACTCATGAACAGAGGAGGCACAAAACTGTGGGAATGCTGCATAGCCACCAAGCCTTGCCTGGTACCTGTGACCTGCACACAGCAGCAGTCCCCTTCCCATGTCAGACTGAGTACAACCACAGCCTCAGATCAGTTTTTTCAGCTGCCACTGGTAGCCAGTGTCCTTACCGTTCTTATTGAACAGATGGACCAGCAGCACATGTGAGAGCACAGAGGACAGATTTAGGGCAAACATATTTGAAAGAGTCCCTTTCTGTGCAGCTCTATTTTAAATGCAAGGAGTATTTTATGCAAAGGTATTTTAAGAATAGCAAAATATGTCTTCTTCTTCACTTCAGTACAGATAAAGATGCATATTCAAGGTGATGGGAAGGAGGCTGGGGAAATCAAGATTATCCCAGTTTGAACTGATCTCTTCCATCCCATAATGATGACTAGCAAATAACCAGACCAGTGAGGTCCTTGCCTGCCCAGGCAGCAGTGCAGGGAGTAGCTCCATGCCTGCCTCATGTGTATGGAATCCCCCAGATCTGGACTCTACTCCACAGTGTCAGCTATGCTGACCACAGCCTTGGGGAGCCAGGGTTCCCACATCCTGTTTGGACATCAGAGCTGTCTCGTGTGCTGTTCAAGTCTGTCACAACACAGAAACCCTCATTCCTTTTGCTGCCTTGAAACAGAGTGGGCATCACTGACATTGCTAATACAGAACCTTTTGGGTTGCCATCAAAGCCATCAAAGGGCACGAATTAAGAAATAGGGGAGTGGACATTCTCAAGTTACCCATTATGTGTTAACAAAACTTCCCTAGTGCTTTAATTTTGTTGGACCATATTAAGTTACACTGCAGTCAACTAAAAGAACTTTATTGTGGTATGTGTCTGCAGTGTGTTGACAAGAGGCTAGAAGTAATGTCCAAATATCACAGCATTACGCTAAGTTTGCTGTTTCAGCTCAGCTCAGATGAGCTATCTGCTAAAATCCCTGCTGGCACATTGCCATGACCCCATCCCATGGCTCCTCCCATCACTATGTTATATTGATTCTTTAATGATACTAGACTCCGAAAAAGTCTACCTTGTCAATATTGATTGAGACAAAGCACACGTGCTCAAGCATAGGATTTGCATTTCCTTCCACAGTCTACTGGGATCTGCAGAGACAGGCAAAAGGTGTGCTGTCCTCACAGAGCAGGTTGCAACCTTTATACTCCATGCTTTTTTCTTTGGAATTATAGCTGCAATCTACAGACAGCAGAGATTATCTAATGTCAGACCCCTCTTATGATTTTGCTGGGTTTTTTTTTTTTTTCCCTAGGGGAAGAAGAACTGTGTGGAACTGTTTGTGTCCCCACTGAACAGGAAACCAGGAATTTCTGAGGCGCTCCCATCTGAAGAAGTGCTGCGTTCCCTTAATATCAACATTTTGCATCAGAGTTTATCCCAGTTTGGAATAACAGAGGTCTCCCCTGAGGTTGGTTATCAATTTTCTTTCCTGTATTATTTTGGTACAGATTAGGCATTTACATCCTTGGTGGTTTTCCAGCTTGGAGGTTCTCAAGCATGAGGCAGTAAATATATAGGCTAAGATAGCATCACTACTATAAGGCAATTATAGAATCCTAGAACAGCCTGGCTTGGAAAGGACTTTAAAGATCACCTAGTTCTAATGCCTCTGCCATGGACTGTTACACCTTTCACTAGACCAGATTGCTCAGAACCCCATCCAACTAACTCAGTTAAATTACTTTAGTAGTGCTTTAGGCTATTTATTCTTTAGTATCTGGGTCCTTCTCACACAGATTGAAATCAGAGCAACCTTTGAAATCACAGTTTAGATCCTGAGCATGTATTAATTGCCTTAAAGGAAGTGGACATAAGGAATTCCAGTCTATTAATGGGGATAGGAAGATATAACAATTTCAATAGAGAGATAAATGGAATGCAGATACTAGGTGTCACTATTACTACCCGTGTAACTTTTGTCTCTCATGATTTTGAAAAACTGAATCTGTACATTGCACTCATGCTTTTTTTGCATTTTCAGGATTGGCAAGAGATTTATTCTCTTTATGTGCTCCAAAAAAAGGGTAAAAATAAAACCTGTAACTATTATTTGTATGACCTCATCCATTTTTTGGAAAAAAAAAAAGAAAATCTGATTCAAAGCAGAGAGAACATTGACATCTCCACAACTTGTCTGAGACATTACCAGTGACATGGACATCTAATTCTGGGCTGACCATTTAAACTGTGTCCAGAAAATGAAAGAAAGCAAAAGCCTTAAGGCTAAAACGCCAGTGAGCTCATGGCCACATCACACTGCATTTTATTTAGTGTCTTACCTGAAGCTCTTACATACATGTAAAGACCCTCAGAATACAGTTTAGGGCCAAACCCCTTCAATCATGCTGTCAAGAATCAAGATTTTCAGTGGAAACTCCCAATTTGGCAGAGGAGGTGTCCGTGTCGAAAAAAAGTGGGGAAAAAAAAAATACTTTGATGAGATGTGTTTCCCTCTATGGGTAAAAAGTTCCTGGGGTCGTTCATATCCAAAACTGTGTTTGAGATGTTGTTTGAACCATTGGGCTGTTATGCCTACCTGTATTTGTACTGATTAGAAATTGTTTTGCTCATTTTAAATATTCTAAGAATCTAGATGTCTTTGTTACAAAAAAAGAGAAATATGATACAAGACCAATTCATGTTCTACTACAGCATCCTGCTGTTATCAAAATTCAGATTCTCAGGTTTTAGCTGTTCTAACACAAAACATAGCAAAGCAGTGATTTCCAAATGTCAAATCAAGTCTTTATATCACCCATCAGCAACCCAAGTGAAGCTTCCTTTCGGTCAGAATTTCCTTTGTATTTGAAGCACATGAGTCTGATGGTTGGGATAGAGGCAATTATCTATTCCTAGTACTTCAGCTACAAATAACACTTCAGGTAGACATGGGGAAAGAACTTATATGAATAATAGATGAACAGAGAAATGTCATCAAGCCATGAAGAGATGTTGGAAAAAAACCAAGCATTGAACTCAAAAGCTCATCTTGAGTTAGATACATTTCAATAATCTGGAGGGCTCAGATATTCGTATTCTCTTTCTAGAAAAAAAATGTAGATAATAATTTTGAACAGGATTGTTAGAGTGAAAGCTGTGCAGTCTCTAACTCCTAATACTGTTGGAGACACAATAGATTATTTTAATATTTCAGTTGAAAGCAGATTATACATCTAAGGCATTGATTTTGAAAAATAATGCAGCTTTACAGTAATAGGTATTCCTTATGGATCTCAGTAAATAGTTTACATGCGTAAGACTACACAGAAAACAACATCTAAAAGACAGTCTTTACTTGGTCAGCTACTAACCACTTATTTTCCCTCAACTTGCTCTAACTAACAAATTGTTCCAAACAAAGTAACAGTGATTCGAAACAAAACAGGCAAACCTTTGAAGGTTGGTACATAGCTTACATAGTTTTGATGCATTATTTTACCTACTGTAAAATGCTCTGTGTGTGTACTCCTGAGCTGTCAATCCTGATTAAATCATGAGCTAAAATTGTTCACTCTTCTGCCAAAAGTATGAATGCTTCACGACCACTATTGCATGTGCATTATCAGTGTATCTGTGCACAAAGGAAGCATTACTTTCATCTTTCTAGGTGGGTGGCTGACACAGAGGTGTTAGGGCTGGAATTTGTCTCCTTTTTCAGCTGTATTTCAGTAAGAGCTGCCTAAGGCTTGAAAGTCTTCTGGCTCTCTCTCTATGGTAAACAAAAACAGGTATGTTTGACAGGCAGTTCATCCCATCTGTGAGACACCTCTCCTGAGATTGCTTGGTTGACCTTTTTAACAAAGTTTAGTGTAAGCTAGACCCCTAGAGGGCTAATGCTGTGGCAGATTAGCTTGTCCAAAGAAATTTTACCAAGATTATGTAGGAAAACCCGCATGGAAAACTGCTCTGCTCAAAGTCTCAGCTCATGATATATCATAAACAGGAAAAGTCCCAGTGGATCTCAGTACTTAGAACTACATTTCCATTCATTACAGAAATAATTTGCTTGTTCACATCTGCTGATGCATTGATCACTGGTTGATCCGTTTCTAAGTAAATTGCCTGTCTCAAAATTATATCCCAGTTTCTTATTCTGCAGTAGCTGAAAGAGGAGTTTCCCTATATGTCTTTGTTGTAGGAACTGCTAGAGTGCTTCACTGCCTGGTGTAGAATGAGATATGTACCAGTCGGAATGTGTACATTTAAAGGAGTCTTTGCCATTTCAGGGGTCCAGGACAACGTTTATACCTCCATAGCTCCTTGATTTTCCAATGGCTTGTTGTAGTTGTAACACTTGCTCTTTTATTGTGTCTAAAGTTTGTGTCAGAATTGGGATTTCAGATTGAGTTCTGCTCCATGGGATGTACCACAGTCAGGAGCAGACTTCTCCAGAACAAAGTACCAAACTGGTCCTTGATGGTAGGACTAAATTCAATGACTTAGGCAGTCTGTGTGGGAATCCTGGCTTCCTAATTTAAATTGCTTGGATTAAAATAAAATACTACTGGATTTCAGAATTTATTAGAAGAGAACTTGAAGTGTTTTTGAATGACAAAATAACTAAATTTATGGTAAATAAAGGGTTACTATGTTTGAGAGCTAAGCTAACTGCCATCTGGAAATGTGTCACTGAAGGAGAAATTTCCAGAGTTCGTACCAATATTATGCAATCCCAAAATGTAGTATTACAGCCTCCTTACACAAAGAGGTTGCCTTTGAAGTGTGTGATATTAACATATTAGAGAAGAAATCAAAGGAAGCAATCATGTACTTAAAGAAGCTGTAGGTTGCTGTAAGGACGAGTGATCAAAACCAATATCTTAGAAATTACAACAGCCTGGACTGACAGAGGCTTCTGGGAACAAAGCAGAGCACAAGGACATGCTCCTGTGATCAGGCAAGGCAGCTGCAGTGTAACACCTGCAGGGCTGCACCCAGAGTGCCCAACAGGAACAGGAGCACTGCAGGCTGCCAGTGTGGATGAGGAATCACAGCACTTCATCACACATGTGCCTAAGGTAGAGATTTTGAGGAGACTTTGTCATGGGAGACATGGTTAAATGGCTATTATCCAGTGTCCTGTGAGCCTGAGAGGTCACACACATTCCTACATGTTTTCTCTGGGGTTGGAAGTGATTTCTTGGCAGCCTTTCCTAATGTGCCTTAGCTAACATAGTTAAAATAGCAGAGAAAACAAAGCTATTCAGTGTGAACTTCCATGAACCCTTTTTGATCTTGAGTTCTACCCCCAGCTCCCTGTAAGCCTTTTTCTGAGCTCAGAACTACAGCTTGCTATGCTCTCATTAGTGTTCCAGTCCAAGGGATTAATTGGGGTTAACTGACCCAATTTGCAAATTCGCCTGTATTCCACTGAAAATTTACGTTTTCTGGCAGGTCCTGATGCTGCAGCAGAATCTTTCAGTCATGGATTTTACAGTGACTACTTCAGGTCAATGTCTCTCTTGTTATTAAAAGCTGAATGCTCATTTTACTTGCTTGTGGAAATACTCCACTATTTTTCCATAATAAGACCAGAAAAGTCAGAGTGGATTTTAGTGTCTTAAAAAAAAATTTAGAAAAATGGTTTAGAAAAAATATATTTGTTCCAGTTCAGCAGATACCCTTGTGTGCAGGCACTCTTCAGTAAGGTTAGAGATTGAATGGCATTGTAAGAATACATTTGCTTCTTCTGCACATTGAATTATGCTGAATTCAAACAGTTTCAATCAACCTGGTTCATTCTGCCTGAAAAGTTCACCTTACTGGAGACTTGCTAGAGAATGGAAATGCTAGGAAATTATACCTTCCTCCCTCTTTGCTCTAGGATTGGATGCTCCTTGAGTTACTGGAATCCTCTTGCCACTCCATTTGCTCTGATATTCCCCCACCTTTATTAGTTGCAGACCTTTTGCAAGTATATCCTCCAGCCTATTCCTCAAAAACTATCTGAAGGACAAGAATCCTCTCATTTTTGCATTGCATTTGGCCATCCAGTTAGCTTTTTTGCTGGGCATCAGAATTTGTAGTGAGCGTGGCAGTTGCTATCCCTCTTATCAGTCTTCCCAGAGAAAGGAACAAAGTTCTGAATGAACAACACTAAAATTTTGAAAAACAATTCCTTATCATGGGTGTGAGATGACTCAGTTACTGGGGGTCACAGCTTCTTCCGTCATTAGAAACCAACTTAAGCAATGATTTTGCTCTCCACCAATTAGATCCAGGAGAGAGATTTCCTTGAGTAGGTGAAGGTACTACTAAACTGTTTCAAAATGGTATGTCAAGTTTAAGTTGTGGTAAAAGTTTTTTACCCTTTTTACAGCATTTGTTAGTATTCTTTGAATGTTATTGTTAGAAGGACAAATTAGGCAAAGACGTGTACTGTACACACAAAGCACTAGGCAGACATCACAGAAATTAATTCTCTTAAAGTCTTCTTTTATTCTCTTCACTCTGTTATGTCTGTGAAGTCTATTATAAAATATTTTAAAAGTTTTATGACATTAATGAATTAAAGTTTATTTAAGTCATCCACTGTGACTAAAAATCCTATTAGCTCTTAATTTACATTTTGGTGTATTTGCCCTTTCAGTGAAGAGGTATTGAACTACCCCATTTACTCACTTACAAAAGGTCAGCACTGCCAATTCTCCTTTAGCTCCTGCTTTTTATCTAAATTTCCTCCTGAGAGATATGAAACACCGGAAAGCCATCAGGTAACCCACTCAGGGTCAAACATTGAGTTTGTAGCTAATCGCCACAGCTGCAGCTGCTGCTGTCACTATGGGATTCCCATGGAGCTCAACAGGAGCAGTCTTGGATATGGAGCAGCTGCAGCTTTGGGCTCTGAGCCAGTACTGGGACCCAAGTCCTGTGCCATGAGCACAGCAGAATGACCTTGCTGGGCTGAGGTAGCAGATTGCACAGAGAACTGTACCCCATTACAGTGGCAGCAATGTTTAAATATGTCTAGGAACAATTTTTGCAAAAATACTTGGCAAGATTTCCAGCTTCTCTTTGAAAGCCCTGGATTTTAAGTTGCTCAGTAAACATCAAACTGACACTTTATAAGCCTTTATAAACTGTCAATACTTGCAACATTTTAAAGCCAAGACCATGAAACGATGCACGATTACACACACACACATAAAAATATACTAATTTTATGAGATTGGTTTCTGTAGGTGTGGTGAAGGATTTCCATGCTAGTCCCCAGGACTATTACTTCCAAAGAAAATTCTTCTTTATATGTTTTCAGTTCCAATGCTGTCAACTCCCACTTACATACAAGCACGTCTTCAAGCAAGCAAGTCTCTGTAAATTAGCCATGCTATCAAATTCCTCTCTAAATGTTTGCATTTTGTGGCAATTGTATCTGTGAATTGTCTTGCATTGTCCTGACTATTTTCAAAACAAGCAGTGCATAATCCTGTGCAGAAAGGAGGACCATGAAAACTATACCAAGATCCAGCACCCAGCATTTTTTGTCAGTTTGTTCAGGCCATGATCCTCCTCCTCAGGAAGCTTTTCCACATTAATTCATCATCATCCAGACCTTCTGTGTTTGGGAGCCTGAAGAGGCTTGGTTTTGGGAGGCTTTGCCTTTTTGGAAGACAAAGTTGTCTTGATAGATGAGTAGTGCAAAAGAGCAGGCTAATGGGTGGCTAAGCAGACCCTGGGGCATGATGTGCCCATGTAAAGTGTTAGAGCATCCCTGCAGTTATACAGGCCCATTGAGCAGCCACTCATCTTTATATGGAAGAACTCTTTCCTCTGTGATAAACTTACACAACATCCCCAGAGAGGAAAAAAGGCCACATTGGGATGGGAAGACAGCCTAGTTTTATAAACAAGAGGTTTATTTAAAGTCATTAGATAATTTCAGTGAGACAGAAACATGAAGACCTTGACCATTTACAATGGAAACCAGAATTTTAGAAAGTTGGTTTTATTGAGTTTGAGAACTCTACTGAAAAGACACAATTGAGAAAATAAAAGCAAGTAGCTGAAAATTGGACAGGCAATGTCTACTGAGCTGTGGTCCCAGAAACATCAGACAACATACTTTATTCTAAACAATATATTGCAGTTAGACCAAGGGTGCATGTACTTTGTTTCTGCTGCAAAATCTCTGTTTGAAAATATAGTGAAATTCTGGTGATTTAATAGTCCGACCAAGTCCCAGTGCTGCAATAAAGACAAAAATAAGTGCTTTTACAATCATTATTATTTCATTACCCCCAGGAGTTCCCCAGGAGTTCTGGAAATTTTAGTGTGCACAGCTGTTTCAGAAATGTTCTATCAGCAGGAAGTCAAAGATAATGAGGTTAAGCATAATCAGAATTATAGATAGACAGATAATGAGATTATTTTCAGCAAAATCAATATTTTTTACGAGGGTGTGCGTGTATTCTGGAGGTGACAGTGTGAGTGCTTCCCGGCTCAGTAGGGCCAGCAAGTCACCTGCTCTTTGCTCCATGTCGGGTGTAAACACTGGGCAGGGCATGGGTGCTGGAGATAAGCACTGGGAAGAACGAGGCAGAGCAAGCACTTCCCAAAGCCCATGCAGGAGCACAGCCCTTTGACCTGAGGAGCCAGGTGGTTTCCAAGAAAGGCGCTGAGTCTTGTTTGCTTTCCCTTCAGGCAGCCTGTGGCGGTGCTGGAGGAGAATTCCCTGGGCAGCCGCGGAGGGATGTAAATCCCGCGCAGCACTGGGAGCACGGGTGGTCCTGCTCCTTGGACTGGGCATGGGCACGGGGTCCCAATAGCAGCATTCAGAGCCATGCCATGTGCTGTGGAATTTCAATGCTGACAAGGCTGAGGAGAGTCATTAATGCACAATGAGAGCCATTTAATCTGCACATGCCTCTCTATAACTTTTTTTTCTTTTTCTCTTTCTTTGCTTAAAAAAGAAAAATGTTTTGCAAGACCAGCATGAAGCAGACAAAATCTGGAGCAAAGAAGGATTTTATGCAGTTGTCATATTTCTCAGCATCTTTGTCATTCTAGTGACTTGTTTAATGGTAAGTTTCCCTTTTATCTTTATTTTGTTTTTTATTTCATGCTTTTCTCAGTCTGAAGGATAGGGTCACACATTCTTTACACGGCAGGTGTTTTCTCAAAGCTGTTAGAAACTCAACTCTAAGCTAAGAATTGGTCACTCTCATAATGCTGGAAAACCAAAGTTTGAAGAATCACATTTCTTGATATATTTTGAGTTCAATGAAGAATGTAATTAGATGGAAGCTGGAGAAGTAAATAGCAGATTCTTAAATCTGCAGAGTAACTGTGTAGGGATATGAGTGATGACTTCTCAACCTTCTTGTGTACCAGGATCCCTGAAGTCCTCTTACCTGCCTTTATTTCAGTTTTATTAGATAGCAAAAGCAACACCACATTGACAGACTGTTGTCAGTGCACCATTGTTAGGGTTGGTGTTGGTATTTATGTATCAAATACACAAATTTTAAAGCGAAATAACTGGTAAATACATGAGGGAGTAATCATATTTTTGAGCAACTTACCATTCACATTGTATGAGTTCAGTGGCCAGGTTTCTGAGCATTAGGCACAATTCTAATATGTTGAATATGACATGTGCAGTAGTCACTCAGAAGATGAACAACACTACACCACCACTGACTTTTGTAGTGCATTTTTTGCATTTTTGTCCAATGTTGTATTTTATATGTTTTCCTTCGTTAAATTGTGTGATACTTCTGTCGTTCGTACATGTAAGTGTTAACTGAATTCTCTGACAATTATAAGCATTTATGAACACATAGTATCTTGGAGTCTTTTGACATATTTTACTCTCAAACACATTTAATTTTCTTTAACCACTTACAGCCTTAAGACAGAAAGCATGTTTAATCTGAGGTTATTTTAAAATGTTCACATTTATACAGATGTTCACAACAATTTATTAAAAATGTTATCTAATCTTTTAACCTCTCCTAAGATTTGAAAAGAACTTATTTTATCACAGGAAATTGTTGCTTTATTTAATTTTTACTTGTTGTCTCCCTCTCTCCATTCCATTTCATTCAAAAAGAGGAGGGAAACTCTAGAAATCTCTTCTTCTCAACTGTCTACTTTGGAGAAGAGATATTTTGGTCATTACTGACTATTTAATTGGAAAAGTATAGAAAATGCTGGCTGTTCTTGTCCTGGTACCACACAATATTTTCATTAATGATCTGGAATGCATTGACAATACTGGAAATTGTAAGCATTCTGTATGACAGTGTCAGAACTTCAAATATTCTTAAGGTACCAGAGAAAAGATGGGAAAGAACAAGAACGCTGCTTGGCAGGGACAAGAGTTCTTATCATGTGCCTCAATACAGTGTAGGAAATATGTTGCAAAACCACAGTTCTGTAGGAAAGGTTCCAGCAGTATCACAGAACGGTAGCACAGAAGTAGATAAGCAGATAAACCAACACAAATGTTGCAAAAAATACACTTCTTACCCTGGGATATATAAATGAGGATATGATCTCTAAGATCTGAATTCAGCTCCGCTATGGTAATTATTTGGTTGTAGTCTTACATGTCTTACTCATTTTGTATTGTCTCTCTCAACCCCATTTGGGAAAAATTTCAGGCAATTATAAGAGGAAGGAGATGCAAGAGTGATCAGGGACACAGAGGACATGAAATAATATGGTTTATTTATGACAGAGAAGGAGCAAGAAGAAACATGGTAGTTCTCAAACATGGTAAGATTTCTAAGGCTGTTGTAAGGAAGAAGAAAATACTTTCTCCATTGAGGATTGGAAAATAAGAAAATTTTTCACGGGGTGATTTGGCTGACTCATTAGAAAGATCTTTGCTATCACATGTGTCACTAGGCCCTGGATTGCATTGCTTGCAGAAGCTTGGGAGTTTTCACCCACTAAGATTTGAGGCAAGCATCTGCCAGAAATAGTTTGAGTGTAGCTGATCTGAACTTAGGGTGAAGGTCAATACTAGTAGACTTTTTGAATTCCTTCCAGGTGGAATTGCTATTATGCTGTGGTCTTTTCTGCAGGCATTCCCCTTTGTGTTCCTCCCAGGTCCAACCTGTATCTTTACACCTGCTACAGTTTAGACTGTGCAAATGGACACTGTCTCAGATTTTGCCAGGACCTAATAATACATGGGTATGTGCAATCTGTAACGCTAAGAAACAGCTCCTGTTTGTTTTTATCCAATTTAATGTGTGTCAGAGTGGCAGATTGGCTAGGGTCAAGCTATCTTCTTTTTCCTAGGGTCTAATAATAGATTATTAAGTAGCATATGAAATAATACTTGTCCACATTTTAGAAGTCAAAACCATAATTCCTTGGGTCCCCAAGGAGTGAAATTATGTCAAAATGTATTAGTGACAAGAAGGTATTGTGAGCATTGTCATGGTCATGAATATCTGAGATATTTATCTGCTGGTTATCAGAAACAAATTAGATGAAAGCACTCAGTGGAGGAAAAGATAGTTAAAATATTTCAAGTCCCTCTTTTCTCTTTACTGGCACCAGTGCCCTTGCTTCACAGTAGGGCTGCTTTTTCTGCAAAATTATGGCAAAGAGGTCTTATTCATGCAATTCTAAACCCTTCAGAATGAACAGATGGTTTACCTAGCTAAGTCTTGTTTAATGTGTGTATTGCTAATGACATTAGGTCACTTCCTAGCTAAACCTCTAATGCTAATCCTTGAACAAACAAACCCATTAGATATATCCAGTCATCACTGGAAAGCTATGGAGTGATAGATCTTTTTATGGTGGTAGCAGGGTAACAGCTGTCAAAGAACTTCTGACTTGAACAGAAAAAAATGCTCTGGTCTAGGTTTTGTCTTACTCAAGGATCCAAGCAAAGTGCTTTACAGGAACAGATATAACGAAGTAGAAAGTACAAGAGTATCTGCAGACACCTTCAAAAAACTGTGTGTCTTCTATCTCCACCCACAATATTTACAATTCTATAGCTTGTAAGGTATGTTTTGAAAATTAAACAGCTATGGCTCATAAATTGTTTTTGCATTGCCTTCCAAAGAAATGTGTTGAATAGGTGTAACATGGGTACCTCTGGAGTGACATTAATGAGCACAAGTTACATTCCTGCCCTCACCAAGCCAGGGTTCAGCAACATCAGTGCAGATTTTGATGGAAGGAATCAGTACAATTTCTGCTTTTGTTACTCATATCTTACGTCCACATTCATAAGCAACAGGTGGACAGATAATCCTGGTATTACAGTGTGATCAGAAGTCAATTTCTTGGTGATTGTAAAACACACTTTTCTGAACAGATGGTTAAATATCTTCATAGGTCACTCATCACTTCAGCTTTATTTCAGAATATTTGATGTTTCTCTGAGGGTACTAGAGCCTGTCCCTATCTGGAGGAGTATTTCAGATTAATTGCAACCTACTATTACCCAAGTGACCTAGGTCAAGTTCAACCATCAACTCCATGCCAGATGAGTAAAGGCTTTTAAGAATATCTGCTCTAAACCAAATTGAGGCTGTTGTAATTAGAGACCTCTATCTGGCTAACTCATAAACATATATTTTATTTTGTGCCATTGTCTCCCTTGTGTTAAAAGTACTTAGAATTTCTTCTATAGTTCCTCTACTTATCAGTATTTCCTTCTTCACAATGTCTTCTGTAACTAATTTCCATTCTGTGAAATTTGCTCTTTTAATAATACTTCTACAGGTATTACAAACACGTACTGACTCACAGTGAGAACTGTTAAAATCCCCACTGCCCACATGTACACTCTGCTGTTTATGTAATGGAAATATTTATCTTGGTGTGGAAAATGCTGTGTAACACAACTTGTGACTTACCTTTAAGGAATGAAAGCCACATATAGCAATCTTATCCAGCATTTGTGATACCTTCCTTGCCTTGATTACCAGGCAATTGAGATTGAGCTGTCCTCTTTATTTCTGTAGGTTCTGTACAGATTAAAGGAGAAGATCCAGTTGTCACTAAGGCAAGAGAAGGAAAAGAAGCAGGAGATCCACCTCTCACCCCTTCCCCTGCAGACATCTCAGACTGAGTATAAGACCACAAACAGCATGGTCCAGCCTCAACAGGCTCCAAAGGTTATTAATGTTGTAGTGGACCCTCAAGGCCAATGTGTTCCTGAGCTCAAACCTCCCCTGTGTGCCAGTCCATCTCCTTTCAGAATGAAACCTGTGGGACTCCAGGAAAGGTAGGATGGTGCCTAGTGTGCTCAGGATTTATTCTCATTTTTTATACTTGTGCTTCATGATTTTGTATGTTTTTCTTCTGTCAATGAATGGGAGACTTTGCCATCCAGACATCTGAGAACTGGGATTTTGGTGTGTTAACATCTATCCCACAATTATTTTCTCCTTTCCTTTTCTTTACATATTACCAAAGATTTGGGTCATATGAAAATGTTCAGATTTGGGCTGAGATTAACTGCATTAGTGGCATTCTTTTCGCTGGTTATATTCTTCCCGTTTCCTGCAATTACTTCAAAGAAATAATTTTTTTCATTTTTCATTGAGTTTTACCTGTTTTGATCCTGGAGATCCTGGAAGAGAGTTCAACGGCTGGTTATGTGTTGTCAGCCAAGGTCATTCTCATTCTCGGGGAGTCCCTAGCACCTGGAAAACTTATAAGAAATATTTACACCAATTGAGTGCCTTTAGAAATCTCATACAGTGTTTCCACTATCACCTTTAGATAAATATTCTTCTTAAATGCAACTTACCATGATGGTGAGGATACAGTGCGAAGTCAACAGGCTTCACAAAAAGGAAGAAGTGATGAGTAATGAAACCAGCTTTTGTGTGCAGTTCCTCAGAAATACTTGGGCACCAAACCCTGCCACTCATTGTACCTTT
Source organism: Catharus ustulatus (assembly GCF_009819885.2). NCBI lineage: Eukaryota > Metazoa > Chordata > Aves > Passeriformes > Turdidae > Catharus > Catharus ustulatus. Next base: position 49,446,794 of record NC_046224.1, read on the forward strand.
CAAAAACTGGGCCAGTGCTCTTTTTATAAAACTAGTCATTCTTCCCACAGGAGAATGCACATTGACATCTGTCTCTCCTCTGTTAGAAACCTGTATAATTTCTTGTCTGATGGCTGCAGGCTGCTTTCATAAAGCATCAGTGCTCTGAATAGCTCACATAGCATGCAGCTGTGCAACTGAACTCTCCTGCCCTGGCACAGACGATAAATGAAAGAACAGATGCCGTGCAGAGACCAAGCAGAGCCTCATTTGTGAGGACTCTCAGCTGAGCTGTAACCCTGATTCAGCTTGAACCATGGGGATTTCAATGATAGAGATTTTATCAATGGATTTATGACAGACAGAGCTCAGGGAGGTGGGTTGATTCTTCTGTGAGTAAAAGAGGCTTAAAGGCCTCTGTCATAAAATATGTAGTGATATCAGTATCACTGCAGAAACAAAAAAAAAAGGAATGGAGGAAGCAAATAAATACATTTTGATAGTATCTCTCATTCCACAAGACCTTAAAAATAAAGCCCACAAGCATGGGAATCACATAGCTTATTTAGTTTAGCTAAGTTTATAACACTTAGTACCCAACATAGTATATGCAATAGTTGAGTGGGATTGGGGGAAAGGGATTTGTAGAGAGATTTTTTTACATAAGGAGAAGAAAATTTTCCATTTCTCAAACACAAAACCAATTGATTTAGGATATTAATTTCCACCACAGATATTCTGCATTTAATTCTCCTAAACCTAATTACATCCTTTGGAAGGACAAAGTTCTGAGTCAGGTATGACAAAATGGAGACCAGAGACACAAAGAGAAAACCAAACCTGACGTTTGACCAAGTAAACCAGACATTTAGGTTATTACTATGGAAAAAGAAGTCAAAGAAATTGAGCACTTTAGTTTCTACTGTAAAAGAACACTAACAGACCGTTGTGAAAAAGTGAAACCCATTGTGATAACATCCCATTGTGCAGTTCTTTGTGTCATGTTTAACATAGTTAGACTCTATCCGCCCAAGTCCACTCTTAAGAAATGGTGATTTAAGTTTATTTCAAGCTCAGTGTACAAAGGTCTGGGGATGTGAGGGAGAGAATTTTAGGGAATAGTTTATCTTCTATTCCTCTGACATAAGAAGCTATTATTATGTAAATTTCTTATTTATTTACTATAATCTTTACTATTAATGAATTTGTATGCATTCTAACACTCAACAGTGTTGAAAGCAAAAATAGTTCATTGACACATTCTGCCTCAGATTTTATCTAGTGTCTCGGTAAGTGGTCAGTTTAAAACTCCTCTCCACCTTTCTGCCCCAAAAACATCCTTGCACTGCAAGGCAGCCTTGGGATATCCTCATTACATGTGTGGGCCTTATAGCATGGATCTGCACACTGCAAGGAGCAGCAAACCATGCTCAAAACAGTCTAATGGCAGCTCTTCTTCTGTTAGTATGGAGTAAATCAAGCTGGAGGTCCTGTCCTGCTCATGGCACAGCTTTAGGGCACCCTTTCAATAATTTTTGCTATTCTGATTATGATTTCTGCCAGGGAAAAAAGCTCTTGGCAGGCTAGAGTGGATGTGGGAGCTCCCTGACAAACTTATCATGGAGATTCCTTTGGTCACATGGCTTGACAGTGGTTCCTGAGTAGTATTTTCTAACTATCCAGACTACTCCCTGGTTTGATTCCTTAAGAGTGATCCATAGTTATGAAATGCTTCATATGATCCAGACCAAACTGTTCCTGGTTTGGGCCTGGTTCATTGATTTCTCTTTCAGCAAATTGTTAACTGGGCATAGCCATCTAGGTGGGAAGTTTATGACAATGTCTCTGAAGAATGGGACAGAAAAGTTGCATAATGCAACCTGATCTAATTGCAGATGTCCCTGCTCATTGTAGGAGTTTGATTAGATGACCTTAAAAGATCCCTTCTAGATCAAACTATTCCACGATTCTCTCAAGCTCTCTTTGCTTTGCACACTAGGTGCTGCTTTGAGGAACATACCCTTGACAGGACAAAGGGTAATAATTTTAAACTAAAGGAGGGTAGATTTGGATTAGATATAAGGAAGAATTTTTGTAATGAGAATGAAACACTGGCACAGTGCGCCCAGAGAGGTGGCAGATGCCCCATCCCTGGAAACATTCATGGCCAGGTTGGACAGGGCTCTGAGCAACCTGATCTAATTGAAGCTGTCCCTGCCCATGGCAGGGGAATGGGACTATGTGACCTTTAAAGGTCCCTTCCATCCCAAACTATTCTATGATTCTATGATCTAAATGCAAAAATATAGTGGAACTGAGTTTTCACAAAGCACCACATCAGCCTCTGGCCCTCTGAACTTATCCATTTTTATCTGAAATAGCATTGGCCAGAGGCACACAAATTGTTAATAGACTACTGTGCATGGATAAAAAATATTTCTGGGAGCTTGTCCAGCTTCTTAAAACGTACTGTGCTTCTGAACACTAGAGCCAAGCCCATGAACATATTTTTCTGTGCATCTGTAAACGCTCTTGCTCAGCTCTGTGTGTAAGACGCATCTCCCCGGCAGGCGCTGAGCGCCCCAGAGGTGTGGGATCCGCAGAGGCTGTGCCGCGCTCGCAGAGGCGGCGGTGCCCGCTGCAGAGCGGGGACAGTGACACCCAGAGCCGGCAGGCAGCACTGCCATCCCTCCTCTGCTGCTCCGGCCGCCGGGAGCTTGTCAGACGGGATCTCACACACAGCATCTCAGACGGGATCTCACACACAGCATCTCAGACGGGACCTCACACACAGCATCTCAGACGGGATCTCACACACAGCATCTCAGACGGGATCTCACACACAGCATCTCAGACGGGATCTCACACACAGCATCTCCGCTGCCCGGCGGCCGCAGGACGCGATTGTGCTGCCGGGCTCCGCTCTCGTGAGACTGCCCCGAGTCCTGCGCTCAGCTCCAGTGCCCCGGCGTGAGAGGGATTGACCTGGTAGAGAAGGAAGGCAATGAAAAGCATCGATGGCTGGAGCACCTCTCCTGTGAGGACAGCCTGGGACAGCTGGAGTTGTTCAGGCTGGAACAGAAGACAAGGCTCTGGGGAGACCTTATTGCAGCCTTTGATACTTGAAGGGGGCCTATAAGAAAGATGAAAACAAGCTTTCTCTTAAGGTGTTGCACTAGGACAAGTCTTTAAACTGAAGGAGGCTAGACTTAGATATGAGGAAGCAGTTTTTGAAATTTTGAAGTCAGGTTGAATGGGGCTCTGAACAACCTATTCTAATTGAAGCTGTCCTTACCCATGGAAAGTGAGTGCAACTAGATGACTTTTAAGGGACTTTTCCAGTTGAAACTATTCTCTGATTCTGTGATTTTCCTAGATGCTGATCAGGGTTGTGTACTCACATGCAACAGTTATTTGGAAAGGGGTGGAACACTGGTGGGCAAGAGCAGAGAGTGGACTTGAAGGTGTGGAGGTGAGAGGGCAGTCAGAACAGAGGCACTGACCCTTTCTATTACAATTACTGAGGCAGGCAAGCGAAGGGCTAGTTCTTCACTGCATCCTCTGGATCATTCAGTGCAGAATGCTTTGAAGTTGCTCTCTTTTTGTGTGCTCACAACTGCTGCTCCTTTGTGGCAAAACCCTTCTCCAGTGGTGACCCACACTGTTCTGTTACTGAGCAAAGGAGCAGGAGAGCTGCTGCTCTGCTTGGGTGTCTTCGGTGATGAACTGTCACAATATCACAGTGCCGACACCTGACTTTCGGATGTCAATAATTGTTTTCTCTTCTGTGAGCACAGCTATGAATATTGCATCAGTGTTTACTTAGGCTTTTATAAGTTTGTATGAATAATATGTACTTCTTCCTTCAGCAGGGTAAGGTTTCCTTTTATTCTGTTTGTTGGCCCAAAATTCATCTTGGTATGAATGTACTCAGGCAAGAGCAGAATCTGGTGAAGTGGAATGTGGTATTTCAGATTTCGTTCTGACATGTCAAGCATTGAAAATTCTTAGTACAAGCACTGAGTTGTTAAATCACATTCATGGTAGATATAAATATAAATGTTACCACACCAGCACAGTATTACAACTGGGTATACATTTTCTGTGGCCACTGCAGCTGTGAGTTTTAGTTCCAGTGTTATTTGTGAGTAGACAACTGCATTTCAACTAACTAGTTGACAATACTCTGTTTTGTTCAAATTAGTTACTGTACAAAGTTGCATGGAAGAAAAGAAGATGTGGAAAATGTCTCTCTACTGTGTGTTGAAAACAAACAGTGCTTTGGGAAATTTTCTCAAGCATTTGTATTCCATTCTAGCTACAAAGACCTAAACCTGGCTATTATATTTTAATAATCAGCAAGAAAAATCACAGCTCTGTGTTTTCTTACTCTGTTACATATTCATCAGAAAATTATTCTGCCTAAAAAGAAGAGCTTCCTCATGTTCACATATCAGGATGCCAGGGGTATACAGGAGTCTTATTCAGAACAGATAGTATTTTACATGTGCCTTGTGCTGATTTTTTTCTCTCTGCAAATATACACAAGAGAGTAAAGATGATAATAGAAAAAAAATTGGCAAATAAAGAAAAAAAAGCTGGCAGATAACTGAAATAATAAACCATTTTAACATGTGAAATAAAATAATCATACAATGGTATGGAGGCCCAGCTGTGACACAGGAAAATAGAAGATACTCTGTGAAAGGGAGGAGCCAGCAAGAGCAAAACTTGGAGGGGAGAGGGCTGCTCATGGGCATAATTCAACAGAATGTGCAACCAAGTCTGCAACCTCTACAGAAAATCAGTAGGCATCGGAATAGAGAACAATCACCTGAATCAATCAATCATTGCTCTCTACAAACATAGCAGATGAGTGAAATTTGGCTTGAACTCTGTGAGAATTTTGTGTGATGTTACTTTTCCCCACAAAGCAGAGCAATACTATAAAAATCCTATGCCAGAGTTAATAGAGTCTACTCAGTGAGATTTCTCTTACCATCCTGAAGATCCCTGTAAATTGGCAGCAGAATTCTTTCTCCGGTTCTAAGAATTATACAGTAGACTTAGATAATGCTAAGTGCTCATCTCTGTCCACTTCCTTGTAACATGAGAAAGAGAAATATTCTAGTGGGAAAGAAAGGCAGTATTTTTTTAATAATCTAAAAATAGATTGAAATAACACATAGCAGTCTATGGAACTCAGTGCCAAAAGGTAAATTTTTAAACAGGAATGTATTAGCTAAAGGTGCAGTCACAAATAATGAGAGAAATTATTATTCTGTTTCTGTCTTCAGCATCCTCCCTCAGAAGGATCTTATATTTTACACCTTTATAAAGGAAATATTATATAATCTGGGATTCAAGTTTGGAGGTGGAAAAAATTTCTCTTAATATTTAAAACTATTCTCTTTTATTAGTCATTCTGCATAGACACACAAATTATTAAACTATAGCTTCAGCTGTTAGGCAATTTCTGTACACTGTAAATTGCCATCTGGATGATAAATACTGTGGATGACAAATACCACAAAAACTAACACTAATACCTGTTTTCCTCATTTTAGGAAGGCAGTATTCATTAAAATGAATCATTATCTTAACAATACAGCATACTGAATAAAACCTCGTAAGAAACACTGGAGCCAGGGTAAAGAACCTGATGTGCTCTTTTCTTCATTAATATAACCTCAGCTGCACCTCAGGATATCACTGTTCAACCACATCTCTGCTCTAATAGATGAGAAAAATTCTCTCTGTCTCTTCCGATTTTTTACATCACAGAGCACAGTTGCTGCCAATAGAGTTGTGCGTTGCTGATCCATTATCACTTTACAAAACTGTCCATTGTGAGTAATCATTTCAAGTAAAGCTCAGAGGCTAGCACCTTGCAGTTGGACTACTGTAAACATGCCAGATTTTGTAGTTTATTGCACAAACATGGGAACTTAATATATTTACAGGAAGGGGCCTTGGATTTCCTGGCTAAAATACAGTAGCTTTGCATAGAGTTGGAGGATAAATTTTCCCTATTGTGTGGTGCTGAATATGCTTTCTGCATTCTTAATTTAAATCATAGAGATTGTTTTAGGAAAATGTCAGAGTAATTGTTTGAAGTAAAGCTATGTGCCAACACAAAAGTACAAGCTGTGGAATAGTTTTATGGTGATATCCTATCAGAAGGAATTTGCAAAGCACCAGGGACCAGTAAACGGAGTTTTAGGTGGGAAGCAGGAATTTTTGTGCTCTGCTCTGTCTCTTCTACCAACTCCTTAGAGCACTTTGGGCATGGCACATAAACTCCCAACATACTCCTAACCACTGGATTGAGGATGGCTGGATGTTGTGTCCATCTGAAGAGATGTAGCCAAGATGAGAACTTTAACCTGAGGTGCTGTGAAAGTCCTATTTGCTACTATTTTCTCACATAATTTGAGAAAAGTGAGAGAATACAATTACAAACACCCCCCCACCCCTACACTTTCTCAAAGACTTAAAAATACATTTCTCTCATTTGGCACATATATTCCATCCTGATGTGTAAAATCACAGAATCATAAAATGGCTGGAAGGGACTTTGAAGGCGGTCTAGTTCCAGCCCCACAGCCAAGAGCAGGGACACCTTCCACTTGGTCAGCTTACTCAAAACCCCATCCAACCTGACCATGAATCCCTCAGAGGCGGGGCATCCACTTACAAATCTGATACATCCAGATACACTTATAGCACAAGGGCTGTGCAGCAGAGATTGGTTTGTGTCCATACTGCTAAACTCTCTTTGCCTCCAGAGAAGCAGGGACTGGATACAGATTGCCTCCTGGGAATAGTTTGTGCCTGTGCTCGTTCCCAAACCATAAATTGCTTTGGAGTGCTCTTATTGTCAAAGGCTAAAAACAAACCAGAACTGCAATGATGGATATGTAGCACTGTCATTTAGAGCCTGGAATTGTTTTCCTGGCACTGTGATTTTTTTTTTTCTTGCACACGAAGTGGGTGTAGCAGCTGATACAAGGGGAGCAATCCTGATTGTAGGCAGTTGCTTATAGCCTTTTAAGCAATTGTCATTTTAGTGCAGGGTCTCCCTGAAGTCCTGCATTGTGGCTTCCCTCCTCCTCAGGCCATCTCAACTAGCTGGAAAGCCAACTGATTGCTGGCACCTGCAGTCTGAGTGAAGAGTAAAGGCAAGGACTGTAAATCTGGGCTACTGAGGTGGGAGAAACTAAGCAATGGGGAACATGAGATGGGATCCAGCTTCAAGGGTCTCCTGTTCAGTGCCCAAGAGGTCTGTGTTGGCACATGGATTCATCATTAGAGAGAGAATAATGCTGCGCCTCCAACCTGCATTTCTAGAACATTTCTGTGAGCTCACGGTAACTCTAAAAACTTTCTACAAGTGCCATATCTTTGACTTGCATGAACATCTGTTCCGTCCAGCCCATTACAGACATCTTTGCTTATCTGCAGTGTAGGAAGAGGGCAGGAATGTGAATTGTCCCCTTTCTCTGGAGAGGAAGTGAACTCAGTCACCAGCCTGACAAAGACCCTCTAAATTCATATTTTAACTATTTAACTCCTGGCTGGATTGGAAGCTGTTTTGGTTGTGTTTAGAGCTCTTTGAAGCAAAACTCTAAGGGAGTTGTAACCTAAATAATTAAATACAAATAACTGTGTACCCTTGCCCAAACTTATACCCACAGTCCATTTCCCCATGTCTGTGGCACAACTTAAAATTACTTCAGATTAATATGGGTAGATGGTAGTTTTCCACTCCTATTTCCATCTCTGCTATGAATTGCTCCACATCTCTTTTTTCTTTCCTTGTGACCAAATAAGCTTCCCGAAGCATGTGACTCTCACTTTTGGGAGTGGTTAATTTAGGCAAATTAGCCTACCCTTGTTTAGACAAAGTCTTCTGATGCAGCTTCATGGCCCTCTGCTCTCATGTAGAGGGGAATGCTCCGTTTAGCATATGCAATCTATGCCTGCCCTTGGTTTTGCCTTTACTGTCCTCTGGGGCTTGCTCAGGAATTTCATAATAATTTTATTGTACTCCCAGGTCTCTTATCTGGCGTTTATTCTTGTTACTCCAGTTGCTACTGGTTTTAGCTTGTACACAGGAAACCGCAATGCCAATCAGTGTCGTTCCCAAGGTGACAGGAAACCCTATTTGGTCGGATGTTGATTGTGCTTGTCTTTACGGCTCCACCCATCACATTTTCTTCCTTTTTGGCTTAAGTTAAGACAAATTAATCAGTGGCTGCCATCTGTTAGACAGTTTTGGTGGGTTTGCAGTGATTTGTCCAGCTGATCTTTTGAAAAGTTGCACAAGGGAAAATATCCATGTTAATATTTAAGTGCTTCTTGAGGCTGGAATTTACAGGGACCAGTTTTGACCTGAGCACATGAGTAATTTGAGTTATGTGAGTGATCCCCTTGTCTTTTTCAGCAGCAGTTTTGGGTCTTTAAGTGCTGTTTGGGGATCAGAGGGTTAAGCTCTGATGCAGCTTTCCAGTGACTGATTTCCTCAGCTCCTCTCTGCCTGTAATTTGTTTCTGTGCTTGACCATCCAGGCATGGTTTCTGTGACTGCTTCACCAGCTGTCCTAATGTGCAGGCAGAGTGGGACATCTGGGAAAGTGAGGAGATGCACATAGCTGGACTTGAATGCGCTGAGCATCTCATCTCAACCCTTAGCAGGATGTGTCCATCTGTGACATTTGCAATCTAATGTACCACCTTTCACAATGGTAGGTTGGAGGTGCTGTGCTTCTTTATGAGACTGGTTTGTAAGGAGGAAGTATCTCCTGAGCCCTTGACTAGTTCCCACGAGTACTGGTTTCAGCAAAACAATATAGAAGGAATCATCCATATCATATATCCAGAGTTCTGATATTCAGAAGGAAGGTTGATTTTTCTCATTTGCGGTTTGTATAGAAAAGTTTCCTCGAGTGTGCCCATTAATGTCTGAAAAAGATTAATGTTTTAAGTTAAAACAAAAATATTCGTCTTTCCTCTTGTTTTGGAATGCATTTATCTATGTTCATGACATTTTTTTTACAGGGTAGCCTAAACCTGAACTAAATTCAGTTCCCCTTAATCTAATATGTTAAGAACAGACAGAGAAAGCAGTTAAAGAAGGAAAAGAAAAAAATCAAAGTGCCTCCAAAACTGCAATGTAAGATATTCAAGTATTTCTTTGAATTGCAAGAGGCCATGTGCTGGGCAGTGCTTACATCCAACTTATCTTGTAGACATCAGTCCAGGCCGTGAATCTCTTCAAGAGGAATCATAATTCATTTTACTTCTACGCGGTGGTAGGAGATCTCTTCAAAATTATGAGAGTTAACTAATTACGCTACTTCTTTTTTGAAAAATCCAGTTCTGGATATTCAGCAGAGATCTCTTGCATAGTCAGAGCTAATATGTACAGAAAACTTAAATTGTTATCTAGCAGAAATGTCTCCTGTTTGCACATACACCTTTGCTCAAAGAATACTACATGTAAATCCGTGGACCAGACTATTTCTCATCTCTCACAGGCAATTCTCTTTAGCATTCTCTCAGTATCTGAGAGCCTTGGTCACAGATCAGGATCTCTCTGTGCAAGACTCTATATGTATGCAAAAATGCAGTATTCCTCAATCCAAGAGACTTACATTCTAGACACCAGACAAGGTAGTAAATGCATACAGACAATCAGACATGCCTCAGGAAACAGAGAAGCAATAACATCATGGCAGAGATGAGGATGCCCAAAGTATACCATGAGAATGGCTCAGCCAAAGAAATATTGCCCAGAGGCAGAGCTGATTCCATGTGACACTGACATTTCAGCCAGGCTGTTGCTAGAGTTGTCTGCTTTGATACCATCACATCCAAGCTGATGCACCCATTTGGTTAGGCTTTGAACCTTAGCTGAGTTTCCAAAACATTTCAGGAATTCTTTTTGTGATTTTCATACTAAGACAAGTGGGACATTAATTGATTAAGTGATCCAATACAGTATTGCAAATCAGTGCCTATATTCATGAAATACCTTGGCTTTGAACTCTCCATTAATTTCTCTAACCAGGGGAGTCTATAAGAAGCTACAAAAGTGATTTTTCTGTCTGGGAAGAGACTTTTCTTATGTTTCCTATGACAGGGACTTTCCTTATGTTCTCTATCAAAGAATATACTTTGATGCTTAACAAACAAAGAGTACTGTTATTAATTTATGGTATCTATAATTATCCTTGTTATGTTAATACTGTGATTTGATAACAGGAGCAAAACAGAGCACAGCAACTTCAAATGACCGCTCAAATATGCGATAGGCATCAGAAAGGGAAGTAGTGCATATAATTCCCACACAGAAAAATGTCGTTAAGTACAATGTTTCTCTAGGGAATTCTGTTCCAGTGCTTCAGTATGACCAATGGCAGCTCCCTAGAAAACTTCTGCCAGCAAGAGATGGAGTTGGTGCTGGGCAGGAGGCAGCTGAGTTTTCCCCTCTGCCAGGGCTGACTCTTCTGCTTCCCACCATCCCCTGACAGCAGCATCTCCTGTTTTTGAGATGTCTCAAATCCTTCCTGAGTCATAAAAAATTCCCCTGGGAGACTGCTTCGTAGTGCAGAGGCTTTCAGTTCTTTTCCCTGGATTTGGTAGTGGATCTAAAAGCACAGACTTACAAGAAGAGAAGGAAAACAATCAGAATGACAGAAACGTACGCAACAGTTAATTTGCATAGGCTTGTTTCACTTCAGACTCAGTTTAGCTTGTTTGGCCTCAGTGGATTTCTAGACTTATCTGGGAAGAGAGTTCGGCCCACAGAGCACAATACTGAATAGGTTTGCAGAAGAAGGCAGCATTGTGCAAAGCAGAAAGCTGGTATTGTAATTAATCCTCAAGTTAATCCTGTAGCTACAGAGAGTGCGTTTGCAATTTACTGATAAGATTATAATAAATTAAATGTTTTCTGCTACATCACAAGGATTTTCTCAAATCTAGATGGTTTAAATACCCCTCGAGTCCCCATGTATAGTATTTACTATTGCCTACCTCCCAGCTACAGAGCTCATCATCCTGGGTCAGTGCAGAGGTCATAAGGTGGGCTAAGATCACTGTCTGAAGGAAAAAGTATAGAGGGGAAACACCAGGCAAAAAGATGGGGAAGGACCCTTTGGTTCAGGACATTCCTAAAGTACAGATTGCCAGAAGATGGAGAACGTACTGAAAATAAGTAACAGTATTAATTAAGAAATCAATAATTCCGGCTTGCTTTGTTCTTGTGCTCTTTCCCTAAACTTCCTCTTCCTATTGAAAACAGGATACTCGTCAACCTTCGGCTTTACAGAGTACACCAAATTTATGTTCATATTTCTACAATACTGCTTTCAATGTATGTTAGCCTTAACTATATTCCATCATTAGCCATATGAAGCCCAGTGTGTTGGAAGCCCTTGTGCTGAAATAGATGGGGTGGAGGTCAGACTGGGGATGATTTCAGTTTATTTTTCAGATATGACTTATCTCCTTTCTCTTTATTTCATGATGCAATGTTTATTTAGAGTAATATTACTTTTGTCAGGATCCTCACTTTTCCCTCCTTTATTTAAATTCATAGAAATAAATTTAAATCAAGCTGTTTAAATTTCTGAGTGCCATGAATGCTAATAGAGGACTGTGAATCTGAAGCAATTGTTATTATTTCACTCTGAAATTTTTAATCTGTTCAGACTCATTGATGGTGTGTATGAGAAAGAGTAGATCAGAAAGCCTTTGCTCTGGCCTTCACCACTGGGTGTGGGTACAGGTGCATTTCCCTGTTCTAGAGCCCTGTCTATGCAGCCCCCTGTAGGAATGTCTCTGAGGAAGGCAGGCAGGCAGTCCAGGGCCATGGACTTCAAGGGGTCTGTGGAGCTCTGTAGAAGAGAGCTCCCGATCACTTAACTCTCAGTTCCTCATCAGCTGTTCAGCCCTAAATGGGACTGCACAGCTTGGCAATATCTCTTTTTAAGATCTACCTAACCTCTGAAGTGCAAGATAAAGCTGTCTTAAAAGCATTTGAACATTGCTGTGTTTCAAACTGCAAGCCTATGTGGATTTCCTAAACTATTTTCAAAGGGAATGCAGGCACTTTCATAATAATATACTTATTTGAGAGAGCCTTCCCATATAAAGCAAGGCTGGAAAACCAGACTATGAAAGTGGAACAAGAAAAAAAATCTGGAAAAAGAAAGGTTTATTATATACATAGCTTAGGTGTGGTCTGGAGACTTTAGAAGCAGCTAAAGGGCAGATCTAAGAATACATACATGGGTCCTGTCTCTAAGAGCTTAAATCCCGTCAATTCATTGTTCAGCTTAGGCTCATTAGCCGCCCTGTAAATGGAGCTGTGTTCCAAAGTGGATGTGCCCCGAGGATTTGGGGTCTGTCGAGGCAGCCTCAGGTGCTTTGCCCGCTGTGACAGTGCAGAGCTGTCCTGCCAGCTCCCCCTGGAAAAGTCCGTAGGTGGCGCAACCCTGCTGAGCAGAGCTGTGGCTCTGGAGGCTTTGCATTCCTCAGAAACTGCTGCTGTTCAGTAATTTCTTCAAAGTGCACTAACTATTCATTTGTCTGCTTAGAAATCTTCCGTGTGACACTTGTGGTAGCTTAAAGATAATGAGGACCAAGTCAAATAAACAAGGAATGTGCTTTTTTATTATCTTAAGGTTGACAGGGTGTAGTAAACGCCTCTTTTCCCAGATGTTCCTTCCTGTCTTTCCCAAATGGCGAACTCACCAGGAAAGAACTCATTGTACTGATTAGTCTTCAAGTCACAATAAAAAAATAATTTTCTCCTACTGATAGTGTCTGAAGATACTGCCCATTTACATTAAGAATATTCCTGCCCATGTTTTTTTCCAGGTCAGCTGGTTTTGGTTAAAATATCAAAAGAGTATTGAAGGACATTAATGTGCAAATAGAATATGTATTTTAGATGTAAGGGTTGTAGATTATGTTCCTTAAATGAGCAGCAATTGCAGGATGGAAGTAGAATTTGTGCTTAAGTGATTGATTATTATGAAATACATGAAGCTAAATCAACTTACCTAAGGCTCCTCTTATGAAAAAAACAAACCAACTTTTTTTTCATCTAAAAGATGAAAAATATAAGATCATTTTTCATTTATTTAATTATAGACCAACTGAATAGAAGAAAATGTCAGTTAGGTAGTTTTAAGAAAATGTTTCCTTGAAGCTATTGCTGTAGTGTTGCACCTCTTCATCTTCACTGATTAGATCAGTTTTCCTAGACAGGCTGTTCTCTGTGTAATGTAGACAAGCACCCTCTGGGCATGATGTAGTGCTCAGTGAAGAAGTGAACCTTGCATGTTCTGGGAAAAGTAATCTGGTGTTGCACCTGGATAAGAGATCTAAATTGGCAATGGTGGTACATAGCTACAGCTCCTCCAAGGTCTCACAGAGGTACTTTTGAAGTGGAAGCACAGAGGGGAAATTTATACAAGTATGACAAAAATATTTTGCAAATTGCTTTTTTTCTTATTTTTTAAGCAAAACATACAGCAGACAAAAGATATGGGGTTTTTTAACAGTCCTTCCTGGCTTACCCTAAATAAATGGATCATCTGAGCTCCTTGAGTTGTGCATTTATTTAATATGTGCAGCCCTAGCAGTCAATTATTATTACTCCCCATTCTCTTTTCCTTTTTCCTATTCTTTTAGCTCCTTTTGCTTATATTCATTGTCGCTTGGTTTAAATTAGCATGTGCATTAATCAGAAAGAGAACAGGTCATCCAGTAAGTTTGTGCAATGAGGCCTCCCATATGAAACAGAGCAATGCTGCAATGCAAGCAGATGAGAATAGTAATAAACAAGACTGCACTCAATTAAAGCTCTACCATCTAAAACAAATTAACCACAAATTGGTAAACATTTGTTCAAGTCTTGGAATAAACAACTCAAATAAGCACAACAAATTAGCATCTTCATTTATTTTTGCTTCTGAACATTTAACTCAATTTTCACTCACGCTGCAGACACATATGTGACTATGCAGCAGAAACAGAGCTTTATGTTGCCATTCAAATTTTATTGAAGATGTAAGTTTGCGTGACAAAATGCAATTTGATTGTAGAAATAATCTACAGGAAAAGATGGGAGGCTGTTTAAGCTTTGCATTTTTGAACAGTCAGTTCCCGTAGCTGAGCAGCATTGCCTTATCGAGGGCAGAACAGGAGTGAATTGGCAGAACATTAGAAAGCCTGATTAAAAGAGGGAAAGTTGAAACTACACTCATGTCAGCTGTTTTCCTCTACAGGATATTGAGCCATTCCTGTCCTAACCAGATACTGATTGCTTAAAACTTAATCCAGAAGTACTTGTCAAAACCGTTTCCTCAGCTCATTTTGACCTGCTGAGCTGTGAGTAGGTCCTGAGAATTGTTTGCAATTTAGAGCTAGATGTATTGGCCTCCTCTTGCTCATGGCTGTGGGAACAAGATCAGACCCTCTGGAGAGAACATGAAATGCCTCCAGTTCTTGAAAAAGCTATTTGAACTTCATAGCTGAGGCTCCAGATCTGTTTCTGTGGACTCAGAGAGACATGGAATATGCTGCCAGGAGATCTCTTGCTGCTGGGAGGACACAGAGGATTGGCAGTGTTGCCTCACAGCAGCCATATATCCCTCTTCTTCCTCCAGTAGATACACAGCTTCCTGTCATCATTTCCAGACCCTTTCTTCAGAGTCAGAAAATATCAGTGTTAAGAGTGACAAACAGAGAAAAATAAAAATACAACACTGGAATACGGTGAGGAGAGGTGTGTCACAGAGCAAACATGAACAGAAATAGCAGATATTCTTCCCAAGAAGACACATACTTCATACTATTGCCTTTCTTAGAGTCCTGAGCTTAAATATATTCTATCTATGGCTTTCTGGTGATAGGTATTAACTTCAGTTTTATATCCAAATGGCCTCTGTAAATGGGGTCCTTGGTTTGGTGAGATGGGGCTGCTCACACTGATGGCTACAGGATTTGTCTCAGGTGCAGATATCTGCAAGGCAGAGTAGAAATAATATAAATGTCAGTTATATTGACCATTTAATTGTTAAGCATATTTCTGGAAAATTTGGGCTAATATCTACCTACCTATCTGTCCAGAATCTCCTCTCTGGAGAAGAAAAATCAGAGCCAGATGAATATTTATCTGTGAGAGGAATAAGTTTTTGGAAATTAGGCCAGGAACCCATAGAAAATGAGATGTTTGCAGTTCCCATGTATGTTAAGAAGTCAGTAGTTAATTTCTGGTGCTTTAAGTAGCACTGGAATGTCAGGGGATAGCAGGAGAGCAGGGAAGGTCAAGTTTTGACCTACTGCACACCCAAGTGCTGAAGGTGGAAATAAGGTCCTGAATTTTTAATTTATATGCATAATAAAGTAGCTGCAAAATAACCAGATGTGAGCTGAGCAGAACAGATCCTTCAATCTACCAGGTTCTGTCAATTTAGACTGGTCATAATGCAGAGTAAATTCTCATTTGGTCTTGTTAGTTAGTTGATCTCAACTTTTGATCTTTGAGTACCTCAATCCGGGATGTGATACAAGCTTGGTTTGTTGAAAATGTCGATAACCTCAGGTTGGAGTGGTACCTGAAAGCCACAGCTCTTGCTCAAATGAAACCCAGAACTATTAGCAGGTAAAGTAGAGAGCATTTTGGGAAACTGAGTTTTCATCATGGCTCCGCCAAGCATGTCATCTTTGTATCAGTGCTTCATAGGGCACCTGGGAGTGTAAAAGTGAGAAGAACAGTGTGTGCAATAAATACTACATCCAAATATTTATGTGTTGGGATGACATTCACATACTTACCTAAAGGTTTTAATTCATTATTTTCTCAGACTAATACTGATGATATTGATTAACCTTTGTGAAAAGTAAGAGTAAATAGGAGGATAATTGCATTAATGGATATTTTATATTACCAGAACTCCTGCGGTTTTCTATCAGAATATTCTTTAATATATGCTGCAGCACAACTGAAAATTGAAACTTATGAGCTCTACATTTCCAAGGAAAGAATGTAAATTTAAGAAAAATGAATCTTCATATTTCAAATTGGGATGGTCAATAATGGATTTTTATTGTATTCTTAGAAGACTTGTTTGAGATAGTATGCTGATGCTCAGAAGAAAGTCAAGAGATTATCACACCCCTTAATGTAACCGTACTCTCATTCTGCCCTACTTTCTCATGATATCCAGTAATATCAGCAGCACACGGTGGATATATATTTCAGGCTAGCAAATACAGAGCAAGAAACATATATATTGATTTTTGGAAAAATATAGAAGTTGTCCTTATACGTTAGAAGCAACTATTTAATACTACTGTGAATGTTACTTTAAAACTTATCAAATTAGTGCTTCAAATGAGAGTCATCCCTTAACCTTCTCAGGACTGTCTGCAATGGATGTTATAAATCTTCATTTGTGAAGAAATGTCTCAGTTGTTTATTAGATGATCCATATTACTGTTTGCCCAAGGCAGGAAAAAAATAGCAATATCTTCAGTCATTTGAAAAGATTATTTTAACCTCTGTACTTCTGCTTTTCTGCTTTCTGCTTTTCTTTTTTCAACACTAATTTTTCTTGATGAAGTAACAGTTTTCTATTTTTATTTATTTTCTATTGGTATAGAGGATTAATATCAATACTAAATCCTTTTCTAATTTTCTGTACTTTTCACTGGAGTTTTGCGTATCACATTAGTTCATCTATATGAACATGATTTCTCTTAGTTGTTTTGCTAAAAGCAGAAAGAAAGCCAAGAACTGTAATTTTTCCATTGTTCTTTTTTCCAAATTTTTTTCCCCTTGAATTGCTCTACTGAAACATAAAACTAGATATGCAGGTGAAGTCTGGCAGCAGTAAGGGAGTACGTGCTGGAAAGCATGTGGATAGTTGTGCTCTCCCAGCGCAATTTCAGCATAGCAAACTGTATTCCCGCACTCAGTGCATTTGCTGATGAGATGGACCCACAAGGTGATTTTCACGATTAAAAGCTGCACCATTTTTGACTAAAATTTTGGTTCGAACCCGAAGTGCAGCTTATAATCAGGTGCGGCTTATATATGGACAAAGAACAAAAAGTTGCTGTTTTAGTTTGGAGGACAGGTGTCTGCTGAGAAAGGCGGGAGCTTCTCTTTGAAATGGAGAATGTAAACCCCCTCCCTCCAAATTGTTATAATTTTGAAATCAAGGGGCTATAGGCAAAGATATGGGAATTAGGAATAACAGTTCTTTTCTAGGGAAATTAAAATAGAAATATAGTACTACAAAGAAACAAACCCCAAGCCCTGACAAAGTCAGAGTACAACCTGACACCCTGTCAGGCAGGATGTTGGCAGCAGTCCCATTAAATGGTGGCTGCATCCTCCTGCAGTGACAGAGGTGGTTCAGTTGGAGCAGTGCTCCTGTAGAAGGTGCAGTTTCCCTCCGGAGGTCCAGTGGTGATGTGGAGAAATCTGGTTTTCCTCTGGAGTCCAGTGGAGACAGGGCTACCTTAGTGTCCCAAAACCTCTGCTTTTATCTTGGTGAGAAACGTTGGGCTCTTCCCCCTGGCTGGAGCAACTTCCAATGGGATGCAGTAATTTTATCAGTCCCACAGTGGGACTCAATGGCCATTAGCAGAAAATGACTCTTGGAGAAAGGATGGGTTGTGAAAAGATAAAGAACAATGCCCTGCCTGGTTTCAATGGATGGCCCATTAGCAGAATATCTGCCGTTGAGATAAGGATCACTGCCCCCACCCTCAACAGATGGTGATGGAATAGATACCTTTTATCACACTCTGTATTGTAACCTGCGGCTTATAATCAGGTGCGGCTTATGTATGGACAAAGAATGAAAAGTTGCTGACACCCGGAAGTGCGGCTTATACTCAGTGCGGCTTATAATTGTAAAATTACTGTACTCCAGACCCATGTCTGGGGCTAATCTGCGGGCACCAGAGAAACAAAAGGCACAGGGGAATTCTGGTTTTCCCTTCAGTAAAACCCAGGGAGAGAAGCCCTGTGGGATTTTTCCCTGATACAAGTGGGACATGAGGACCCAAAGCAAACTCTCCCCAGCAACTCATCCAGCTGCACTCCATGCTGATTGATGACTTTCTTCACCACAAGCCTGACCCATCTCCCTCCTGAGCTGCCCAGGAGCTTGGCTAGGACAGAGCAGAAATTGCACAGGAGGAAGCACCTCCCATGTCCAGGATTCTGGCATCAGAGGCCAATGGCTCCTAGAGGGCAGCAGCCATCACCGCTGCTTCCAGAACCACTAGAGAGAGAATGAGAGGCTGAGGCTCAGGAATCTGGGTGTTGCATTTTTCAGAAGTGCTGAATAAACGTGGGAAGGTGTATTTAAAGAAATTATTCAACTCAAATAAACAACTGGAAAAAGTGTAGGGCAATTGGATTTTCATAATCAACATCTTTGGCTTAATTTTAGGGTCAGGAAAGACCTGGAAATGACCTTACTAATGTTTAAGAGGGCTTAGTAACCTGGTGGCCCTCCAAGGTGGACAGGTGGAGCTTCCTTTCAAGAATTTTCAAACAAACATTGCTTTTAAAAATTTTTATTTTATCATGCCTTGTAATAAAATCTGCTTCTATAAATGTGTTATTTAAAATACTCTGGTGGATTCTCATCAGTGGACTTGTTCCTATTATCCAATTGAAGAGAGATCTGTGAGTATGTTGACCCCCTCTGGGATTCCAGACAATACACAGACACAAGTGGTTTCCTGATTGCACTTATTCATGTACCCAGTGATGAGGTGGCTGTCCCAGCCACCTGGAACTTGGGAAGAGTTAGTCTCCTGACAATTCTAATATAATGGTGTCACGAATGTTTACAATTCCTCAGATTCCTCACATGGTACTCTTCCCCATCAAGACACAACCTCGAGAGGATGCTGGGGTAGGTGTATCATAACAAAATCTCTTATCTGGCCCAGACTATTCACATGGGGAACATAAAGAATATAAAGTTATTTAAAAGGGAAAAAAGAAGTTGGCTGGGAGAAATAAGGGAAAACCCATGTGTATGTGCCCTTTACTCTAATGTGAAGTGGAAAAGTACCAGTCAGGAGTTATACACATATGTGCATACATACATATATATATATATATGTATAGTATCTCCAAGTAAAATGAGCTGTCAGACTTGAAGTGTCACTGGTCTAATTGTGATTTCCTTATTTAAAACATAATGTACGTTAGCAATAATTACCAAAAATGGGCTTTATTTTTGGTGGTACCTCCTTGTTGCCAGCCTTGTGGAGTCCCTCCTAGTAAAGTAGAAAAAGGTGAACCCAATAGGCAACCTCTTTCCATCCAGGTAGTAAAAGAGAAGAAAATTCTTGCTTTCTATTCTTCAACAGAGATTGAAGAATTTAACTATTAGAGGAACACTGAGAATCCAGAGTCTAGAGAAAGACCTGAGACTATAAGCATCTTCTGTTAAAACATACAGAGTTGATGGTTCAGGCCCTCCCTCATATTTCAAGACAATGCAAAATGTTCTGTTTTCAGCCCTAGTCCTCAGCATAAAGAATGCAATAAAGAAGTCTGTGTGATTAATGCTAATATTGATTATAGCATTTCCAATGTATGTAAACATTATTTAAAGAATTTTATTATTTGAAGAATAATTCTTCAAAAGAGTTCTTTGAGTTACCCATTTTATGGAAGAATTACCTCTAGAATTGTGATCTATTGTTTGTCCTCTTATGAACTCCTAAGAAGATTGCTTTATATTCAGATTTTATTTAATGTGTACCTTTTAATGCATTAAATATGCACCTAAGAACTGGTTCTTCTTTCCAGAGTAAGTAAGATCCTCAAGACCAGTGTTCATCAATAATCCCCATAAATGGTAAAAGCTGTAAACTCAGTTATAATTAGATCAGGTATTTTTTTTTGTTGCTGTTAAAAAGGAAATTGCCATTGCCAAGACTGTCAGTTATAACAATGTAAAGGCCAAAGAAAATATTAACATTTTCACTGTACTTTGTTACTGGACAATGGGAATACTTTTCCTCTATATTAGGAAATCCCAGTAGGCTCTCCCAGAAGTATGTCTGAATCTAAATTGCTACCCATTTCTCAACCAGAGGTGGCCTAAACTGATTTGGAGGTATTCATTGCGCAGGTCTTCTGTGGATTTCTGGATCATTTTCAAAAGATTGGATGTGCAATGTATGCACTAGAGCCACCTGTTTGAGGGACTGCTGTTTGCCGTGGAATAAATTGCTAGTCATGGTCAGAAGAGGTGCTTGAGTGGGAGGGTTTTGTGACAGAGAGGTCTGACAGAGTGTTTTCCTTGAGAAGCAGTGCTGAGCTGGGAACTGATTTGCCCCCCACAGCCTGGGGCAGTCCCCAGGGAAATGGGATGGGCATATGAGCCAACACCCTCCTGCAGGGTCCAGCTGAGAGCAGCCACCATGGTGTGCCCACTTCCCAGACTATCACAGCTCTGGATTTGGGTGTGAGCGCTGGTACTGCTGACTGGGACTCCTGTGCCATGTGGGCTGTGCCATGAGGCACAGAGCCCTACTGGTAGTTTGTGCATGTACCCATAATTTTTTGTTCAGGATGCTACTTCACTTCTGCCCATCTTCTAACATAATTTGCAGAATCATACCCCACCCACTTCCCTGTACCAGTAGAAGTGGTCCCCATCTACCCCTGGAGGCAGCCAGACACCCACTGCTGACTCACTGTTATCATCTGCAGGCCTGGGCAGCAAAGTTCTTGCTGCCACCCATCCATCACCTAAGCTGAAATAGGCTTGTGAACAAAATGACACAATGTGAGGTTCACCTATTCCACCAGGTGGTCTTGTCTCTTGTATATTATTGCTTTGTGCTTTGCTAAGTGACAGATGAGTGACTGAAGTAATTTCTATTCATGTAGACAGACATGATAGAAATAACTTAATTTAAAACAAAATTACTGAAGCGTCTGCTGACATGTATGAGGTTCAAGGAGGTGAAGTTCCAGATCCTGCCTTTGGGTCACAAAAACTCCATGCATCTCCACAGGCTGGGGGAAAAGTAGCTAGGAAGCTATGTGGAGGTGCTGGTCAATGGGATCTGAACATGATCCAGCATGTGCCCAGCTGGCCAAGAAGGCTAATGGCATCCTGGTCTGTGTCAGGAATAATGTGGTCAGCAGAATCAGGGCAGTGACTGTCCCCCTTCACTCAGCACTGGTGAGGCCACACCTCGAGTCCTGTGTCCAGTTCTGGACCCACATGAAGGACACTGAGGTGCTGGAGCATGTCCACAGAAGGGCAATGGAGCTGGGGAAGAAGCAAAAGTCATTTGAAAGGCTGATGAGGCAGCTGGGGATCTTTAGCCTGGAGAAAAGGAGACTCAGGGGTGACCTTATTGCTCTCTAAAACGACCTGAGAGGGAGTCAACCTCTTCTCCCAAACCATCAGCAACAGAGAAGAGGAAATGGCTTCAAGCTTTGCCAGGGGAAATTCAGGGTGAAAGTTAGGGAGAGTTGTTTCACTGAAAGGGTTGTCAAGAATTGGAATGGGCTTTCCAGGGAGATGGTGGAGTCACCATCCCTCTAAGTGCTCTAAGAAACAACTGGACATGGCACTTAATGCTGTGGCATGCTGTTGGCATACTGGTGATCAATCAAAGGTTGGGCTCACTGGTCTTGGAGGTATTTTCCGACCTTAATGATTCTGTGACTCTGTAGAGGAAAGCATTCCCGCAACACTAGTAGCACTTGCCTCACAGATACTATCAGATGATGTCTGTACTATATTTATAGTAATGTGCGGTATTCCTGTAAAAGGGACAGTTGTATCTTAACATCCAGTATTCAGAGAGGTGTGTGGTCACACTCCCAGCAGTTCTCCTGCAGGTGAGAAATGCACACAACCAAGCAGAGTTTCAGCAGAAAAACTGGAATCACTGGATAACAGATTGTCCAGTAAATGGTTAATATGGGATTTTGCAAACGGGCAAAGCATAGAGCTGTATGGTGGTCTGGCAGAATGACTATTAGGAGAGACTTGGGACAATCTTTTGTTATGTTTGTGTATATCCAAGCATGATAGAGTAACCAAGAGTTCAAAGCACAACTTAATTGAGAGAAATAATGTGCAGAGGTAGGAGTCAAACTGGTGTTCTCATATCTCTATACGTGCATAGCTGCTTGGTAAATGTTAACTGAGCTGGGCATCTGTAGTCCAGCTCAGTAAGCTAAATCTGTCAGTGTTATAGGATTGATTGCTGCTTAGTAAACAAAAAAAACTTTGATAAATGCCTATACATTTGTGTTTAGTCATCACAATTTGCAGACCATGGATTTTTTGCAATCAATATGCCTAAAGTTAAGGGTTGAGTAGATAGTATTTGATTGATGGGTTGAAAATGCAAAAATAAGACAGTTTTCTTAAGTGTTATTTTGAGAAAGCCGCAAAAAGAATAGGGCTTATACCAAGCCCTGTGCAAGTGTGGTATATTTATATTTTCATGGCTCAAAGTTGTTACCGAACCCAACTTTATTTTCCTGTAGAAATGGAAATGTTACAAATTTTATAGTCCTACAAGAAATGTTTGGCATTTCCAAATAGCCCCTTTTAAGTCTGTGACCATTCCTTCTTCTCAGACACAGATCTTTTATTGTGGTTTATTGCCTCTCCCTTCCTTTCTACCTAACATGAGACATGGTCTGCTGTCTTGGTAGTCACAGTGTTTACACCGCCTTTCACTTTTTTCCGCTGTTTTTATCAATTTTTTCCGCTACATTATGTATATTTAATTTCAGTAAATTCTTAAACATGCACCTGACAACTGTGAATTTATTTCACATTGTTATTTGTATCAGTTAGAAATAAATCCCCTGTGCTTTTTTCTGTGAAATATTTCTTCCTTACCAAGATACCACTTTTGCATTTGACATGCATAATAATAAAGTAGCTTATAGGGAGCTGTTTCTGCTTCTAAGAATAATTCAAATAGTTGCCCCCAGCACGCATTTTTGCAGCATTGGTTGTTAGGTTGAAGAAGTAGGATGTACTTGATTTTCTGTCTGCTGAGTAGTACCAGTGAAACTAATCTTGCAGTCTTTGCATGCCCAAATCCACCAGTGACTGTAGAGAAAGTCAGGGTGCATAAATAACTCAGGATCAGCTTCATGAGTATGGGATTTGCAGTAACACAACTCGTATAACCATTCAAATTATCTTGTAATGCAGACGAGGATCCAATGTCTCACTGACTTTGGATATGAGCAGCTTGGGAAGTGTTGAACCTTTTGTGACTGTGCCAACCCCACGAGAAAAAGTAGCGATGGAATACCTGCAGTCAGCCGGCCGCGTCCTGACACGGCAGCAGCTTCGAGACGCAGTTGCATGTTCTCATTTACTTCAAACAGAATTCATGGTGAGTTTAACAATGTGCTTGAAATGAGGATTTTTGACAAAGGACACAACAGAAACCATGGGGAAAAAAGTAATCGGGCAACACTTTAATGTGAAGGTATAAATCATTTCCAATGGGCAGATTGGATAGTTTCAAGGTGATGTTTTATTTTTGTGTGCTAAAGACAGATAAATCAGTCAGTTATATCCATGGATAATACAGATTCCTCTTGGCTTGGAGTCCCATCATAGATGAGCTAAGTATTATAATAGAGCAACAGTGCAGTCAGAACTGTAACACTGTGACAGTTTCAAAGAGATCACAAAGGCTGCGATGAAAACACAATAATGATATTTTGTTTATTCCAATGTAAACACCACGCATATTTTCCGTTTGAGCACTAAATTTTTAGTCACTGTAAAACGTTTTTTTGAGCAGATAAGGATAGCCACAGTCCTTGTCCAAAACGGATTTTTTCCCCAAGGTCCACAATACCTTTAACAAGCATGCCATGCAGCAGTCTAGTATACTCGAGACAAAAAACCCTGAAGTGTTTTACAAGTGTATTTATTAATAAAAAGGGTTAGAATCTAAAGTGAAGAAAGTTGCCAGGTAGAAAAAAGAGCAGAAATACTCAGCCAGGGAAAACACATTACAACACATTACTTTAGGAAGACCTGAGAAAGTCTGGTATTGCAAAACACTTAAATGAATCAAGCTGTCAGAAAAAAAGGGACACTTTTTACAAGGAAAATACAAAACAGCATAAACTGATTCCATTTAAATGTGAAATCTGAGTAAGGCAGGGCAAAAAAGGTTTTGAATTTTAAAAAATCATAACTTCATGTTTAAACAGATCAAAAGCTTACTATAGAATACAAGGATCGATTGATGATCCAAATGGTAGAAAAGTGCTTTGGGGAAGCTGAACCAGTAGGTGAGAAGTGACTCCACTATTTGTATCTGCATTGACCCTAGAACTTAGGAAATTTCCTAAATCTGTGGCAGGGATAGGTTCAAGCAGATCACTAGAGGTTCTGTTCAACATTGAAGCTTTAGTGGAAGGGATTTTATAACAAATCAATAAAATCAATAAAAGTAAGCTAGTAGTCACCCAAGAGTCCTAAATGGGTCTATATATGCACTTACCAATGTATTAACTGGAGAGGTGTAATGTAGCAGTTGTGCTTCAGCAGCTGAGGAATCAGAGAGTCACTGGTAGCAGTTTTTCAGAAGAGTTTCAGAATTGATCCAGAGAACTGTATGTCTAGAAATCTGATATCTAAATCAAAGAAACTGGAAGGAATGAAAATTAAGCATGCCAGAGCACATGATCCCTTAGGTTTCATTTTGTTTCCAATTTGTGCATGTGAATCTGTAGATGATATGTGCCATCTTACTCTAAAAATAGCTTTTCATTATGAATAATTGCATCCTATGAAGTAGCCCTTTTAATTACCTTTAAAATCCAAGGTTTATGGTAAAAGTAATTTGCTTAAGAAAAGTAAATCCCTCAGTTTTTCTACTAAAATTTGGACAGGCAGTGTACACAGAAAAAATTGCAATCATCCAACATACTTTTATCACCAGTTATGCCATAGGTTCTCTGCCATTCTGCTGCTTAGGCAGGAAAGTCAGAAGAGATAACTTCATCATGCTAAGCCCCCCATGTTAGGAGACAGTTTGTACAGACAAATTGGCACCTCATAGAATCCTGTTTACCCAAATTGTCTCACACAGCAGTTGTGCACAGCTTTGGGGAGACAGAGTCACATTTTATTTGTCCCTCAGGGGGGCACAACATGACTTTAGCCATTCAGTGTTTCCACAGAATTTCATTGAAAAGGTCATGACTTGTCTACTCTGTTTTTAAACCATTTTTAAAAATGTGTTTTAAGACGAAGATGTTGAACAATCTTTTTACTATGTTCCTTGCTACAGATAATAGCTGAAATTGGAACTTGAGGCATGCAAAGAACGCAGTATATAACCCTCAGCCATTCTGCTCACACAGCTCATTTTAACTAGCTAAAGAAATACAGTGAGGCAGTCTTCTGGACACTAGAGTTATTTGCTCTCATGAGAAACTTCCAAATGTGAAAAAAGGGGCAAAATGGTCAAAGTTTTCAGTGGAAAATTAAAACATAAGTGGTTTCAGGTTATTTTTAGTTTTTCAATTTTTTTCATTAACAATTAAAGGGACATAATTAAAGGGTATATTTGTTTGGGAGAATATACCTGATTTGAAAAGAGGAGGAAACATAATTTGCCCAGCATATGTGTTTTCTTTAGTAGCCTGAGTTGCTACTCTCCAAAGGACAAAATATCTGAAGTTTGTGACAAAACATAAAATTCGTTCCCAAAACACTAGAACATCAAGAAATACAGTCCTGCATGGGAAAGTGCCTGATCATTAAATCTATAAAATTAGGTCCTCATAAAAATGGAGGGATTAGTGTAATGACTACATGCCTGAATTTTCCTAAATTTTGCCACATGTTCTTGAATGCTTTCAAAGATCCAAATCATACCTCTTCAAATGTATGAACAGCATTTAAAATCTAATGTGAGCCAGAATAGCTGCTACTAGAAAGTATCACTCAGAGAGGGAAACCAACCCATGAACAATGTGCCTATGCAGCTATAATTGCATGCAAGTGACTGAGCACGGGAATGTGTGCAGTTTATGCATTATTTGCAATTATTTAATTTTATATATATATATGTTTAGTAAAACAATTATATATATATATATAGCTTATACAGCTACGGATTTCGTATACTAGTTTGTACATGTTCCTGCTATTTGCATTCTGCTGGGCTTATTTACTCCCCTGTTAGCAGGAACGTTATCGCCATATTATCCTGATCTTTTTTTTTTTTTTTCTGGAATAATCTCTTTTTTCTCACAGCCAGTTTCAGAATAAGTGACTTGTCTGTGGCTGTGATCCACGGTGTATTGTCAGATTTCTGTCTGTGCCCTTGGACTCACAAGTACTCACTACTGGGAGGAGACCACTGATTAGAAAGTGTTTACAGGATGTAAGTGATTAATGTTATTAATGGTCCCGGTTGGCCCAAAGAAATGTGTTTCTGTTTTCAACTTGGTGGCATTTTTGCATCTGTCAGTAACTCTCCAAATGAACTATTTAAAAATTTCATCAGGCACAGTAAGGGAGACAGCCAGGCATCTGGAAGACCCTCGCCAACCACCATCACTTGGGCAGGCAGAGGGCTCTTCCTCACACATCTTTTTCCAGTCTCTACATGACAGACGGAGATCCCATTAAGGACAAGCTTAGTGTCTTGCTCTCTCACTTGGTGCATAGTTTGGCACAGAAACCTTTCAGAGACCATGTACTGGTAGTGTTTGTACTAAGCCAGAACTGAGCTAGGGAAGCCCTAGGTCACCCAGTTGGAACAATTCAGAGCCCAAGGGCCAAGGGTAAGAGTCTCAGACAGAGGTCACCTTTGGGAAGAGGTAGAAGTCAGAGGTGAATATGAGGAGGATATGGGAGCTCATTTTGTAGTTTTGTGGATGAGGAAGCAGCATTAGGCACAGGACAGAGGTGAGATGATTTGACCTGAGATAGTAGGAGTGAGGTTTATGCAAGAATGAAGTCTTAGAAGTGAGAAGATCCTGAACTTAGGACGACCATCATACGAATGGCAGTACAGAGATCTGAAAAAGGACTGGGTGAAGTACTGCAAGGAAGGTGTGTCTTAGCAGCGACACTTTGGTTGGCCTGACACAGCAAGTCATTCTTTTGAGAAGCCAGCTGAAGACCAAGAAAAGCTCAAGGAACAAACTGAGTGAGGGAGAGGGGAAGAATAAAGAAGGTTCATGAAATGCATGGGCATAAGGCAGCAAAGGTAGAAAAATAAAAATCAACACAGATGCAACCTCACATAGTAAGATGTTTGGAAACCAAGTTGGGAAATGGAGATGAATCACAGCATTTCAGTATGAGCCATCTAAATTTTACTTAGCTTTGCCATCTCTTCAAGCAGTAAAGTGAGGGTAGCTTCCCCTGGTCAGTGAACCCATGTAAAAATCTGCTGTTGGGTGCATGCTTGATAAGCTGTTAGAGGCCTCATCCCTGTTCCTTTAAAAAAAACCCTTGCAGAGGGCGGTCATGCTGGGCAGGACCAGAGCTTGTGTCTGAAGTACAGGGACCGTGCATCTCTTCTGTACCAAAGTACTGGGCAGGCCTACACATCTAGAGTAGAAACCAACTAATTTCGAGGAAAATGCTTAAGTAAATTTTCCAGTCATGCAAGCCAACAGATCCTCCTCATGTTCCTATGTGTCTCTAAGAGGCAATTACGTAAGATGCCACTGTCTCTCAGGCTAAATGTCCTAGGCTAGTATGATGTTTCCAAGTCTCTAGTTACAATTGTTCTTTCAAGTAGAAGTATTAATTTACTGAAGATCTAATTCAGCTCACTCTAAGACAATTTAAAGTATGGTGGCCAAAAAAAATCAGCATAAAAATGAAGACCTGAGTAAACTGAAGAATTTTAATGTGATTTTGCCAGATTATTTTAATTTGTAAAACATCCCCCACAATCATGAAACAAACAACCCCTCTATTTTTCATCCTGCCATTTAAAAAGTTTTATTCAGCTGTAGAAACATTGTTTCAGAACCTCAAAATCAAAATTGTTCTTACTCTCCCTTAAGCCAAGTTAAACATTTTGTTCAATGCAAGTTTTGTGAATTTTTACTTTTCATGCTGACAAATAGTTTGAAAAACAGCAATTTTAAGTTTATGAGGAGTTTATAATTTGTGTGTTTTTTAAACTTAAAGGAAACTGTCACATTAGTTACTTGCACACCTGCAATGTAAGTCAGTCACTAAAAGATGAAAATGAGAAGCAAAAGAAGTAGCTTCAAGTTTTTATTACTTCTAAGTCTGAATGCAAAAGACTAAGGCACTTCATTCTAGTAGTTTAAATAAAAGGCAAGTGAGGGCTTGGAATTTCATTGGTAAAGGCTTAGCGCAAAATCTTTTAAAAGTTTGCCATGTATTAATATTTAATTATTTTTAAAGTCCCTCCCTCAATTATGTAAAATATTGTTCTTTTTGCCACAATACTGTACTTTTGAACTCCACTTTTCTGGAACTATAGTGCACTATTTTTTTTTTAAATAATTCATCAAAAGTGTTCCCTGGAAGTCACCCCTTCAATATGCAACTCCCTGTGTTTATTAAAGGAAGGGTGTTGACAGGCTTGAGGTGGGAACCACTTTTTTTCTTAATAACTTTGATGTTAAGAGACAGTTGTGTAACAGCAGATGGCTTTCTGGTGACAATTTCCTGCTTCTTTGCAGGCTTCTTTGGAAACATCAGTCTGATTTAATTTTTTTTTTTTATAGGAAATACCAATGAATTTTGTGGATCCCAAAGAAATTGACATCCCAAGTCATGGAACTAAAAACCGCTATAAAACAATTTTGCCAAGTAAGTGAGCTAGCCCATGGTTTCCTACTATGACATTGAGTCCTGCTTTGAGAACATATTGCTGTGAAAATATAACTGTCTTTTTTTTTGCTTAATGTGTGCCCATTCACACTTGTATTTATAATCCATATGGAAAGATAACAGAAGTCCAGTGCTGCAGGACTGGCAGATGCAGAACTCTGACTGGATGCCTTAGTAGGTGCACATGTACTAAATGTACTAAAGGGCAAGCCTGGCTCATGCTGATTTTCTGTGAAAGGTAGCTCAGGCAGATGGGGAGAATGAGGTCTGCCATGCCTTGCAGTAGCTCCTTGCCATAGCCAAAACCATGTTGCAGTTACTGAATTCCCTCTGGTTGGGTCAAGATACTTGGGACTAAAAAACCCAGACTACAAAAAGCAAGTACAACCTATCTTGTCTTGTCACTACAAGGCTTCCATCTTTAAAGATCCTCTGGTGATTGCTTTTTTTCTTCTCCATGCACTAAACTCTCTTTGCAGAAACCCATTTACATTCCTGAAACAGTGCTGCCTCTTCATTGCTCTTAACTTGTTACTGCCTTGCTATACTGCTTCTGTATTTTCATTGGCCCAAGTTCATATACAATTGCTTTGTTATAATTGGATGTGATTGAAAACTTTTCAGTGGAATAGTTTTCCTTCAAAATACATGTTGCTCTGAAATGCAGCTATTTTCATAACATTTGTTGGTGGATAATGAAATATTCAATTTCTCTTTTATTAAACATTTTGTTTTGTGTTCTATTTCAAAATAGCTTGCAGAAGTTTTAACATGACATGAAATATAGACATGAGTAGTTAAGGTTTTTATAATTTTTGATATCAACAAAGTGAAAAAGTTTAGTGATTCAAAATATTAAAGAGTATTCCCACAGAAAAATGTAAATCCTTTGCTTAGGTTTGGAATGAAGAATACTTTTAAAATGACAGCATATCCTATCAACTAGAAATTTGCTTTCTAGAATATCCTTGTGTGCCTATGTTACATGTTAGTCATTCAAATTCACACAAATGATGATGTTTCTCCCACAAAACCTGAAAATATTATAGTTTGTTCATATCACAACAAGGCCTTGCAGTCAAGCTAATGAAAACTGATGGCCTTCAGCCTCTGGATTAATCTCAGAAATGTGATATGCAGCTGGAAAGGAAACTTGTGTGGAATACTTGCTTCTCTTCAGCCTCCAGTAAAATTTTCATTGTGTTCAAGGTTAGTTCGTCTATTGCAACCAATAGCTGTGTGCATCTGAGTGCAGTCAAGAAATAATGAAGGGAATTAAAGACAGAAGGTAACTGAATGCAAGTCAGAGTGTCCCTTAGAGTCTGGCCCAATGTCAACAGGATGTACACAGAGGGTGAAATCCTGACCCCTTTTTGACAGCAGGGCTTTTGCCATCTGCTGCAGTGGAGACAAGAAATCACCAGCCCCTCTTCTGCTTGATTGGCAGATTTTTGGAAGGAGTCCTCCCTTCCCATAGCATCTCATCTCCAGACTGCCCAAGCCATCATCAGGTTCATCTCCAGCAATGCCTTGCAAATGCGATGAGTCCAATTTCACTGTAGCATGTGTTTTGAATTGGGGCATGCTTGATGCTGATGAGCTTTGAGAACCAGCGTGCCTGTGTGTCTTCACCTCCAGTTAGCCAGGATGTGCTGCCAGCTCCACAGCACATTTCCAATCCAAGCACACTGCTGGTGTTCACCACAGCTGCCCACTGACAGGCACTCTGTAACCATCCTTGACAGAAATCAGGTCTGTTGTGTGTCAGCGCCAGGTTTTTTCAAAGATATTTTGAGGGTTGAGGCACATGCTCGTAATAAATATTCACACACCCCACACCCATTCTGAGAGGGTTTGGAAATTATTCGAGTGGTTAAATGGAACAGCTTTCCTGGTTTCCTGCTCAGATTATATCAAACCACTGCTTTGTACACCCGCATCAGCTTTTCCATTCCCAGCACTGGGTGCGTCTCCTGAAGCGGGGCACCTGTGATGACAAGTGACGTCCTAAAAATGCCCAGTCCTGCCAGCTCCTCCCTCTGTGCTCCAGTGGATATTCTCATTTTCTAAGACATAATTCAGTGACAGGGCGTGTGAGGGCAGGTTTATTTTATCAGACCACCCAGCCAGACCACTCATGTGAAATACAACTAATGCCTATTGAAAACTATTCTATATGGAAAACTACAAAGTACAGATGTTACATTTCTATGACAGATGTTTCACTTGCAGTATAACATAGTCAACACTCTTATGCAAACACCGCTGCCACTTTAAGTTCTCTAAGTGTTATTTGCATTACAATAATATTCTAATTCAATTATTGAGGGGCCAATGTGGGATCAGAGTCGAGCGGCAAAGCAGATCAGTGTTTCTCCATCCTTCCTCCTGACTGTGACTCCACCCATAGCTCCTGTTAAACCCTGCTCTGTATCTTTAGCTGCATCCCCTCTGCCAACAGTCTACAGTATTTCTCACGCCCTCTGAGCAGGTTTCCAATCCTGCAAACAGATTTCCCAGTCTCTCACCACAGCCACATTGCTCTGGCAGACCATCACCACTGGTGCTCATTCCTCATCCTCTTACTCCACATCTTCACCTTTGCCTTCTTGTCTCCTCCAGCCCCCACTACATGTCCCTGTAGTGGGACCTCAGCTTCCTACTATCTTCCCCTATATCTCCTGCTACTTCTTCAGCCCTGCATCTTTCCTACTTCCTGTCTCACTTCTCCATCTCAAACCAGAAGCAGAATTCCTGTGGTATTTCAGAGTATGCATGGACTTTTGCTTATAAAGGAGCAAGTGGTTTAACACTATTCTGTGGGTATATTTGTATGTGCAACACATCCATTAGTTTACCGTTCCCCGTCCTTCTCTGAAGATTAACCTCAAGTCAAAAGTCTGCAGGAAAACACCCTGGGCAGAACAGCAGATTCACACTAACATGAAGACAGAAACCACTTAGGTTGTCAGACCCAAAAGTCCACAATCTGTTGCTTGAAGTGCTTTGTGATAACACTGACTCTGAGATTCCACTAAAGACAAAGGGAAAGTTAAGTCAAACAATCAAAAACCTTATTATGAAAGCATATAAACAAACGCTGGAAATCCATTCTCTTGATGCTGAAATTTTTGAGCCCCCTTGCACTCCCCAGTCCTGACTACAAACAACTATGTTTGCTCCAGTTCTACTCCCAAATAAAAGCACCGATGGAATTCATGGAGTGAATGATCCTCCAGTATCCATGGCATGGTGGGAATTTGTCCAGCACTGCTACCATATAACCCAGCTTGTTTCCTGCTCCAGGCACTCTCATGGAGGCAATTTACAGTCCCTTTAACACTCTCTTATTCCTCCAATGTAATAAATTCAAGACAACATTAATTTGTTAATTTGAGAAGTTAGAAGAAGAACCTTCTACTCTACTGAGAGAACTATTCCAGACTTTCTAGATACATGGAAAAAAACAGTAGCAATTTTGCCTCAATTAAAACTATAGAAGACATATTTTATTGGTAATTATCAGTGTTTAGCAGCACCAGTGCATTTTCAGATGCTTTACAGATATTGATGAGTTCAGTCTTGCAATCAATATCTGTCTTTCTGCTGTAGCTTCAGACTCCAAGACTTTGCCATCCTCAAGGATAAGATTATTCCCTCCAAGGTATTTGTCATTCAGGAGGAGGCTAATGACTTCCATTTGTGTCTGTTGATTGCCTAGTGGCTCTGGATCTTTAGCATTGCTCAGGTTTTCCTCATCTCTGGGCTCAGTTTACAGCACTTGACTGTTTCATAAGTGATCATGACTGTTAATTTATAAAAGATTCCTGTTCGGAAGCAGTGTTTATTTCATTGATTGGAGTTGGAAGGAGGTCTCAGAAATTATGAAGCTGATTTAGCTGCTCCCTAGTAACGGAGGGATTTATCTCAAGACATGGTAATTAAACTGGATGTTGAGTCTGCTTGGAAGAGGTTTTTTAAGGTAGGGGTCAAGTGACACCAGAATCAGAGGCATTGTGTGAGCTAGAGGAAGCGGGTGTTTTTTCAAGGCCACGTAGCCTCAGGCATTTGTGGAAATGGCTAATAACCACTCTGTGCTGAAAAGAAATGAGAGGTTTCCTGTTCTCATATTGTTAAAGAAAAAAAAAAACTCTAAGTGAAAAAAGTTAGGAAAGCTAGTATGAAGATATTTTAACACAAGTTAATTAGGGTTCATGTAGTGCTATTAACCACAGAAGATAAGTCTTCCATGTACAGACTTTGAAGTCATGCAGTCATTTGCATATTTTAAGAGACATACTTTCAAAACATCATCCTGGGTTCTACAAAGGCTCCGCTTCTGTCCAAGGTGCTCCTGTGACCTCCAGTGGGAAAAGGACATAAAGTATGTTTGGGATCATCCCTCCTCTTCCTTTGATTTGCAAAGGTCTTACCATGTTCTTAGGAACAGGATGAAAAGTCACAAAAGAAATCCAGAAGTAACTCTGAAAATTAGTAGGTTTTGCTGCAGCATATGTATATATATCAGTTATATATTTTTTGTGTAAACAGCAGGACCACACTTTAAACAGTGTTTTCTTATCTCTTTCCAGCTCAGTGCCCATATATGTATCTTTAAACATATTGCCTAGATTGCACTCAGCAAAGGAGCTATCCAGAGATTATTTCCAAACCAATAGGTGTCTGTATACTGTCAAAAGCCCCCGCTGATTATAGCTAAGTATTAAGCAAAATGCCAGAATAAAAGATATTTTTTCAGCACAGAAATACTTCTATATAAGTTTGTTAGTGGTAGAATATTTTTTCAGAAAAAGTGTGAAAAAAATCATAATGTCTCCCTAGAAAGCACATGGGTATCTTGTTCCTGGTCTGCTTCCCCCTTTCTCTTACATTGTATACTTGAGAATACACTGCTTTAATTCCAAAATGGCATTACATGGGGAGGAGACAGAGCCCCCTCTCTGTCTCATCATCACAAATGAAGAAACAAAACCTTCCTTTCCAAGAGGGATTTAATAACCCCCAGCTCTCTACTCAATAGAACTGGACCCCACTCCAATCTAGAGCATCCAAGACTGAAGGAAAGAAGAGTGTGAAGGAAAATGTTCTTGTATTTTGGCATTGTGTCTCCAATCCAGTACACATGAATGGTCACAAATTGTGTCAGATGAGGACACAGGACTCAAGGGAAGAATATGGATTACCTAGCCCCTTACAGTGAACTAAAATTGTTATGGAACACATATATTTTATTTCATCCCAGACAGAGGAATCTTTTCGTAATTTAAATCCAACTGTCCAGTGCAGTTATTGAGCACTACAGCTTCAGGCAAAAGTACCAAAGTCAAGTTCAGAGGAGTTGGGGTAGTTATGAACCATTGTACAATGACAGGACACAGGTTTCAGAGGCTGCCTAGGCAGGTCAGCTCAATAGGCAGCATGGGCACACTGGACCTTGCTGAGCACTGCCTGGTCCTGACAGTGTTGCTTCAGTGCCCACAGCTCGTTGAGATGGTTCTGCACAGCCCAGAATTGTGCAGTGCAGGGGTGCCTTAGTTACATGTGGTGATCCTCTGTAGAGGGAAGAATTTGGTGCATAATTATTTAATGCTTGACAACCCCAAATAACAGTAGGTTTTTTCCTTCAGGAAGTCTTTGATTTTCTTTAGAAATCTTCTAACTATGGGTTTTCTTATTAATTTCCATCTTCCTTGTGCTCTTAGATCCTCTAAGCAGAGTGTATTTGAAACCAAAAAATCCATCTGACTCCTTGAGTACCTACATAAATGCTAACTACATTAGGGTAAGTAAATGTACACTCTTCATGTACTTTTGAGAAAATATTTTATTTGCCATGCGAATACTTGGCTTTGCCAAGGTGCCACTTATTTTATTCTTACCCATCTTCATTGATAATGCCAAATCTTTTTGTTTACATATGTGTGTTAGAAATAGTTTCATGAGCCATTTCTAACAGTCACATAGTCATGAATGTATAAAAATTATTGTAACAAAAAAAATCAAATAGTTTATAAAAAACATAAAGAAACACATGCATAACTATCTCTTTACTTTGATATTTACTGTTTCATAATCACCTACTGCTTTATAGTAAAGAGGGCTACCTTTTTTAAGTGACAGACACCAGTATTTTCAAGATACCAATTGATAGTCCTGAAATCAACAGTTAAGTAATTAAATAAATACTGCAACAAGTTTGTGAAGAGGAACATAAACAGACATGTTAAATATACACATGTGCCTAAAACACAGCCATTCACATTTTACTCCCTATACTGGTCATATGACACAGTGATAAAACCAACATGAACCCTGTTGGAAAGCAAGATTTCTAAGTGTCAGGTATCCTTGATCACACACAGACACACACACCTGCACACAGAGCTTTCTTGAACACATTTCAGAGTATATGCTAAATAGACTACAAAGAAACTACTTCGATCATTTTGTAGGAGTGTAGTCCTCTACCTGCAAAATTAAATGTTTTCTTTTGAGTTGTTATCCAGACCCTCAGCTGGAATAAAGGTAATAGTGCAATGGAAATTTGGTCACAGAGCTCTACAGTGATGTTGCTTCTTTAATTAACAGTACATTAATATGTAGGTACACAGCACTATGCCCTTTGCCCTGCCTCACTTTGCATCCTGTACCTTCAGCATTTCTTATGAAGACATCATCATGTAACTAAGCAGAGTGGTTCTATTTGGACAGCAACATCATACCCAAGAGCCAGGCCATATGCTGAGTGCTCTGAGGTCTCCCTTTCCCCTATGCCACCACCCTTCACTCTCACATATGGTGATTCTTCCTGCTACTAACACCAGTTGAACTGTCAGCAGCTGTGGAAAAAAATGCAACCCAGCAACAAAATGAAATTTCACATCCATATATACAAAATCATTTGGCTTGCTGGGATCCCGACAGACGTGTCTTGGACAAAGTATGTTCAGGCAGATTGGTGAGTGGCAGGAGGACAGATTGTGCCCGTTGAGGATTATCCCACTGGTTCATGCAATGAGTAACAGCTCTCATGGAGAAGGGCTCCCAGACGAAGACCCAAGGCTAGAGGCTCCCACACTACCTCATGCTATTCTCCATTCACTCATATCCTTCAGATATTGCCAAGCTCTTTCCTGCATTACTGTTGGGCACCCTGTCACTGCACAAAATCATAACTTCTCCTTTTTACACAAAAAATAAGAAGGTGTGTCTTTCTTGTTTTTCCCATTTCTTCTTGTCTTTTCCTCTCTTCTGCTTCCCCACTGTTTGCCTGACCCTTCTCTGGTCTCCTGAATGCTCATGTGTGTCTTGGGACTCCCTATACTCCTATATATAGGAATATATACATATATATTCCTATAAAGTCTCATAAGGGCGCTTCTCCCTTAGAAAACATGTATAGCAGAGTCTTTGACTCCACAAGAAATCATGTATTTTAATGTTGTTTCCTGTCATGAATCTTTGTAGATACCAGTTTTATATTTTTTTTCTTTCCTGTGGCTTGTTGACTACAAACTAGCTTGTAAACACTACTGCAATTTAAATTATAGATTAAAACACTGGATGAGAAAAGTCCCAATAACTCAAAGAATGGAGTTAGCTAAAAGAAGCCAAGTAAGCAAGGAAATTTGAGAGGAGTTATTGTATTCTCAGGACTATTTAGGTTCATCAAATCGGTTGCTAGAGAAAAAAAACTGTTCTACTGAAAATTTTCTGGTCTGCTCTACTTTTAGTTGTAAGTTCTTTCAGTTCAATTTTTTTTTTTTTTATTTCACATTAATTTTTATGGTTTTTTCTGCTCTTTTATTCACCTGAAATATTGATTGATCACATGAATTTAAAGTAAATGCTTTTGTGTCTGTTTCTATACCAGGGATATGGAGGTAAAGAGAAGGCTTTCATTGCAACTCAGGGACCCATGATTAATACCGTGAATGATTTCTGGCAGATGGTTTGGCAAGAAGACAGCCCTGTCATTGTTATGATCACAAAGCTGAAAGAAAAAAATGAGGTATGACAACTGGCCAAACTGAGAAATTATTCCTATGGATGCATACTATAGAAGGGACTTCAGAAGATATGGAAGGAAGCTAGCAGATAACTGGTTCTTAAATAATCTTTTAATAAATATGTGGAAAATAATGAGGGGGTAGCCAAATACACCAAATGCAATAGCATAGCCATGGTAAGCCATTATATATTTACAGAAATAATTCCATTTTCTAGATTTGTGCTGTTTGGTTCCTAACTTTTTAAGAAATACCTCATTTATCTGTTGGTCACCTCTGTACTTTTTTACTTTCTGGTATATAAAGACTAGATGGTTAATGTTATGATTAGAGGTTTCCTGGCATCGCTGAAGTTTGCACTTTACTATAATTTCAGGGATTTAATCCATTCCCAATGTTACAAATCTTCTAAACCATCCCAGAAATACAGTTTGGGCTGACAGATGCCAACACCACAGAGGAACTTAGACAGAATGGAAATAATGTTCTTTATCTTGGTATCAATTAGACTTGACAATTGCATTTTAGTGGCTAATGGCCAACTATCTGCCTGTTATGAATTCCATTAATTTGCATGAATTCCAAACTATATCTTCAATATCTTTATTTAGTAATCATGTAAATTTTTGTCAGGCTTTCCTTGAGAGTGCTAGAGTCCATATTTCTAAATACCAAAAATTAGGAACAAAAATCACTCTCCCAACACAAAACCTGTTCTGGAAGACTGAATGTTAAAGAAGCGATTTACGGGGCTTGTGGACAAGAGGGAGTCAGAAATAAAGGAGATGGATTTTTTTTCTTGAGTCCAGACTTAGTAACGATTCCCAGCTCCAGGTAGGTGCCTCAATCAAATATCGGCACGCTGCCATTCAAGCACCAGGGCTGTATTTCCCCTGCTACACACACACTCTTGCTATTCAAACTCAGATGCATGATGGTGGAGCAACAGAGTTTATTCAGGCAAAGTTTCTAGTCTGAGTGATCAAAGACCAAGAGTCTGAGTGCATTCCCAGGGCTCAAACTCACTGCTCCATTTAAAGGTGCACTCAGTAGACACACTCTTCTTTCTTCTGCCCTTGACTGTTGCTTCACTCTTTCTCCACATGAGTTTGGACTTCTAACATGAACTTAAAATCCAGGGGATTTTAAGAAAATGTATATGAAAAGTAGGTTGGTCCTGTAAAATGTCCCAAGAGTTATTCTCACACCAGATGCCATTTTGCACTAGACTGTTCAAAGGTGTTCAGAGTCCCACATTTAGGATTAATCATGAAAGCATAGCAATCAACCAGGCTAACAGACCAAAAAAGTAAGTATTTCACTGAGGAAATGCTGACTGTTTAAACACTCACATCTGACACTATGTAAGAAGAATGACTTGAAAGAAGTGCCCAGTGGTTTTCATCATGTCAGGAAGCTCTGTGTTTACCTGAGTTACACAGGCTCTAGGCACTGGTGTTTATCGGCATTGTTGTGCCTGGCAATGGTAATTTCCTCCACACAGAAAGGGTGAGGAATCTCAAGTCGTTCCCAGGCTATATGGAAAGGCTGTGTTTGTGCAAGCTGTCCTGTCTAGAAACCTTAGGAGCTCTCCTACTGTCAGCAGGTTCCTTGTGAAACCTTGCTTGCCATTGAAAAGAAAGCAAACTCTTTTTGGCCATGCTCAGCATATTATCTTCACTGTTAAAATATTTGCTCTCTATAGAGAAGGCAAAAGCAGATCTTTTTTAGCATAATAGAACTAGGTATATTTTCCTTTCTGGGGTCTGCTTTATTTCCATCATTTTCAGGGAGGTGCATCTGCAGTAAACAGACATACAAATACCTTCATATCTGCAAACATATTTATCCACTCATCTACATTCACCTCTGAACAAATAAACCTCCATACCTGAATCTTGTGTATAGGCCATATTCCTCAGCTGGTATAACACCAGTCAGCCTCCATTTGAGCTATGATGTACTGTAATGTGTGAAGGAATGTATAATGAAGGAGCTCTCAAATGAGAGACACATGAAAAACCTTAATCTCAACAAAAAATTAGTTTATTTTGCATAAGAAAAATTATTTGGGACACTAGTGTCCTAGTTCAAGATATTGATGTAACAAATTTGCATTAGCAATGGTAATTGTGTGAAATGATGATATGTAAAGCTTGCTATAGGGTTACTTCCATGTATCAGATGAGAAATGGTTTAGACTTGCTTTGCTAAGTATGAGTTTTTGCAAGATGGATGAAGATATGAGTGCTGAGCAAAATATTTGTTTCAGCTGTGCAATGAAAACATGCAGAATTTGTAAAAACTGTGCCTCAAAACAGCACAAATTGAACAAATTGTCTGAACAAATTGAAAATCTACCTGTGCAAGGAGAGTTCACAGCAAAGAAGCTTCTGCCTGAATAACTGATGAGAAACTTGGAAACTAGGCCATGGTTTTGGGGTTAGTATCAGGAAAAACGCATCTCATCTAGTGATCTAGGTACCCTCTGTGGTCAGTGAAGAGCAAGAGTAACCTCCAGAGGGTGATTCATCCCACTTTGAGAGAATGAGATAAATCACTACCTGAAGGTGACCATCTCTAATTCTGTATTAATATTCTAGGACACAATTCTCTAAAGCTTTAGACACAAGGCACATATGAATTTCATATATTACCGAGTTTAGTCAGAAAAACTGAGCAGTGGAATTTAGATAAATACATGGGGTATAAGAATGTCACAGACAGATATATATATTTTATTTCATAGAAAAGTTTATAGATTTCTGTTGTATCAGCTGATTTTTGTCATTGAGCTATGTACTACATAATAAGCATTTGTTCTGCCTTTAACACTTACTAACAACATCAGCTGTTAAAAACAAAACATATTTTGGGAAGCATAAGTAAAGGATCTCGTACAGCATTCTGCAAGAAGAGAGAACTAATACTGCCTGATGCATCAGATTACTCAGATAATGCAAATCTTGTTGTCAGTAATTATATAGGACAATCTTATTAACTCACTGTTTAAAGCTCGTGTCATATTTCATGTGACATTTTTTCCCAGTTGTTCTATATATGGTCTACCCTTATATATGTAAAGCCAAATAGATTTTGGAATTCAGAAATCCTGCCTTTTACAGACTTCACATAAGCTTCTTTGAAGATTACTTATTAGTTGAGTATTGGTAATATAGATAGGTTTTGGAAGAACTTAGGAAGATTTGGTGCTAACTGTGAGGATTTCAGAATATGAAGGCACATCCTGCAAGCCCCCATAAAGTGTACCTCTTATGCTTGAGTTAATAGAGACAGCAAATAGAGGGCAGGAGTAAAAAGGGATTCTGGAATTGAAGCTTTGCTGTTATTATTCTTTACTGTTGTGTTATTGGGATCATTAATATGTAAATGTATAGGCATAGCTATACAGAGAAATACCCCAGAAGCAGAGTTGTAGTAAAGTAACTGCACAAGTATTTGAGAATTGTTATACTAATTTTGTTCAGGGTCCAAATCCAGAGAATGTAAAGGCAGTAAATACCATGTCACCTGGAACAGCCTTCCTCGTTTGGCAGAAGTGGGGACCGGGCTGCAATAGGCACAGTTCTGGCAGGTTGAAAACACTGACTGTGATAAATCGCAGGTGCCAGCCCCAGACTGAGGCAGGGCAGCCCCAGTCAGTTATGGAGATCCTCGGGAGCAGTCCCATGGAGCTTGGCACCCAGTGGGCATGGGACAGGGCATGCCAGCAGACAGGAGAGGGAATGGAAGGAAGCCCAAGTCTGCAGCCCTGTCACAGGGGGAAGGACAAAGGCTGAAATCAATTAAAAGTCATGTGAGAGTGTTTCTTGTATAAACTTCCTGTTTGTCAGGGAATATTTGGTTGTGGGTGGGGAGGGGCAATGTTTGGTTGTTTCTGATAAATATTGTGTGCAGTGAATTTTTACTGTGTGCACACGAGGCTGGACACCAGACTCCTCATCCACTATATCTGATGTTTGAACAAGTTTAAAATGTACCCACTAGAAAAGAATTTTCTTTTATGTCCAAGTAACAGCTTGAGGCAGTTTACTTTTTTTTATTATGGTCCTGAGATTTTGTATATTATTTTCTGTATATCTCGTAACTTTACCCCTCCTACCACCAGCTTTTTTTTTTTTTTCAGTTACCTTTCAAATTCCCCACTCCTTAGAAGTGCTTGCATTAGTTTATCCCACCTGTATTTTTAAAGCAGCAACAAACAGTATTTTTAAAAGATGCACAGCAACAGTGTTAAAAATAATCCATTGTATCTCACTAAATGTAGACAGACTGTTAAATGAAAGTTATTTTAATGAACAGCCACATTTCATTGTCCACCCAGCACAAGTTGCCAATTCCAGTTCTGGGAAAGAGTCAAGAAAAATACTACTCTGGAGTGCCTGAAGGCTTTGTAGTGAGCATTGCATGCTCACATTTATCAAGAAGTCTCAGGAGTTTATTCAACTATTGTTGATTGTCAGGGCACAATTGTGTATTTAGACTTTTCTTTTTCCCATATTAGCACTGAAAACTACACTCCCAGGGAGGGGCATGAACTGCAGATCTGGCAGATGATAGTAACTATATGTGTCACATGGGTAGACTGTGGAACTTGTGAACACTCTTTTTCGTACAAATTTCTGAGTATTTTCTTGCCATTCTCGATCTCTTCGGGGAAACAGCAAATTTAGGATGTTCGACTAGTCCTACAAAAGACAGGATTTGAACGAAACCAGTCAGAATGTCCAGCATTATTTCAGGAAATGTGGCTTTCACACACCTTACACTATTAAGGTAATGAGCATCTATTTTTAGAAAAGTATTTATATAACTGAGGTGATTCAGTTCAATCCACTATTGGGTTATTGAGTAGCAACTTAAATATCACACCTGGTGGTAAAGCCTTGCATTTCACTGATTGTTTTTCTGGATAATTTTTAACAGTATGTTCTGGAAGTAGTGCTTTATAGCAATTAATTATATTAAAGAGGTTGTTTCATTCTGCTGCATAATGTAAGCTACTGTCTATCTACATGTATACCAGTTGCTTCAGCATCAGTTTGTGAGGAAATACAAACAAGATCTTTCTGGGATTCCTGTAATTGTAGAACTGTTCTCTTAGGGTTTGGGGGGGCTTTTATTTGTTTGCTTATTTGATTGGGTTTTTATACCTGTGTACTGGATATTAAAACAGAAGGTTTCCTTTAAGTGTTGGGGTGCCTTTATTTAATGAATGAGTTGGGCTGGCCAGCATTATTTCAGAAAACGTGGCTTTCAAACACCTTACATTATTAAGGGAATAAGCATCCATTTCTAGAGAAGTATTTATACAACACAAATATATGTTTTCATATAGCCGATAGAGATACTCTAATTTAAATGAATACTGAAGACTAGAAAATAAGCAAACTATTGCAGGGGAAAAATAAAATTATTTACCTTGTAAATACTATCTTCATCTCCATTTTAGTAGATGCTTGTCAGATAAACTGCTGTAATAATGTAACACTATTGATCCATTGGGAATTCTGTGTACAATTTTTTTAGCTCTAGGAAGACTGAAGATTTCTTTAACACTAATTTCCAGAAAGTTGTTTAGTAAAACAATTTAGGTTCTTCAAAATACTTTAACATGCACATTAAGCCCAATTGAATTTAGTAAGATCTAAAGACACATTTACATGCTTTCTTGTATCAGGACGCAGGAGACTTGTGAGCAGAGGAAAAATTCTGAATCTCTCACTCAGATGGAAATCCCATTTGGAAAGACAAACTTCAAAAGTTAAATTTTAGAGTTTTCTGGGTAAAAAACCTCTTTAGTTTTGAATGTGGAAAATAATTCCTATAACTGAACTTCACTGAGCTTTTAAAAATAAAAACAGCTGTGCAAATTGTTCTGTGGAAGAGAGCTATACTGTAAAACTCAGATCCTGAAAACCAGGCCTAAGTTATTCAGTAAGAAATCTGAAAATTTTTATTTAGGAATACTTCTGACATGAATAACACTTC
This sequence comes from Catharus ustulatus, assembly GCF_009819885.2. Lineage (NCBI taxonomy): Eukaryota > Metazoa > Chordata > Aves > Passeriformes > Turdidae > Catharus > Catharus ustulatus. The sequence goes on from NC_046224.1 coordinate 49,489,727, forward strand.
GGTTGAATTAATCTGGATTTAGCAGAAGAATACATTCTGTAAAAATTAGATATTAACATGGCTCCAGGATCCAGTTTGTTGATGACACTGATGCTTGCTTTCCAGAAATGTGTGCTTTATTGGCCAGAAAAAAGAGGAATCTATGGGAAGGTTGAAGTCCTTGTTAACAGTGTGCAAGAATGCAAAAACTACACTGTGCGTCAGCTTACAATAAAGGTAATAATCTCATCTGAGAATGCAGAGCATTCACAATCCTCTCTTTATTGTTAAAATCAGTTAAAGTGCTGGCTTTTTTAAAAGGACATAAACTTTTGCAGGACAACTGTGACAGATGCTCCTCTTCTGAGTTAACTCCCCATATTACACTCTCATGCTATCAGATTGGCCTGCTGCTCCTGACAGAGCATTACAATAAATAATGGATTGGGAAAATTTGTTTTGTGTTTCAGCCCCAGCACTGAGAAGTGAGCAGAAGTCATATCATCCAATACAAATTACCCTAGCCCATATTCAGCCCCTTGTTGAAGTAACTGGTAGCAGACTCTGTTGGAGAGTATAACTGAACAAACTGAGATATTTTATTAATGTAGAAGGGCAGTTTGTCTGCATGTTTAACTTCAATACCCTTGTAATTTTAGTATCAGACCCTTATGATAATGATCTTAAAAGGTAGAAATACATGATGATTTAGAGATTCAGAAACCCACATCAAGCTATTCTCTCTAGATGTTGTAGCTGATATATCACAGACCTCTGACAATTCCCAACTGACAATACAGAATTTACACAGCTGGAAAACCATCCAAGTTTTCAGGTGCACAAACCCTTTTTACGTTCAAGTGTCTAGAAGCACATCAGTTCCACCCACGGTTGCATTCTCCAAGTCCAATATAAAAAATTGGTTAATCTCTCTTAACATTTTTACTGTCTTTTTACCATAACATCATAAGAAATAAAAAGAATACAATTGTTCATCTAAAATCTTTGTGTTATTTTCAGCAAGGGAGTCAGTCCCGCAGTGTGAAGCACTACTGGTACACATCCTGGCCAGACCACAAAACCCCTGACAGTGCCCAGCCTCTGCTGCAGCTCATGCTGGATGTGGAAGAGGACAGGCTGGAATCACCAGGCAGAGGACCTGTCGTTGTGCACTGCAGGTAATTAGCCAGTCCTTCTCTTAAGTGACTGCCTAAAGCAAGGCTTCAGCAAACTGCATCAAAGAACGTGTGTGGGGCAAAATTCCCCAGTTCCTCTTCATGCTAATTGACCTTTTCAGCATATTTGAGGATATTAATTTTGGTGAAAAGTCCCTTGTTAGCAGATCACTTCTGAACCGTTGTCTATTTCTGCTAATGAACTCTGCTTTTGAAAGACCAGCTGAAAAAATTATTTTCCTTTTGTTTCTTATTTGTGATTTGCTTCCTTTTTTTTCTTGTTGCATGATTACATACCTAATTCAGATGCAGTGCCTGGTGATCAGTAGGCTATAATATTTCAATGCAAGTCAGTTTTGCAAAGCAAGATACAAATTTGGAGACCAAAACACATCAATACTACAGTTTGTGGATATTTTCACAAAAGCAGTTGGTTGTATACTCAAGAGCAAAGCATACTCAAGAAAAGAATTTTACTTACATAAATTATAATGCACCAGAGAATGACCTTCTAATAATTCTAATTTAATTCTATTTTATTGCTTTATATTGATTCATCACCCCATGTTGCAATTTAAGTAATATGAAGTAGCAGTGGATTTGTGATATAGGTGGAAGGAAGTAGATGAAGCAAAACAAAAAGTAGAAATAAAATCAGTGTTTTCTTACTTGGTTTGTCTCATAATGTTGATGATACATCTCTTAGAGTTGGGATAATACTGCTTCTTCTTTTATTTCCTAGAAGTACATTGAGTCAGAACTTTTCATCTTGAACTTCTTTCCAGCTCCAGCTATTTAAGAGATTTAGAGAAATGGAAGACAGATTTGAACCGCTCATAATTTTTGAAAACTAGAATGTAATGAATAAGCAATTTTCCCACATTTTATTCAGCTGCATTTATCAGGAATTGTCGTTTCCCTAACAATGCAGAAATCTGTGGATGGCTATTGAGATTTCCCTTTCTCTAGTATGGATCTTCAGTAGTGAAGGACTTTAGAAGAATGGGATGTCATTCTAAGATGAGTGATACAGCAGTAAGGTCTATAAGTATGGGCAGGAATTTATTAATGATTAAAGAGAGATACCATCTCAATTATGATTAAGATATCATCTCAGTTGTGATTAAAATTTATAGTTCTTCAGTCACAACCCAGCTATCTATATGTTCACTGCACCATGGTTCATGTTTTAACTATTTTCCTCCAATTTTCTACCATTCTGCATGGAAGCCATGAGTTGCACTGCATTCCAAATTACTTAAGCAAGAAGGAGAGTGTGGCATATATTCTCAAAATTGTTGAGGCCTCAGGGATAAAAATAATGCCAAAATGGCTGTTTCCCAGCAGGCATAAAGAAAACCTGGGGAGCTATGGCACCAAATCTTTCACCATCCTGCAGAATCACAAGAGAGAGAGTTAACTTCATCAGTATGGGTCTAGGCCATTTTTGCCTTCATGGTTAGAGGTATGGTTAGCAGAACCCCTGTATACTTTGAGGGCTTTAAACATAAAACCCTACTGAATTTTGTCTTTAGGTTGGCTTCTCCCCTTTTTCAGTTCATATTTCCATCATTTGCTTGGTCTGGGCCAGAGAATACTCAGATTTTGTAGTGCTAACGAAACTTGGTTTTCTTACTTGTGTGCAATCTGAAAAAATGTAAGCCTCACAATTACCCACAAAATGACTGCTGGAACAGTGTACATTTTCATTTCCCTCTATGAAAGTGAGATGAGAAGTCAACCTTGCTGGACGCGCACCCAGGAACTGTGGGTTCTAGCAATTTCATGTTTCGTATTTTTTTGTGTTTTCATATCTATTTAGTGTTTTCCACATAATTCCTTGATCTGTGAACTTCATTCCTTTATAAAATTTTGCCTTCTTTTCAGTGCTGGTATAGGAAGAACTGGATGTTTTATTGCCACATCCATTGGGTGTCAGCAGTTAAAGGAAGAGGGAGTTGTAGATGCATTGAGCATTGTCTGCCAGCTACGAGTGGATCGGTGAGTCCCAGAAAAACCACAAATTGGTCAATGATTCAGAAATCATTACCAAAATGATTTCGTAATGATCAGTAATGATTCAGTAATGATTCTGAAAACATTTTCACAGGTGAATGTTACTTTACATAAAAGGCTGTCATTGCTTTTGCTAACTTAAGATCACATTAACTGAATATTCAGGTAACATTTGTATTTAGGTCCTGAATAAGGAATCTCATTGTTTTCTGGGTGAAACTTCCATTGAATGAAATTTCCCTGAAATTACAGCCCTGTAGTTGCTGGGCACTTGTCACTTCTTTTCCCCTTCCTCAGAACTTTCTGCTTGCTCTCTGCATTATCCCATTAGGACGCAAGAGAGGTGAGGCAATCTGGAGGCAAGGGGTTTTCTTTGAGACTAGATTGACAAAGAAATCTAGGCTCTCTGAGTGTGTAGTTTCTTTGAGCACTGGAGAAAGACAGATCTGGTGGTTTCCTCAGCTGTGCTGGGGGTCCTTTTGAATTGAGTTGGCAAATTTACCCAGCCTAAGAAAATACCAAGGCATTTGTTCCAGACTTTTCTGAAGTCAGATCAATTCCTTGACTGAATTAACAGCTTGGGAGCAGGAACAGTTTAAGCCAGCATTGTTGCAGAATGCTTTGTTTTGTGAAACCATGGCTGAAGAGGGATTTGTGCTTTAAAGGAGGATGTGGGTATTGCGCGCAATGGAAACTGTTAGTTGAGTTGTGCTTTTCTTTCTTATTCTGCTTGGAGAAACAGGATTTTGTATAAATAAACAAGATTGCACCAAGAATAGAGAAGTCTCCTGTTCTGCTGTAGGTACAGGTCATATAATCTCCTTGCAAGTATCTTAACTGCTTTTGATGTGCATGTCTTCTTTAAATGAAAAATATCCAATAAGGTGCAAATGCTGAAAAAGAGCTTAGATCAAAGGGTTAATACAGAATTTTTTGTGCTGCAAAGAGCTCTGAAAAGTGCTGGAACCGTGAAGTGCAGAAAGACCAGAATCCAATAGTTGACTGTGTTTACGGATCATCTCCTCTGCCTTCCCTTCCCATATGGTTTCATCATACTAAACATTGTAATACGATCTTTACAGGGCGACATGAGCCACTTGGAGTGGAAAATTCTCCAAGGGGAGTTATTGACCTAAAAATCTCAGCAACAAAGTAAGAAGGAATAGCTGAGGGAAAAATGCTTACGCTGTTTTAAATTACCAACTGCAAATTTCCAACCCTCTTTTCTGAATATCTGTCTGTCTTATTGAGGAAGGTTTGAAGTGTTCTTCCCCATTTTAGTATTTCTATTATGAGAGAATCTTTTTCTTATTGCTTTTAAAATCCATTATAGAGAAGTGGTCTCAGCTGTCTCTTTTAATATCCCTATTTCAGACATAAAAAAGCAACCCAGATTTTCAGCATTATTAACTGACAACAAAATTTTATTGAGTGGATCTGCCTAATGAACTTTCTGTTACATATTAGTATTCTAGATAAACTTGGAAAGAGAATGAATATCTGACCCAAATATAACATTCATAACAGCAATTTCCATGACACAAAGCTTGCTATAAGAATTGTTAAATATTGTGATTTCTGTATTTTTTCAAGTTTCAGATTATATAGACTACAGGGATCTTGCTTCATATTCTCAGGCATTGCCTGAGACAAAGAGTATGTCTCTGTTGTAATTTTTAAAGACATTTTTCTGGATAAAACTCAGTAACCAAAACCTGTCTTTCCTTTTCCTTTTTTTTTCCAATTGGCCATATTGCAGAATGAATCTCACTGACCTGGTAGTTAGTTTATAGTCACGATTATTAAGGCAAAGCTTAGCAGCCACTAAGACTGCAGTAGCCACTGCCAGCCCAATCAGATCATGGGTCCATAAAGTGGCCAACACTTTACACGGACAAAGCTCAATGAGACTGGCCTCCCCTGTTGTCACAGTCCTGACATGGTGGTCATTGGCAGCTGGTATGTGAGACAGGGTCATTACACATGTCTTGAAGCTGGCAAAATCAACTTAAATGAACCCACTAGACTTGGCTGCAGGTGCTGGCTGTGGCATGGCCAATGGTAGCAGTGGGGTACAATCGTGAGCAGAGCAGGATCAGTGCTGAGGCTGTCTTCCTCATTTATGTTGGCCAGCAGCTGAGCTCCAGTTTTTCCTTTGTGCATCAGATTGCTAAAAAAAAAAAAAAAAAGGAGAGTTTACCAGAAAGCAGAACAGGACAGTTTTTATCTGACCACCTGGGATCCAGCAACCTGGCTAGATGGTACACTGAATATTATCCCTGGTACCCTATCTCAACTAGTTCCTCACTACTCTATCTTATGCTCAGAGCTGCATCTTCCAAACACAGCTTATGGAATGAACACACTCACGGATGTCCACTGTCATGTGGATTTTTTTATCACGGGTCCATGGCCACATTTCTACCAAAGTGAATCGAGCAATAGGAAAAAAGAAAAGAGCTGACTTGAATGGCTCACAAGTGGTGTTGTAGTGACTTATTAAAACATTCCTATTGCCCATCATATTCAATGAAAACCAAACAAGCATCCAAACAAATTGCAGATGGTGGCAAAAAGTTATGCTGGAAAATAGCTTAATTAATGGCCCACGTAGCTCTCCCTGGAAACAGTTTTAAATAGCAACAAGTATTGAGACAGAAGAGAGCTGTTCCTAGGTAGGGTATGTCCAGGTACCTTTTTAGCTGTTTAGTGTGAGGGGTGAATGGATCAGACAGTAATCATCAGTGCTGAGCTGATATGAGAAAATGGACCATCCACTAAAAATATTGGCCGAGGATGGAAATACAGCCACGGTCTGTGTGAATTTGTAAAAAGACAGACCCACAGGCCTGCTCAGCTTGCTTTTTTTCTCAGTTCATTTTTAATATTTTGCAACAGAAACAGGAAATGTTTGATGTGAGGCTTCTTCAAGACTGACTGTGACATCGAGAAACTTTGCACATTCTTAACCTTAGAGGCACATTCTTGGAATGACATCCGATAACTTTGCTCTTGGCTCCTCAGACAGGATGAAAAGAGTTTCCAGTGTGCGTCAATTCATTGTTTAAGTGTTTTGACTAATGGCCTCAGGTTAAAAAAAAATAATCCCAAACCCTGCATCCCATTCATTCTGGAGCAGACTGCATGCAGCTGCACTAGCAGCAAGCCAGAGGGCAGGGTAAAGGACCCTTTATGCACCCACTGCTGCCCAAGCAAAGATGGTCACAGTCCCTGAGCCCTCAGGATACCAGGGTCTGTTCTTCCAAGGACCTGCCCTGAGTCTCAAAGCAGCAGAGAGCCCAGCAGCTCACAGAGTAGCTGGCAATGCAGGCTGGCAGATAGACAAAGGCTGCACACCCAGAGGTGCTGTAGCTGTGGCTACATCCCTTCTGGGCACTAGGGACATAGGAGAGGAAACCTCCCTCCTTGAGCAAATTTCCTCCTGAAATGCTCTTCCACACAGACATTTCCACAAGCCAATGTCTTGGGATCACAGATAATTCTCTGCTATTAAATGTGAACCTTGCATAAGAACAATAGTAAGAAGGACTTGGGATATTGGTAGATGAAAAATTGGACATGAGCCAGCAGTGTGCACTTGCAGCCCAGAAAGCCAAGTGTATCTTGGGCTGCATCCCTGTGGCCAGTAGGGCCAGGGAAGGGATTCTGCCCCTCTGATCTGCTCTGGTGAGACCCCACCTGGAGGGGGTGCATCCATCTCTGGGGTCCCCTGCTACAGCGGATCCAGAGAAGGGCCATGAAAATGGTCACAGGGACAGAATACCTCTCCTATGAAGAAAGACTGAGAGAGATGGAGCTGTTCAGCCTGGAGAAGGATCTGAAGACATGTTCTTGCTGCCTTTCAATATAAAGGAGGGGCTTATAAGAAAGACAGAGAAAGCCTTTTTTACCAGGGTCTGTAGTGATAGGACAAGAGATAATGATTTTAAACTTAGAGAGAGTAAATTCAGATTAACCATTAGGAAGAAATTATTTACTTCCTCATCCCTAGAAATGTTTGAAGCCAGGTTGGATGGGGTTCTGAGCAACCCTGCCATAGGGGGTTTGGAGTTAGGTGATCTTTAAGGTCCCTACCAACCCAAACCATTTTGTGGTACTATAGTTCAATAAATCCCATGTATAATGGCACTGGCAAGGCTAAGTTCTCTGAACCTGTGAACCTCTCATATGCCCTTAAGCTGACAGAGATGTGGACTGTTTGCCCATACAAGGTTCGGAAGCTCTGAATAATGTGCTTGCTAACGCAGGGCAGACATCATGGTGCTGGGCTTAGCCCCCTGCCAGTCTTACACATGCTTTCTTGGGGGTTTTGTATGCTGCTTCAGCACTGAAGAGGAAGGAGCGAGGATCACCACCACACAGCACAGCCTAGTGCAGCCAGAATTGTTTTAACCTACCTTTTTGGCTAGGTTCTTCTCCCTGGATACATTCCTTTCCTCCACCCCTTCCACACAGCAGAGCTAACCTGGGAAGTGCACTCCCTCGGAGAACGTCTTGGGGGAGCGTTGATGAGGAAGGCAGGGAGGGAAGCTGGTCGGGAAGGGGTTGCGTGGGCAGAGCAGGACACAGCAGCAGAGAGGAAGGAAGGAGACTAGAAAGCACAGAGGACCAGAGCAAAGCCCTCCCATCACCTTTAGATCTCTCTGCATCTCCAGGCTGGGGACAAGACAGAGGAAGGCAGCTGAAGGCAAAAGGCAGCCAAAAGTTATGAATTTGTGGATGTCTTTTTTGGCAAAGCTACGAGTGCTGCATTTTGAGCTGGATGGGACTGTTTAAGGACCTGTGATTTTGTTCCTAGGAATAGCATATCATAATAGCCATGTGGCTCACTCAATAGTGTTCTGTATTTGCCTGAGCTCATTGGAGGAATGCAGACCACTGGTCGCTTGATTAAAGAAGTAGGTATTATTTTAATTATGATTTTTCTGCCATAGCCATTTAGCCATCCAGTAGCACTGAAGAAAATAAAAGGACCTTGTGTTGTAGATAAGCTTCTCTAATACTGAAGGACAGTACTTGTTGAGAAAATTTTGCCATTTTTCAAATAGCTTGGCATATTAGTACCAAATTTGTTGTTAGGGATCTCATGAGATTTTCAGACCTGCTCCTGCAAGATATCTGGCTCCAACAGTGCACTGGATCCAAATGCTTCACAAATTTAAATGTTTCAATGAAGATCTCACTGAAGCCAGATGTGACACATATCTTAATGTCTTCCTTCTCACTAAGACCATTTAGTCTTTCATTGTACCAAAGCTAACTAGCTGCTCCAGGGTACGCTGAGGATGAACCAAGGGCTTGTTTCTAGAAGCAGAATAGATATCTTTGAATACCCTGGCAGATGAGATAATAGAAGTAGAATTAAGTATACTTGCAGCCTGCCTTGCTCCATGAGAAGGGAGACCTCAAGTACCTCAGTATTGACAGAAAGAGGCCCAGTTTCATTTCAGAGCTAAGTGGCAACATTATCACATCTAACTCCTGTAGGATATCCCCTTCCTACCACGTTGAAACTGGCACTGTAGATGTGGGACTTGATCCTCATACTTAGACCTGAAAAACTGATTGTTATCAGATGAATGTATAAAATGTAGGCATTTAATCCAAACTGGCTGCAACTGGTTCTTTTTATGGTTAGGTTAAACTCTTTTACATTGTTGGTGGTGAAATGATTCACCACTGTAAAATTTTGTGGGCGGTGGCTGTTCAGACAGGATGCATTGCAGGTGTTAGAAAGAGGACAGGAAAAGCTGTTCTCTGCACAGGCCATCTGCAGGTGACAGAAGGTTACATTTTTAGTAAAGGACAAAGTGAAAGGCCAGATTCTGTCTACTTCCTTGCTCCATCATTGGTAATGCTGCATCCATGTATCTGGCCTTCCTTGCCCAAGTGATTGAGCAAAATCTTCTTTGAATATATTGAATTTGAAACATAGGTTTTAACACTGTAAATGCCAGATGTTTTCTTCTCTAATTCTTAATCTGATGGAACTGCGAATTCTTCATGTAGGCCATGTGCTGGATGGCATAAATTGTGAAGAAAATAATTAGGCTGTAACAAAAATCTCCCACTTACTCAAGCAAATGTAGTCAAAAACTGAGAAAAGGGCTTCTGTTGTCTGGTGATCATGGGGCTGGCAGGAGCTGGAGGGTGTTGCAGTCTTAAGAAATATGATTTCAGTGCAGTGTGTTTCCTTTCCAGGGGTGGAATGGTTCAGACCAGCGAGCAGTATGAATTTGTGCACCATGCACTGAGTCTGTATGAAAGCAGACTTTCTGCAGAAGCTGTCCAGTGAAGCCAAGGAGGGTAGAACCAAATGTCAGTCTCTTGAGGTAATTTGATTCATTACCTACCAGCAGCTTCTTCAAGGAGTGGGAGAGACGGCTTTGAGGCCAACTTCTGAAAGGATTGTGGACGGTTTGGCAAAAGTACAGAAATTGCTGGACCCTTAATATGTATGAATGTATTGTGAGCTTCCCAAAAATGATTTATAAAGAAGGTACTGTACTGAAACTACACATGGATTTTGTGTATGTATCTAAAGGTGGGTTTAATTCTGTGATGCTGATATCTGCCATATGGAATGTATGTATGTGCTACTGCTGCAGTCAGATGGACATTGGGACTTCTACTGAAGAAATGTTTAACAAGTGTATAAAAGCTTTGACGTTTGCAAACTGTCTTGTGAATGGACTGTCAACTGTACTGTAAAGTGCTATTACTGATTATGTGGTGAGCTTGTTTCTTGGCCACATAATATTCTTGCTGCTAAAATTGCAAGTGTTCAACTATGGATTTAAAAAAAAGGAGTTAATAAAAAAATAAAATTTTGTTTTTGAAAATATTCAAAAGCAGTTAATATTTTATATGGAAATACATGTTCTTCATACTATTAACTATTAAATGTGTATTTACTGTAGGTCTTACAGAGCAGTTGCAGAGCACAATGTCTGTTATTCAGTGTGTATGTATCTACCCTATACTGTTGATTGTCTTAAAACATGCTTCTGCTACAGACCTGAATCCAGTGTATTTGTAAATTGTGTAAGTCATTCTACTTTTAAAAGAAACTTTGTAGCATATATTAAATGGTAAGGATTTTAAATATTTGTCTGTCTTTTATTAATACAGAAATTTTTGCATATGTTGTTTATCTGCTCTATTTCTTTCAGTAAGAGATAGATGCCTTTAGTGATACGGACTCTTCCATGACAGGTTATAAAAGAAAGAAAATGCTGCTATGACTCTTTCCTTTATTCTGTTCTGTAAAGTTTGTTTTTAAGAGACATGCGAAGTTGGCATTATGACTTACAGCACTGGGAGATCTGTTTACAGGGTATAATGAGTTTTTAATGCAGTGATGTTGACTTTGCTTCATACTGCTAATAAATTACCCTTAATATAAAATATTAACCAAAGTCTCTGTTCTTGCCTAGAGTAATTCATGCACACACATTCTTGTACCCCCAGCACAGTTTGGTCAGCCTCCACCATGGCTTCAGACCACTTGAGAACCAATCCAGAGGACACAGGCAATCCCCAGCTGACATGGAGCAAGGTGTACCACCTGATGGGAAGGCAAACCCAACATCACTTGATTCCTCAGGGGGAGTTTCTGTAAGACCTGGTGCAGATGCCAGAGCTTTGCCTCCTCCTCTTCCCCTTCCTCCCCACCCTCCACTTAGCTTTTAGAACTTGTGGAGTTAGAAGTATATTGAGATTTTGCTTGATTGTGTATAGTTATACAAAATGCAGGTTTTTCCCTGGATAATATAGATTATACTTAGTCAGCACCATCTGGATGACCTGTAAATTTGTAATTGTTCACAGGCAACAAATTGCACAAAAGTATGATCCCCTTTCTTTTAGTCTAAAGAGATTCAATAAAATATCTTTTAATTTCCCCAGGTGTTTGAAAACTTCTCTTTTGCTTGTATTTTTCCAAAATAAACCAACTAGTAAACTGAAGAATCATATAAAAGGACAAAGTGCTGTAAAACCCCCCAAAACAATTGAATAGAAGGAAGTGCTCGTCACTGACTTTTTCCCCCATGAAGGCACATTTCCTTCCTAGCCTTCGCTTCACTTATCTGAGGTGGGTTTTTTTAAGAGAAGCATGGGCAGTTGCTAGAGGGAAAATGGATTCTTTATTTCACGTCCTGGTTTCTACCTGTCTTGCCTTGACATTCTCAGGTAAGTGTCTCTCCCCACTTTCCCTCTGCCGATTTGCTCTTTCTGCCACTGAGCAGAGCCCTCTGGCACGGCCAGTGACTTACAAAAACCGAGTCACCTCTTCCCTGGGCTTCGTACCAGAGGAATGAGGGGCAGGGCCAACATAGCCCGTTCTGTTTAGATTCCTTTCCAAAGGAAAATAAACGTCTTCTATGCTGGAGATCTTCTTTTTTTAAGAACATCTCCTGATCCAGGAGCTGAGGTTTTGGGATAAATGCTTCAGAGGGAAGATTCCTATCTTTTATTCTTATTTTATGAAACCTTAGAGACAAAAACTTTCTGTAATGCTTAGTTAGAAAATTCCCAGGTCTGTAAAAATAGGGGAATGACAACATCAGTTGAGGGCAATAAATGCACATTTGGTTTAGCACTTTGTAACTAATGGGGCTGGAAATGTTTGAGTAACTGAGATTAAAAACAAACAACCTAAACATGATATGACAGGGAGGCTTCATTTGAAAGAATCAGTTCTGTGTTCTGTAACAAGTCTGAATTTTGCATTGGTAACTTTCTGAGGTTTTGATTAATGCACTGTAATTTTCTTTATTTGAGTAGCTGGTGTTGATCTTTAAGTGTGGTGACACAGAGAGCTAATCTTATGTGAATTGGAATGGTCACAAAGCTAACAGTTAGAGACATTGGAATAAATCCAGTAAAACAGATGTACTTCCTACCAGTAAAGAGCCTCCATTCCTGTAACACAGGCACTGAGAGACACATCGATTTGTGACTATCCTCCTACATGTTTCCCTCAGAAACATTATGAATTTTACTGAAAAAAAATTTAGGCAGTAAATTATATTTTTAAAAGTCTGTGTTGTGAAACTGAAACAAGAACTTGTAGATCTCTTTATGCTTTCCAGCAGGGAAAATGAGGAATTGGTGTTTGAAGTTAATGGCTCTTGGATTTTTTATATCCAGTTTAATTTTTTCTTATTTTTATAAATAATGAAAGTCAAGATAACCTTGCCACAATAACTTGGTATTTTGCATTTTCATTATTTACATTACCAGCACAAGCATCACATGGGTGTTGTGTTTGGAGGGGGTTTTTTTAATAGGTTCAACTTATGGGAAGTTTCATTAAAAGTTCAATACACAGAAAGTGGGAAGAGAGATTTATTTGCTGATGTATTTTAAATCATTGAGAATTGGGTTTTGTCTAGTAAATTTGTAATCTATAAGGTTTTTCTGGAATTTTCCTTTTCCAGAAGGGTTTCTGATTATCCATGTCCAGAAGCAGCAGTGTCTTTCAGAAAAGAGAGGAGTCATTATGGAAAAGTGCAATATGACCAGCCTGAGCCAGAAGTGGCAGTGGATGGCAGATGACAGGCTCCTCCATGTGAAGTCTGCCCAGTGCCTGAGCGTCTCTACGCTCTCTGCTCTGTCATCTCGCAGCATCATTGTCGATTGTCCCCAGGCAGTCAGGTGGAATTGCCACGAGGATGGGCTCCTGAAGGTGGCCAACAGCTCTCTTTTCCTCACAAAACAAGGCCAGAAGGTAATGGCCAAGCGGAGTAAAAAATATCTTCATATGTGGATGCAGCTAAAAGCCAGCGAGACTGGAAAACCTGTTTATGTAAATCTGTGCTCAAAGCAAGGTGAGTTATTCCTTCAAAAAAATATCCTGGGAGTTTTGGTAACAAAAATGTCTCCGTTAGCTAACTCAAATATGAAAAATTATACTTTATTCATACAGAAGAATGTTTTTCACAGTTGAAAAGTGTTTTGAGAACTATTAAAGAACAGCTGAAATGAGTGCTGTCTTTCTCACAACTGGTGGAGTTTTTACGCCACTTTATATTTTCAGGATGTCTCTCATTTTGTCTATTCCCAACCTCTGTATCAATGTGCTTATATGTAATCTCAGCTCACTATTATTGTGTCATTTCCTTTTTCCATTTCTAAACTGTGGGTACTGATTCCTAGTACTTTTAAAAAATGTGGATGCAAAAAAGTTCTCCTCCCCATTCACTTTATCATTTTCATTTTATCAAACCCAGATTCAATCTGTCAAAAGCAAGAAGACATCTGAAAATCAAACACAATTATTTCTCTGATTACCCTAAATGCATGATTAGAACAGTCATGGCTTACACATTTACGTGTTTATTCAGTGTATGTAATTTTGCTCTTGATCTCTAGGTGCCATATACATGACAACACTCAAAATCCTGAGAACAATGAACTGAATCAAAAGTCCCAGAAATTCTTGGGATAGTACCTTGAAATGCGAAGGTACACATACCTACAGACACGTAGCAGTATATCTGTGTAGTTGTGAGTTTCCATATCCATGGCAAAATGGAAGCTACAGTGGTTTTTGAGTATTGCTTGATAATGTTTTTTTCAATGTCCCATTGTCAGTCCTTCCTGGCGATCCTGTTAATACTGTCCTTATGCACTATTAAGCAGTTCTTCCTAGTAAATAAGAACAACCTACAGACATCTTTTTGCTCTTAATTCTTGTCTTTACAGGGTTAAAAAATGTTTTATGGCCCAAAATTGTTGCATATGGCCAAGTTTTCAGAATGTTTAAACCAAATCCTCATTCTCATAGTTATTGTAAGGCAGGGTACCATTTATTTCAGCAAATTTGCACTTGCAGAACTCTACTCATAGGACTACTCACCTGAAAGGAGTATGTTAGGACAGTTTGCAGAATCAGGGAATGGAAAAGTGGCCATGATGCCATCCCAGCCCTCCCATATATGTTAGAGATTAAAAAGGCAAAATAATTTGAAGTCCTGTGGGGTGCATATGGTTTGCATGTTCAAAGACACTAGGAACAGTTCAGATGAGGTACATAGGTAGTGTTATTTCCTTTGGATAGCTGGATGGAGAAGTGTGGCCTAACAAAGTTAAAGTAACCTTATGCACTTTTCTTAATCATCCTCAGAGGAGAAGGAATTTAAGACCAATAAACACTAAGACAATTGTCATGGAATATTATAGCACCTTCTCATCTATTTACTGTGCTCAGTTCTTACATGAATTTACCTTGATTTTCCTGAAATTCTCTCCATAGACAGCCTGTAAATCTTTTCTAAGACTGTTACTTATTTTTGACAGCTATGGGAAGCTCTGCTGAAAAATCAACAAGACATTATAATCCTCAATACCTGACTAAGAATTGTAGGAATATAATAAGCTCATAAAGCAGAAGTAGTGCAAAGAGATTAATTTTACAAATAGTAGTAATTACCATGAGAACAATATTTAATGCTCCCAATTCTGGTAGTGGCATCAATATGCATATCAAAATTTTCAATACTTAATGTGTAAATCAGTCTTCCAGGAACATCTATCTGCTTTCAGTAAAAGCAGAAGTGGATCAGCCTACAATAATATATTTGGTCTATATTTAGCTAAGATAGTAAAAAATTGAGCAAAATCTTTGGAGCTGAAATGGTTGTAAGTTTCTCTACTCCTGACTAAGACCACGTTTTGCTATAATTTACCCTCTGTTTTCACAGTACTCATAAAAATAGTTTTATTTTGGCATAGGACTGGCTCACTGAATTGCATCCTGAACATCAGCCCAGATAGAATACAACTCCAAACCCAAAACCCGCAACTACCTTTTGTTCTGGACCTTCCTCAAATATCAAACATGAGTTTTTTGAGCCTGGGGAAAGTCTGAGCTTGGATTTGGATTTCAAATCAGCCATCTGAGATGTATTTGGATTTACATGTTTTGTAACAGTCCTGACCTAAAGGACTGTGAAAACCAGGATCAATTTGGGAATATAACCCATCTCTGCTCACTCAGAGCTAATTCCAAATCTAGCAGCAAACAGTCATTCTCACACAAACTCATGTTTGAATCTTGTCTCCAGCTGAAACAGATAACATGAATGGTCATATGGTATCAGTATCCCTTGAGAAGGTGAGAGTTTGTTTCCCACCAAATTCATGAGGACATTCAGAGCAGAGGAGAAAAGACCTCTGTAATGCTAAAGCCTTCTTTTCACCAGGGTTCAGAGCTACTCTAAGCTCAGAAACCAGGAGAAGAAACAGGAATGGAAACAGGCAAGAGAAAAAGATAGGACAGGTGAAGAGGCAGAAAGCAGGTAGAAAGAGCAAAGACTGTTGCATGTAAATAACACTTGTGGAACAAATGCCCACCATTAATGCTGACACGCTAACACTGATGTCACTCCTGACCTGCGTAAGCAATTCTTACAAGCTTCTTTTGTTCTGGGTAGGTTAATTTCAATAAAATATCCAATTAAGAACAGATGCAATGCTATGTGGCACCTTAAATATTACCAGCAAACCTCAAAACCTCTGCTGACCAAAAACTATTCACTAAGTAAAGAATTACTTCAAATGAGGAGACACAAGGCCAAACTCTATGCTGCAGTTATATACTGAGATTGTCACACAGACTGTAGAGCAGTCTGGATGCAGAAGGTGACATGAACTTTTGTAATATGATGCTCTGCATAACATTTCTCTTCTATCATATCACACATGGTAGGGACAACCCCAAACCTGTGGATATAAAGACATTCAAAAAGAATAGCCGATTTTGTGGAGAATTTACTTACAGTTGTGTACCAAGCACTGAAGAACTTGAGAGATCTACAAAGATATAAAACGTTATAGAAAGAATTAAAATAACAACTAGAACACCTTTCTATGTCTTGCTTGTTTCCAGCCTGAGGTAGACAAATACCACATACCAGATATGAGCTGAAGTCTGATGTGCCATCTGACGTTCATGCTGCTCCTTTCCCCTTTTCTGCCCTTGGTTCTTTTCCAGGGTCATTTCTTTCAAATGAGTTTCTCTCTTCCCCTTATCCCCTTTTCAGTTTAGCTGCTTCATAATCGATGATTAAGTTCACATCCCACTGCTGGTGCTGCAGTGCCTGAGGTGGAGGTCAGAACAGACCAGAGCACTGCACACTCCAAGTGTGCTCTAAACCACTGAAGCAGCAGTAGCAACAGCAGAACATTGGAAGGGAAGACTCATGCACCTTCTTGGGACTCTTGGGAAGGTGGAAAAGCACCAAAGAAAGGTGACAGAAGCACAGAAAAGGCAGCAACACTTACCTGCTTTTAAAATTGTGTAAATTAAATGCCTTTAGACCTTAAGCTTTCCACACCTTTAGAGTTTGTAGATACTGCAATAATTCATCCATAAGTTCACTACTGGTTGTAATTTTTTTGTGTGTGTAACTTTTACAAATTTCTTCAGGATAAATTAGAACAGTGATAAACAATATTCTCATTCCACCTTTAAGTTGACCCAAAACATTTTTCCTAAAATACATTCACTGAAATCCATGTTAATCTCTCATAGTTATTTCATAGGTTTTGTAAGTATAAGAGTTTGCTAACATCTATGTCAACCCGTGAAATATCAAAAATTACTTGAATCTTCTTTCTTTTGTCAAAGAAATACTTGGACAAAAAGAGGCATCAATGCCATGTCCTTAGACATAATTACAAGACCATGTACACAATCCAATAGCATACTGATAGAAGCTCAAATATAAATGTGGGTTTAGATTGTTTAAAAAGAAAGGGAGAAATCTGCAGTGTAGCCTAAATCTTTGGGTTGTGTAAATTTTCAAATTCTCAATGAGCCACAGCACAAAGAATATAGAACAAAACCAGCTCAGCTACTTTCATAGAGAAAAAAATGGAACAATAGGCACAGCTTCCCAGAGCAATCAGGCAAGTCCTGCTTTATGATTTCATCTTCTGCTAGTGCTAACAAAGACGCCAATTCCAAACAACTGTACTGCTATTTTTTATTATTACATTATGTCCCTTTGTTTTGTTGGACTTTCATGTAGAAGCTGGAGTGGGTTTGAACTTCTAGGTGTCTAAATGTAGGTGTCTGAAGGAAGGGATTATTTCACTTATCTCAACAAGGTGCTTTTTGTCATTTGAGATGCTCCACGATATTCCACCTGATCTCTGGCTGCCAGACACATAGGTGTGCCATGAGTGTTATGAGAGCCCTGGCAGATGCCTCAGATGCCCTAGGGCAGTTCAGATTCCACTAGGTTTAGGCAACTGAATCAAGGTGTCTATCTAATTCCTGAGTACCTGAGCTCTCTTCAGTAGAGGTGTAATCCATGGAGTTAATGGAATCTAGATGCCCTTCCAGTGACCAAAATCTCACTTCAGGGTGAGCTGGAAATACCCATAGTGTCAGAAATAAGGCTAGTACAGCAATGGTGTTATCATCATAGCAACATGGATGTTCTGCTATCACTGATGCTGAAAGAACCTTTCCGTGACTACTTCAGCATTTCAAAAACAAGCAAGTAAAAGAGCAGCTCAGGGTCAGACTGAAGTTTGGAGGCATTTGGCCTCTCTGACATAAGATACAAGATACTAACTTCTACAACATTTAAATAAAGAAGGAAAAAATTTTCAAGCAGCACAGATTTTGCAGGTTTCAAAAGCCATGTTTAATGGGAAAGAAAGGACATGTAGTGGATTTCGTTCTTCTGCTATACTCCTACATACAACAGAAATCTGAATTATGTTTTTTTTTTATTTATTTACAAGTAGTTAGACAGCTTAAAAGAGAATTAATTTTTTCTTGCACACAAGGAGATCTTAGAGCAACCCCTTCTTGTTTCAAGTCTTGCAGTGAGTTAGATGCAGTCTTATGGAGTGTTCTGTATCTTACACACTAAATATCTGATTCAATTATTTTTCACAAGTAGTTCAGCCTAAGTTTTCTGAAACTTTGCTCTAACAGAGTAGGCAGATAAGTACAATGTGAGCTATTTGAGAAAGCTGCACCATGCCAGTTCAGCTAAGGCTGAAAGCACAACTGTAGGGTTCTCAGATCTTGACAACTAACCATCACTTTTGCTATTCATACACGCAAACATATGGAAGTCCCTGCCTCGTAAGCAGCCTGCTGCTGTGCAGATGGATGTGGTTTGCAGTACACCCCGTGGATGAAATATGCACTTAGTCAGAACATCATAATTTCTCCTAGGTGTGCTACTGATTATTACAATATTATGTTCACACACTGTATATCATGCAGCCACTAGTGATCAACATCAGTGTCAGTGCTGCTGTTCTGTTCCCAAGAAGAATTATACGACTGATTGCCAAAGAGATTGCTGGAACAATGCTAAACACTTCTGAAAAGTTGAGATTTCTGTGTACTTCACTAATGTCCAGAGAGTAGGTGAGTTTTTTCTAGTTAAAAAATTTGGCACTCAGGTTGTGTAGAAATCTGCTCCATGGCCTTATAATATGCAGTCTTCTCTTTTAAGTACCTGCTGCTGAAGAAGGGCTATGAGGATCCTTATGCTAGGATCACAGTAGTGGTTTTACTTAGAATATAAATGTGGATTCTGAGTTTCTGAAAGTGGGTAACCGATATGAACCCTATTAGTCAGTCCACTGACTAATGGAAATACATGGAAAATACAGGTATATATATCTGAAGTTCCAGTATGGCATAGTGCTATACACACGTCACTTCTATCCATAGGTTACAGGTAACAGACTGTAACCAGTATTTTCTGGGAAAGATTCTTTAGCTGGAAACCCAGAATAGCCCGAAGCTTAACAAGAAAGGCTGGGTCATGCAGTAACCAAATACTCATTCATGGAACCTCTGTGGAGTGATGGAACTTTTCTTAGGACCAAGTGTTTTGCTTCTAGGACAGTCGAGCTCTCCCCTCAGCTCCCCTCAGAATGCCAGGTATTCCCATAAATGTCACTGGCAGCACCAACTTCCTTTTTATAGAGGACCAGCTTTCCTAAAACACTATTGCACTGGAATGCAAACATCTTTCTGCTGGAATCACTGCTATTTGTTTGTAAATTAAGCTTTTTTTTTAGTGTGTTTTCATGTGGGGTGTGTAAATATATATTTAGGAACCCAACTGTGTGGCCTTTTTCCCTAAGCAATTGCTGACTACAGATACACCCTTTTTGTACTTTCAGTAAGTTCTACTTCCTGCTGAATTGAGAGATATGTGAGAGGCATAGAGCTCTTTCCAAGTGCTCAAGGCCAGGATTTCTAGTTGCCTACCATAGACTTTCAGTGACCCAGAATTAATAGGAGATGTCCAAGAATGATGACTGGCATGGAATCTAGACTGTCTGGACTTGTGTCAGCTAATGGGTTTGTTGCAGCAGCTGATGACAGCTTGAGCACAAGGTTCCTGTCCTGCTGGTGGGAGCCATGAAGTTTTGTGACATGGGACCACGGCAGACTTTGCATCTCAGGTTCTCCACAGGGGGTTCTGCAAAGGCAGCAGCATGAAGATGATTGTGCAGAGTTGGATGAGACCTGGGATTCCTTTAAACCCTTTGCACAAGTGTAAAAAAGAATTAGATCTGTAGTGTTGTTTTCACTGCCTTGTTTTGGAAAATATTTAACCAGCATTTTTTGTAATTTAATGGAGACTTGGATTTTTTTTTTTTAATTTCCAGAGAAGCACAGTTAGATAAAAGGAAGGAAAACATCTACTCTGGCTACCAAATCTTTCCAGTAAACCACTACTTTTCAAAAAGTTCCAGAACCATGCACCAGGAGAACGCATTGTGCTGTCAAGCACAGCAAACGCTTGCATGGAAATGTCTTCTACTAGGGTTTAAAAATCTCACTTTCCTGTGCAAATCAGAGTGCTGCAAATTTCTTTACATAAACATGCTAACATATATATTTGCACATATTAAAAGAACCTGATAATGTTGATTTTATGGATGCTCACCCACTGCTCCTTTGGTTAAGAGGTAATCACAGATTGCCCAGCTAAGACATCATAAGTGCACACCAAGTAATTGCATTTGAAAGCTTCTGCGGCAATTTAACCCAGTCACTACTTTGTTTTCAGAGGATTTGTGAGCTAAAATTGTTATAGATGGCAAACAGCCCAGTGGCTCAGCAGCAAAACAAGGTTCTATCGTGCTGGAGACCCCAGTTCAAGGACAGACAAAGTGTCTTGGGCATCGAGCCAATACACACTAGCTGTGTTATAGCAATGGCAGGGCAGCTTTTTGTGAGAAGGGGCCAGTGAGTAATTCCAATAGTTTAGCTGAAATGTGATGCTACCAGATGTAGAGGCCACCATAGCTTGAACCCTGCCCTCACTGCCACAAAGAAAGGATATTAAATACATACCAATGGGGAGGAAGAGCCTGGAAAATGTGGAGGAAAAATGTGTAGTAAAATCTTTCCTGAGCTCTAATTGCAACTTTGGCTTTCTCTGAAGGATACGTGACTGAAAAAGCGAATCCACTGTCATATTTGCAGATACTTCATTTAAGTTATAGATCATTAGCTGAACCTTGGGAAGGCAGCAGTCAGGGACTAGCATGGGGTCTGCATAGGACTGGTTTTAGAAAGCAAGAGAAGTGTTTGTGTGAGCACAAGGAACTTACCTTGAATATGTATGTTGAGGAAAAAAAATCTTGAAAAAATAATTTTGAAAAATTATACTGAACAAAGCCATGTTTTAAACTTACACCAACAAAGGCAGATAAGAATCTGGCCCATGCACTTAGAAAGGAGCGGGGAGGATTGACAATATAAAGCTGGCCCTGTGTGTCATTTTGATAGATACAAGCAAGTGAAAAAGTTGCAAATGAAAAACATTATACTGTTAATGACAAAATGGCAACCTTTCTCTTCCTTCAGAATCTCTGACAGACTGCATTTAAAAAGAATGGTGTGAGTGTTCATGGACATTTTTTTTCTGGTTGTGTTTTGCAGGCTTTGGTATTGATGCAAAAACACATTTGCACTGAAAACAAAAAACCTATAGAACTGACAGGTGCGCTTAAACTACTTGGAAGTCGTATCAGCCACATTTATTGAATCTAATGAATTGTTTATAAAAATGTAGAGCTGATTTTGATAATTTTCCTTTATTTGTCTCAGATGTCCAAGATGCAGACACTTCTGTGTGGAGTACTAAAACTACATCCCCCTCTTCAAGTGCTGTTACTACTCGACCTGAAAATGTTTTGAAGAGTAGCACAGAGATGTTCATCAGAAATGTGACTGAACACTTCAGTAAAAATCCCATTGAAAACCTCTTCTTTGACTTGAAACCTGCAGTAACAGAGAAAGCCTGGATTCTTACAACCACTCTTCAGTACTCTAGCACTACAGAAGAGGTAAGACAGAAGAATTACTGATTTTTATTAAGCCTGCTCCACTCTGTGGAGCGTGGTAGCTATTACAAGTGGATGTTTTGTGGGCTTAAGAAAACAACAAACCAAAACCTGAAAAAAAAAATAGCTACAGGACTAAGCTTTGATTTTTTTTTTTTTGTTTTTGTCGGATGCTGTGTTTTGATGTTCATGCTGACAGTGTCCTTTGCTAGAAGCCTAGCTGCAGAAAAATTCTGCTTCTTATGAACAGTTCAATTCTGGTGCACACATTGCATTGGGAAAAGTTCAAGGAAAATTATCAGGATATGTGGGAAGCAATGGAAAGCTCCTGGATGTGGCAGGACCCACAGGAGCTTGGGTATCTGCTCTCAGTGACTCAGGGTCTGGTATTGTTTGTTGCATGATGTGGGGGTCTAGCTCTAGTTACACGCTAAGAATTACACTACGACCTTATTTACAGATAATTATTACATACATTGTTACAGATCAAAGCAAAAGAAATCCAAATGCTTTAACTGGCCTCAAAAGGAGCCCTGGCCTTGGCCAAGGTCAGCTGATCTACTGGGTGATAGGCAGAGTGGAAACACACAGACACTTCTTATTCTCTGCTCTGTCTGACCACAAACCACCCTGGCAGAGAAGGTGAATGGGGCTGCCAGCCCCAGCTGTAGAAGGAGCACATGGCAGGCCATTTGCTCCAAATCAGTTTCCAGTCTTCCTTTTCTGCAAGACTCGGTTCAGCAAATCTGGAATCACCACTGCCAAAATGTATGCAGGTGGTCACAACTAAAGCATGCAAGACATTATTGGTCACTGTATTACTATTATCACACAGGGGTTTAGAACTGAAAATCCCTAAATTCCCTGGGGCTTGTCATCCAGGAGACCACACCACACTCAATGTATTGGGGTAGGCAAACATGTTTCAGTTACTACTATGTGTTGAAACAGTAAGACTAAGAAATGTCTTTTATGTTTGGGAAGTCTGTGGACAGAGTGTCAAGGTCCATAAACTTGATGGTTTATGGACCCCAGCACCACTGTTCTGATGTTGATGAGGAGAAGGGACTGAGCCAAGAATGGATGCACTGGACCTCATTCCACAACTGATGCAGTTCTTTTTAAAATGAGATCTCTCTGGCCCCGTGCATGCAGGCTGAGCTGATTTCCCCATGCCCTCTGTTCATTTGCATACCTCCTGCACATAATACTTGTTCCCTCCAAATGAAAATGTCCTATAAAACCAGGTATTACCCGAAATGCCTCCAGCACCAGAACTACATAATCTTGCCAAAGCAAAAGAAATGGCACAGTTTTAACAGAAACTACTACCTCTTGTGTGTCTGCCCCACTCCACCTCCTGAAAACACATCATTTGCGCTGAGCAAGCTGCTTAGGTCAAAACTTTCAAACTGGAATTCTGATGATAAGCTGTCTAAGCATACCTGACAAAAAAATCCGTAATAGTTTTCTCTTATAGCCTCCAACTGGCTCTGGACATTTGAATCTAGATATATCAATTTAGAGAGACAAAATCTTTGGCCTCCATCTCTGTTTCCTGGTCTTTAGAATGGAGTTAAAAATATTATTTGTCAAACTTCAGGGATGTTTAAAGGATTAACTGGATTTAACACAATACTTTGAAAACACATAGACTAAGTGCTGAGTATTGTTGTGAGGAAGACAATACCTTCTATGAACTACATTTGCCTGGGCTAGGGCCTCTTGTTTGCAGAAGCAAAGCCATGTTATTATTTGGCTGTGCACATACCCATTTTGGGGGGGACAATAGTGACATTTCAATTGAACAAAATGTTTAGTTTAGAGCTGCCTTGGATTTCAAGTAAAACTGCAGCTTGCACTTTGAATCCTTGACAAAAGCTATGCAAAGCCCATTTCCTCTTGATTACAGAGACAGAGAGGTTGGTGTTAAAAAAAAAAAAAAAAAAAAGTCAGGAAACCTTGGGAAAGTGTCTGAAAGGGACTTTGGAGCCTGCTATTAGAGACACGTCCGGCAACTCCCAAAACTCACTTCCAGTCCTTTTTTCAGTTTAATTAGTTTCTTGGCTTGCCACACAGGTCAGTAAGTGTTAAAGGCTGTGTGACTGCTGATTTACTAAAAGCGCATTTATTCAATACCAGTCTGGAAATAATTACTTGCATTATGTTGGCTATTCTATATAAATATATTGCTATCAGTGAATGATGGACCCCTCATGTTTTATTCCTGTGCTGGCATAGGTATCTGTGTCAGACCTTACTGGTACAGCAACTTTTGCTGGATAATATACAGAAGGAAGTCTCAAAACCTGTAATAGACCAGTATTTTCTACTAATACAAAAAAAAAAAAAAAAAAAAAGTAAAAATTTTGATAGCAAGAATAAGAGTAAAAAAGTAGTAACTTCTGAATTATGCACACTTCTGAGAAGCAGTAATATCATTTTCCTCCACAAACCAACTCTAGCCAGAGGAGACAAACAGGTATTTATTTCCAAAAGTCTTTAAGTTTTATTTGTGGTAGGTTCTACTTTTTTTCCTGAATTTTATGTTTGCAGTGTTGATTATGCTTCTTTTTCCTTTTGCTTATTACATCTACTTAAACGACTTACATCTAAATATCCAAATTATATCTTCCCTGCAAGTTCAGGTCATCTTGTTTTCAAAAATCCTTAGAATAATGTGAGCTTCTTTTCAAGAAAAGAAAGGTTACCCTGAATGTTTTAATTTTCAGAGAGGGTTTTGCAGTAACCCAAACATGCCATGTCGCACCTTAAATCATTACAAGACATCTATGTAATTTTAGTCCCAGTTTAGGTCTAAAAAATACACCTTGTGTTTCCCATCAATGATATGATTGTCCCTGAGCTAGCTCTTTGGGGTTTGGTTCCTCCTTCTGTCTGAAGTATGTAAAACATCTCTTCCGAGGGAGATCTTCTGTGATGGGCTTGAGAACAGCGTAATAAACAACACATATTTATTTTGTCGCTTAAGGCAACGATCATAAAGTTATTAACTATCCTCAGCTTTGCCAAGTACAGCACAACACTTTCAGTGCCATGTCCCTAGGACCAGACACGGAGGTCCACTGGGACAGATTAAGTTTTCTGTAGGTGCAGGTAACACCCTTAAGTGTTCAGACTTTTGATTTCAGAACAGAAGAATGAGAGCTAAGGTTTTTCAGATATTTGTATCTTGTTTGACAGGCTGGTGCCAGAAAAATCCTAGAGCAGCAGCTCCCTGAAAAGGCAGATGAATGTTACTAAATCTAGAACCATTTTTTTCCTCAGAGAGGGCAAAAGTGATGCAGAGATGGTGCTGAACTTGCTTGAAGTACTGCTTTTAAAAGTCATAATGGCACACGCATAATGCAGTACAGAAAGACGCAGAAAAATGCCATTCTTGTGGAAGAAAGTAAAATGTCCATTTCCTTCTTTTGTGAACCTCAAATTCACTCCGTGGCTGCTATTGTGCATTTGAATATCCAAACGTGCAAAATGCTTCTGTGTCTACACTTCTGTCTCCCCACATACACACGTGTGAGTTTTCAGAGGCTGAAATTTAAACAAGAAGGAAACAGGTATGCATGGTGGAAATTGAAAGTTTTGGTTTTGGCAGTAGCCAACTCGGAGTTGCACACAATTTTATTGATGCAGTCTGAAAACAGGGAGACTTTCTTGCTTCCCATGGTGCGTGTAATTTTAGCTTAGGAGTTATTCATGGGATGTGGGAAAGAATTGTTTAGAGGACACAAGTTGAAACAGAAAATGGAGATGACTTGGCTGCTTCCAGACAGACTGCTGCTACAGGCAGGACCTCAGAGTTGGACTCTGCTGGACTTTCCTGGATGCAACACCTCTGGCTGCAGTGCCACATGGCCAGGGAGAGAATGGAGACCTTGGTGGTCTACAATTAACCCTTAGAAACATCAGAGTTTGGGACCTGGGAGCTGGAGAGGTGGGTTACAGATAGCTGAGGCCAAGAGGAGGGTGGGCTAGGAGGTGGGATGGCAGAGAAGGGTGGCAGGTGTGAGGACAGCAGGCATGTGAGATGGGGTGGCCATGGAGTGAAGCAGGTGAGGCTAGGTGTCCAAGACCAGTGGCAGGCAGGAGGAGAAGGAGTCACAGGAGGCAAGGCAGCCTGAGGTAAGGCTGGCAAGAGGCAAGTGGGAATGAGGCAAGACCAGCATGAGACAAAGCAGCTGCTAGGTGGGGCAGAGGCTCACATTGTGAGCCGATGCGACCATGAGACAAGGCAAGGCAGCGCCAAGTGAGGCTCAGCCGAGTGCCGTCCCCCAACAGCGGCAGCGCTGAAGGGCCCCGTGCCCGGGGAGCGCTTGGGAAGACAAGACACAGGGGAAAACCGAGATGAGGAGGAAGCAGCGAGGAAGGAAGGGAGCTGGGGTGGGAGAGGAACTGGGAGGAAGGTGGGATGCTTGGGGAGAGGGGGGCGGCACCCCGGACCCGGTCGCCTGCCCGGTGGGCGGCAGGACCCGACTCGCCGGGCTTCGCCCCCCGCAGCGAGACGCGAGGAAATCGCCTCTTGATTGCGGAAGTCGGCGGGAAGGGCTCCGGGAGAGTCAGCCCGGGTCAGAATGGCAGCGTGGGAAGCGGCGGCCGCCTCCCCCGCCTCCTCCGCTCCTCCTCAGCCGCGGGCGGGCAGCCCCCCCAGCCCAGGCCGGTGTGAGGGAGGCGGCTCGGCGGCCGGGGCAGCCCCGAGCGCATGCAGCAGGCGGGCGGCCCGGCACAGGGCTCGGAGCCCGGCGGGGAGCGGGGGCCCCCGGGGCCCGCCGCCGCCAATTCACCTCTTCGGACCCCCCAACCCCGCCGTCCCTTCCCCTTTCCCCCTCCCCGCGAGGGTTTTTGGGGTTAAAAACTGTCGGCGATGCTGAGCTATGGAGCGGGATTCGCCCTGTGGACGGCGCTGGCCCTGACCAAGGTGAGCGGCCCGGAGGAGAGGGGCGGTGTAGGGTCGCCCCTCGCAGGTCGCAGGCGAGCGTGGGGGACACGGGCAGGGGACGGGGCTGGGGCTGAGCCCGGCGGTGCTGGCGGGTCTCTCAGCGCTCTCGCCGCTCTCCGCAGGCCGCGCCGGGGCAGGCGGCGGGATGCAGCGCCAACCTGACGGAGCGGAGCGTCGCCGGGCAGAGCGTTCGGCTGCGCTGGGGCGCCGCGGGCCGCGCCTGCAACTTCAGCCTGAGCGGGCACTCCGAGGACGGCGAGGCGGCCGGCTGCCAGCCCGAACCCGAGGGCAACGGCACCTACGGCTGCACCCTGCGGGGCCTGGAGGCCGGCACCTGGTACCACCTGCGCATCGAGCCGCTCGCCGGCGGCGAGGCTCTCAACATCTCCCTGCAGACAGGTACGGGCGCGGCAGGTGCGCGGCGAGGGACGCCGGGCTTTTCCTTTCCCTCCCCTTGCTTCGGCCGGCTCCAGGGGGAGGAGGAGAGCGATGCATTTGCAGCTACTGCAAGCGGACAGTGTTTGCTGCCCTGCGCTTGAGTTCTTTTTAGCCCACTACCAGAAGTAACTATAGTTAACCCAATGCTGACAGTTAACCCAGCAGGCTTGAAAGAAGAAGGAGCTGTGAAGATATTACGTCAGATTTTTTTTTTTGTAGTAGCAGTAGTAGCCCATAGCATCCTTTGTGCTCATGCAAACATGTTGTTGTCATAGTTCCGCAATTGACAGTGTATTTACTGTGTTTAAAATACAGTCTATTTCATAGCAGGTAAGCCTACTTTAAGGACAGCTTACTGTTTCAGCCCATTTCCATGCTTTTATTCTGTGTAACCAGAGTCTAAAAGTTGGAAAGTAAGGCTGAAACTTCCTTCTTACGTGTTTTCCTTGGATATCACCAGTGAGGTGTTATGATATACAGTTGTGTGCAGAGCACCTACAGTGACACATCCGTGACTGGATGTATAAATGGTCCAGCAGCCTGACAGAGGCTGGCCAAGGAAAGCACCCTCTCTGCATTTGTGTTTGTCTGGGCATATGAACAATTCAGCTATGAAGCAATGGACAACATTGAATGGCAACAGCTGCAGTGGCACAACTGACTTCTTTCTACCTGTATTTGTGCTATTTTGAAGATGATAAAATATAATATTGTTCAACCTCTTAAAGGCAGTAGTTCAAGACCCAAAACAGAGAGGTCTGAAATGAAGTCCATCATTAAATGCCTCTCTGATTTGCTCCTAAGGTGTCAGTTTTAGAGAGGTACTTAGTATTGCAGGTTATAGCAGCCAAATACTCAATTACCTGTTCAGAGGTGTCGCTTTCTGTCAGAACCTTTTTTACTTCATTAACCATACAAATGCACTAAATACTTTCCATTAATTTACTGTAGTAACTCAAGTTAAAAAAATCCATTGACAAGTCTGCTGGTGTCATAGCTATACACTAAGCATAATCATGTCAGTTGGTAAAAATTAGTAATAGTTTCTATGCAGACAGTGATTTAAATTTGTTGTGCATCATGCTGATTGTTTTTAATATTGATATTGATGACTTGTAATGTGAAAACTGAAAGAATAGATCAGCCATTATCAGAGACAGGTATAAATCACCATCGTTTCTGTATAGTAAAGTTCTATTGAGCACTTGCATGGAAGTAGAGAAGATACCATTTTAGAGCACATTTTGATTAATGCACAGCCATTAACACAGAAACTTTTACATGCCATTTATGACTTTTTTATCATTAAATAGATTTTTCAAGGCTGTAAGATGAAAGTGTTTGTAAGCAGCTGATCATTAGAGTCATATTCCATAGCTGACATCAAAGTGAAAAGTCTGATTAAAGTTTAAGTTGAAATACTTAAAATTGGTATACCATAGTTGAAGTGAGACTTACATTTGGATTTTGGATAGCAGAGATCAGTCAAAAGCATGAAATAAGAATAGAGGAGCCATGAATGTTTCCTGCAGAGAGCTACTCAGATTGTTCTGTGGTTCCTTGCTTTCCTTGAGTTGAATTGCTTGATGGTGTTCAAAATACACAATTAGCCCCAAAATTTGTCTTTTGTTTTTTTCTGAAGAATTTTTCTAAGTTATGCCTGTGAACAACCTATTTTGTATTGTCCATACTAAGCTTTTCAATGCAGAACAAGGCAGGATTATTCCTCTTATGTTTCCACCAGGGGCAGCATTTTAAACCAGTTTCGCGGAAGCTTTTTTTCACTTGTTCCTTTGTGACTTGATGACAGTAGTTTTAGTTTACTATCTGCTGAGCCTGAGTGTCCATAGGCATGCATTCCTGGAAATTGTCTTGTGAATATGGAACTGTAAGCAGTCTTTCCAGCCATATTGTAAACAAAATTTCCACCAATTTCAAAGGTGGTGGAACTGAGCTATCATGGGCCATCTAAAACCTTGGTGTCTGACCTTGGTACTCAGTGAGGTTCCCTTCCTGAGCTCTTTTTCTAAGGAAGATGGGCTAAGCTGTCCATTGAAGGTGCTTGCTGTACTGGCTATCAAAGGTGGGTGGGTTAGACCGGGAAACTGAGGTGTAGTTGGTTGAAGTGAAAGGAATCCCATCTCATATGTTTTATTTTTGCAAAACGATGTTTCAACATCTATATCATCTTGATACAATAAATACACATGAGAAAGTGCGAGAAAGTTGCAGGTTTGTTTATATACATAGTTCAGAAACTAGCTTTTTGCTCATATTTAATCCTGTAAAAACTTTTGTGTGCCAGTTCTGAGTTTAGTTTTCATCAAGTTTCTTTTACAAGGTACCTGAGTAGCTAAGCATATAAAATCCAAAACATTAGGTTAAATTTTGAGTGTGAACTTTTCTGACTGGGGATTTACAGTGAAAGAATAGAGTAATGCATGCCACAGTTGCAGTGGTAATGTAAAAGCTTGGAGAGGACCAGAGTGACCATTAGAGTATATAATGTCACATTAAAATCACGATCTATGTTGTTTGCAAGTTTGATATTCCAATAGAATAATTGTGCAGCTCACCAAGATTCCGTAAACTGTCAAGTAACATCAAATTCACCCTTGTGAATCTTTTTGTAGAAAAGCAGCTTCTATTTCACTTGTGGATACATGGATCTAAAGTTTAATAATATGTGAACTAGTGGTACAAGAATCCACACTACCCCTCTAAAATGACTGTCTTTACTCAAGAAGTTTTGATCTGTGGGTTGTCAATTTAAAACAGCAAGAATTTTAGTTCTGTAGAGCAGAACTAAAATAGGTCATCCAAAATGATGGAAAACACAGTCACATATCCACTTCATAAACCATAGACATGGAAACACACACAGTGCATTTGGGCTATTTTGGTAGAATAGGAAAGAAAGAGAAAGCTGATAACACCATTTATCAGCTCTGGGTACAGATAAATTTTCCACTGCAAAACTGAAATTACTGATGTTAGTAGGTACAAGTCTGCATACTTGTTTCATGTTAGTATTTACAATTTGTTGGAGTTTTTCTAAGATAAATATATAGACATGAAAGAGCACATAAAACCATCCAACTAGTCAGCATGCTGCTGACATTGTAAAGCTGGCATATGCACCTTTCAGTCCTTTCATGTTATATTCTTTGTTTTTCAGTAAAACTAGTTCTGCAATTAAGAAATTATGTATGGCAAAAGATGGTAGGGTTTTGCCTTTCCTGATTTCAAGTAAGATACATTTAAAATTCTCAAATCTCCAAATATCTGTGCACCAGTATAACTATATTTCAATGAATGATTATGTCTAGTTAAAAACAGTAGTATATTAATAGATCCTAAATTGCAGTTAAATTTATACATTTCAATTCTGAATTGGAATTCAGATTTGAGATACTGGTCTAGAGAACCACAAAAAACAATTTGGCAATTACTTCACTTTCAACTATGGCTTCTAAGATAGACTTATAAATGCCATTTTCAAAATTGTTGTCTACAGAAGTATTACAGTGCTACATTATGTTACTGCCTAATCCAAGCCTCCTGTTCTGAGAGAGCTAAGAGGTAAATAAAAATTTGTTAGAAAATCCGTTAAGTATTTGAATGAAAAGAAGATAGGATTTTATCTTTCAAGACGCAGACTGTTAGAGTGCTTTTTCATTGCAATATATAACTGTCTAAATGCCAGAAGTATACCCTGGCCATGTGTTCACTCCTGTAAATTTCAAATTATTTGGGACAAATTTGATTTATTAGCCATCTGTAGGAACAACATATGACATGGCTCTAACTATAGGCTGTATAATCCTATCATCTATAATCATGTAATGGTTATAATCATCATTTCAAAGCCAGAGTACAAGAAGAAAATAAATAACCGTGTTTTAAGATTCTCTAAGTTGCATATCATCCCAAAGAAATGGATATTTGTGCTTAGTAAAGACAATGAAATTAACCCTATTTACTTAATCTTCAGCAAAATCCTTCTCAAGTAGGTTACTGTTTTATGAAGAGGAAAAGCTAGGAAAAACATGGATAATAATGGAGACTGGCAGAAATTCCCTGTTACTAAGTCCTGGGCTCATACCTCCCATTTGTTGGCTTTTTCTCCTGCATAAGGCAGGTGTGTTCCTGTGCTTACAGGCTGTATCTGGTAGTAATGTCACTTCAGTTTGACATAGCCATATCTGTAAATTGGATCTGCAGCAGCTGTATACACAAATCATATCCTCTTCCCCAAAAGTGAAAATGGAGTTGCAATATAACTCAAAGACCATTAAGTCTTCTGAAAGATGCCTTTGTAGACCAGGGAGCATTAATTTGTATAGTGTCAAATGGTATAAAAATATCTTGATGAAAATATTTTATTTCTGTGATATATCAGTGTTGTATCATTCCCAACAGAGACTTGTATAACAATGTAAATGGTTTTTTAAGTGTTTGTTTCCATCCAGGGCTCTTTCAGCCCAGGCACTTCCCAGTCTCATTGTTCCTTTGTTCTAGCGGATGTACAAAGAACTGAGTGTTTTGTTTTCTGGACCAGATAGATTAGATAAAGTCTGAATTTCTGAACTTCACCTTCTAGGCACGCAACTTTCTTCTTTGCTCATGCACCTAGAAGACAGATTACCCAGGACAGTATGAGTGCTTCTAAAAATGCAGATATATTCTTTTGTCAAATTTGGCAGATAATACAGATGACAATGGTGATTACTTTTGCAGGACTAAAGAACAGTTGACCTTATTCTAACTTAGTCAGAAAGAGGGTTAAACTTCTTGACAGTTATCATGACTGTTCTCTCAATGTCAGTCAAATTTAAACTTTTTCACTTGGCTGTGCATCTGACCATTTATAGTGCTGGAATTTATTTCTGACTTCCAAAGTCTGACCTTTCAGATTAGAACAATTGACTTCAAGGAACAAGATTATACCCCCACTATTCACTTTTGCCAACATAATAGTCTTTAGTGCCTTAGTATATATTATAGGTGGAGCTGGTAGTCAAACCCATTGTTAAGATTTCCTGACACTTTTCATTAAAACCTCCTGTTTCAGTTGCTGTAACTGGATGAAGTTTTAACTATTTGGCATGAAGTGTGATGTGCTTGGTCCTTGAATTGATTTTTAATATTAATATTATTTTTTCTTTTTCAGATTTAAACAGATTTAGTTTGACCTTTAAGAAAGTGGTCAAGAAAAGATAATTAATTTTATTGATTGATTTTGTTAATCAATTTGTTTAATTTTCATCTCTTTTCTTGAAGAACACTAACATCTCTGTGGTCCAAATAAAGAATTTGAATTTAAGCAGTGACATGGGTACAAAGGGACACAGTATCTTTCAGAGTCACAGAAAGTTTGAGGTTGGAGGGGACCTCTGGAGGTCATCTGGTCCAAGCCCTTGGCTCAAGCAGGGCCACCTGGATCTGGTTGCCCAGGACCATGTCCAGTCAGTTTTTTAATGTTTCCAAGGAAGGAGAAACTTTCTTCACATTCCTAATGTATTTGATTGACAAAGTAAACTACCAAAACTTGGCACTATTCTGTTCTCAGCAGAGCTTTGTAGGAAGTGAACAAACCTTCCACACACACAGAATTTGAAGAAAAAGCAGCTTAAGGGCTCCTAAGGTCCTCCTGCTTATGTATTTTTAGGCAGGGGGTTGATTCGGCTTCATCCTTTCAGCCTTTACATTGCATTTTTAACTTACGTGATTGGCACATTTTTATCTCCTTTGTTCAGGGAACCAGGCAGCAATGTCTGCATTGGAAAAACAGTCTTGTTCTTCTGTGTTTGAGGTGCTCTTCATACAGAGACCACAGTTCTCAGCCTGGATGCATCTTACACTCCTGATCTGATGCTAGGAAAGAGTGGCATAGACTGTACTCTTATGGTACAATAATTTATTCTTAAATTATTTGGAACTTTAACGTCCCAACTGATGAAGGCTTGATTTCACTGCTTTGGGTTGCTTCATGATACCTTCTTAGTAAGCATTTGCTTAACCTTATTGGAAGACATAAATGTCAATACCTTAGTACATCAACACGTAATGCATTTTGTGTGGTTTTGTGTGAAGTTTTGGAGAATAAAATCAACCGGATTCTTTAGATTTGGTCAGTTTGACTTTCCTTAGAGTGTATCTTATTTCACAGGTGATTTTACTGGAGAGCTTCTTAATAAACAGTATAATGAATGTTGAGAGTTTCAGAGAAGTAATCCCACTATTAGTTCCTTAAGATATCATTAATGTACTGTTTGGGGATTTTTAAATTTATATAAATGGTACTACAACAGAGCAGAAGTGTATTCTATCAGAATCTGTTTGAAGTCATTGAAGCTAATACTAAAAACAAAAGATCATTGCCCTTAACGTTGTATAAATGCTCATGCCCATAATTGATACAGTGTTTAGGGTGAGCGCTAGGAAGTGAAAACTGTTGCTGCCATCTATAAAGCTACATTACACTGAGGCTCTGACTATAATTTGCTAGGTTTACATGTTTGCTGCGTCTTATTAAAGTTGTTACAGTTCTACTATCAACAAATTTCCATGCTTGCAATATACCTCCACAGTGGAAGTGTTTTGCTATGTGTATGTCTATGTATGTACAAAAATATAAAAGTAATACTTTGAATTCCACAAGACTCACTTGTAGACTGGCTTCAATGCACAGCGTTTATAAATAGAAAACTTTTTTGAAAAGTATTGGCAGCATGATGATAATAAAGGGAGAATTTTGGAAGATTTTTTGTGCTGCTGTATAAGATTTCAGACAATCTCAAAGCAAGAAATAGTTTATGTTTTCTGGGGTTTTTTTTCCTAACTGCAGATCCCTTGCCACCATCTCATTTGGAAATTAATAAGGAAAAAACTACATTCACAAGCTTGCAGGTTCGATGGGATCCTTCCTCAGGAAAGGTGGACATGTACAAGCTAGTATTATTTGATCGCGATGAGAAAAAGATACAAGAAGTCTCCATACCAGGAAGAATTTCAAAAACAGAAAATACTTTTTCCAGTCTCATTCCTGGGAATAAATACAACATTGTCCTCAGTGCTGTTGCTGGAAATAAGACTACCCCAGAACTTCACATAAGTGGATCCACTGGTAGGACTTCTTTTTGTGTGATTCATCTAAGTAAAAACACTTACAGTATTCTGCACTTCTGCATTTTGAAATTAGCAAATGGGTATAATTCTTCTACATGGCTATTTATTTATATATGTAAGTATCTATTGATTATAAGTAGAAATAAAATATGAATGACATAAAGAATTGTTTACTAAGAATAGAGTGTAATTTTTATTGTGTATTTGGGATTGGGTTTTCAGTAACCCTAAAGAAACCTAACATATTCCGAGAGTACATCTATTCAAAATTACTGAAATAATGGAGGTAACTGTTGGACCTTAAGCATGTGTTCTTTTTATACCAACAGTGCCATCTCCTGTGAAAAATGTTCAAGTCAGTGTCAAGACAGACACTATCCACGTTTCATGGTCTTCTGGTTCTGGACATGTGGATCATTACAGGCTGCTGTTACTGGATAATCACAAAACAGTTCATGAGATTCACCAGGAAGGTTCTCTGACCTCCTACACTTTTTCAGGACTTACAGCAGGCCACCTGTACAACCTCTCTATCATAACCCAGGCTGCAGGATTGGAGAGCAGCAGTTTTCAAATAGTCAGGACAGGTATGATTCAGAATTCATCACAACAAAACAAGAAGCTAAGGCCATAACTTAATAGTATTACAGGACATATTTAAAAAAAATAAGTGATTCATATTCCAAGTTAGAAACACCATAGGCTTGTTTAATTCCCTAAGTTATTACTGCAACAAACTTAGAGGTTAAAATGAAAGTAGAAAAAGCATGAAAGACAAGTGGGGAAAAAATGGAAAGTAAGTTAAGAACTTTAAAAATAAATGGGGGTTTGGGTTATTTGGGGGTTTTGTTTTTCTAGTTGGTTGGTTTGATATGGGGTCTTCTGGATTGTTGAGATTTTTTTCTTTTCACAAAGAAACATTAATTCATAGCACTAGAGTTTTAGAAATTTTTTTTCAGGAATATTTTTCAGGCTACAGTTCTGTGGTCATAGAGATAATTATAAGATGACATCCTCTAGAGTTCTATGGTTAAAACACTTACACAGGCAAAAATGGGTCGTGCCTTCACTCTCCTTAATTTCTGGGAAGAGTAACATGCAATTTCTTCTACAGAAATCTTATAATGTAAACATAATGTAATATTAAATGAAAAAAATGTCCAGGATACACAGATGAGTGCTGTTGTCTGGGCCATTCTGGGGATTATACTAATTTAATTCTGTTTCTTCAGAAATTTTTATTTCTTTTTGTTGTGGGGTGAAAAAATTTGAAATCTCACAGGTATTCTTAGAGCATAACAGCATTCCATATAGCTTGCAGCATGGTCCTACATTTCAGTACCTACTGTGCCCCAGGCCTGAGAAATTAAGATATTGGAGGTGTCCATGCTTTTCTTTTGGTGGAGCATTTGAATAAAGGAGTCTTATTCAAATCCCTTTTACACTGGTGTAAATCAGGCATAGCTGCAGTAATCCTGTAATGTTTACCAAAATGTATGCAAGCATCTCTTGTTCTTAGGAGCATGTACAGTAATTTCACGAATACAAGCCGCACCAATTTGACTAAGATTTTGCTCCTAAACCGGAAATGCGACTAATACTCAGGAGCGGCTAATATGTGAATAATTTTCTGACGTTTACAACCTCAGAAGTGCTAGCCAGAGTGCAGAGCCGAGCTACTGCGAAGTCGGCATTTTGCGATTGTTGCAAATTGCTACTCTGTTGCACCGCAGGTGGAGCCTGGCTGCCTGCAGGCAGCATGGGGGGGCGGGGAGAGAGGCGGGAGAGCTCTTTCCTTCCCTCCTCTACCACAGCCCGAGGGAGAGACGGGGGGGCCCCACGCCGCCGTTGCCGTGACCTGGGGAGGCAGCGGGGGACCCGGGCCGCCCCTGCCGCGGCTCGGGGAGGCGGTGGGGGGCTCCGTCCCTGCCCGCCACCGCGGGAGCTGGGGGGGCTCCGTCCCTGCCTGCCACCACAGGGCAGCTCCAGGCCGTGGTGACCGAGCCCAGTGGCAGCGGCGGCTGGCCCCCAGTGGCCCCGCCGAGCGGCAGCGCCGGGCTGGGCTACCTGGCCCCGTCGGCAGCCCCTAGTGGGCCGAGCCTGCACAGCCTTAGCTGAGCCAGTAAACCCCGCCCTGCCGCCGTTCTGTTACTA
This sequence comes from Catharus ustulatus, assembly GCF_009819885.2. Taxonomy (NCBI): domain Eukaryota; kingdom Metazoa; phylum Chordata; class Aves; order Passeriformes; family Turdidae; genus Catharus; species Catharus ustulatus. The sequence continues at coordinate 49,525,946 of NC_046224.1, forward strand.
TTTGGCAACTTTGTTGCACGCGGGTCCTCGCTGCAAACGACAGAGTGGCTTATATTCAGGTGCGGCTTATTTATGGACAAAAACCGAAATATTTGCCAACACCCAGGGATGTGGCTTATACTCAGTGCGGCTTGTATTCGTGAATTTACTGTATATGATCTGGTTTATGGTCAAAATGATCAGTGTGAGTGCAGACACAGCTGAAACATTTTCTGTTCCATGAAAAAAGAGTGGGCACCATAAGACATATCATTCTCAGAAGTACAATGTCTTACACAGGGCAGTGTTCAGTTGCACTGTGACCAGACTTTACCCTTTCACTATTCAGGCAAAATCATTCATACTCCATCTCATATTACTGTTCAAAATAAAAACTTAACTGTGGGAGTTTGGGAGGCAGCAGGTCTTGTAAGTTTTGTGGTGGATGTATTTTATCCTCATTCTTATTTTCTTTTTCTAGCCCCAGCTGAAGTCTTAGATTTGATGGTGACTAATGATGGCAGCTTATATGCTTTAAAAGTTAAGTGGAGAAAACCTTCAGGAAACCTCAATTTCTATAATATCACTCTGTCTCATCTTGGATCAGTTAAAGAAGTCAAAACTGTGCAACCACCAGCCACAGAGACTCAGTTTGACAAGCTGACTCCAGGACGTCTTTATCAGGTTACTGCCCGCACAGTCAGTGGTGAACTGTTTACCGATCGGATGGCAACTGGCAGGACATGTAAGTCTTCTGCTTCAGTAAGAACATTGCAACTAATGCTGGTTTTACCTACACTGACCTTGTAGCAAATCACTGTAAGAGACAAAATGATTTGGCAAAATGAGATTAAGAGCACAATTAAGAGAACAATACTGTTTCAGGAATACCCCTGTTGATTCTGGCCACCGTTAATCTGACAGCCAAAAGCAGCTCCAGCATATCTTGAGAGCAGGCAACCCTCGTGAATTTTTATTGGACCTTATAATTGAGTGAGTCAGTTACAAAATTGTTGCATACTACTGCACTTCTGACCAACTTTTTTATTTCGAATTCAGCTCACCACACTACATAAACTGAGTTACATTATAGGGAAGTGTGCATGTAGTCAAATTATTAACAGTTCTTAAAGTAGTTCTGCAAGATCTAGTCTTATTCCTTCTTCCAGACACAAATCTACAAACCGGAAAAGCTTACGTCTCAGATTTCTTTACTATAAACAGCATGGATTAACAAAGGCATGTGGCAGCTGGGATAGAGCCGAGTTATGAGATTTTCATCTTCTTTCAGAAGTAATCATTTTCTTTCAGGTATCTTTTGTATGAGTTCTGAACATGAAAAATCCTGCATAATTCTCCCACAGCATTACTGGCCTTAGAGGTGTGTAATCTTTTCCATGCCAGCCTGGCCTGAGCAAAAGTTAGATGATAAAAATGTCTAACCCAGTGAAGAATGCATCATAAATTTCTAATAGACTCAGAGGCAAAAGGTAGAAAATATGTGTGTTAGAGACTTATTTTAGTACTTATTTTAGAAAATATTTATTGTCTACAGCTAAACATCTCGTGTGAAAGTCACATCCTTGACATACCTAGCTGATACCCCATTCTCAATGGAGGCTGGAAGAGCCCTAGAAGCCTTTCATATCCAGGAAGTACAAAGCTGGACTGGTTTATATGCATGTCTGTTTTTTTTGTTTAGCCTACCATTTAAGTCCTTTAAGATTACCATTTCAATCTAAAGGGAGAACTTCAGGCCCTCACTCAACACCACTAATCCCCAACTTTGTGACCTAGACCCAGTTATGCAATTCCTTCTATTACCACAGACATCAAGAGCTTTGAAAACAATCACTTCAGCAGAAGTTCTGTGGAGTAAAGAAAAATTTGTAAGTCCAGACTGTCAGGTCTACAGATGCTGAAGGGCTTAGACTCTTAGGGTCTCTCTGTAACTCACAGAGAGAGCCAGGTGCATAGTACACACATTGCTGTATATTTGGAGGGTGCCTACAGCAGCAGAACCAGCCAAGAAATGTGGTGAGAGATATGGACATCTCAGAGATTGAAACTTTGTGCCATTGAGGAGTGATGATGTCCAGCCAGCCTGACAAGGCTGAAATCTATCTGTTATGATGTAAGTTCATCTGTGCTTCCTAACAATACACTGTGTGCTTTTATGCATTCACTCAGAAATTGAAACACATTTCCCATATTCACTGGCATATGGGAATTCTAGGTCTGATATCCAGCTATGTCCATGGGAAGTGAAACCGGTGAGTATTTTGTGATGCTGGTAGAGAGGTTTCAATCCTGTGCTACATAGTGAGCAATTAAATATTAACTAAGCTAGATTAAGCATAAGAACATGATGCTGGCCTTGTAGTTTACAGTTGATACTTGTGGATGGTCTCAGGGCTCCAATGCTGATCTCTGAGTATCTTAATACAAAGCTTACAGGTATCCTGTCCTAAGGACCTGCACCTTTCTTCTAATCTCTGCTTGGTCTGGCTAATATTTAATTATTCCACGAAAATCAGAGAAGCTTTGGTGATCCAATGCGACCTGTGAGGAGTATAGGGTGAGGAGGTTAGGCATGTGAATTCAGGATCCTTGAAATCCCTGAAGGACAGGAGGGAGTGGGTGCTTTAATGGACCACTGTCTAATCCTTGGTGCTTTATAGAGCTGGGAGGAATTAGGGCATACAAGGTGGAAGGAGCTGTGTCTGTGAAAGAAGACTTCAGGCTTTGCATTTTTCCTGCTGATACCAGAACTGGGTGAATAGAGATTGAAGTTTCAATCTTAGCAGTGAAAAAACGATTGACAGCTTCTAAGTGAGCTTAAGTGCAGGAAACAACAGGGAACCTGACTGTAAACTGCAAAGTGTATCCGAGAAGTGTGCAAGGGAGATTTTGCCTGCCCTAGGAGGGGTTGTCCATTTCTGATGTCAGAAACCAGCAGGAAAATAAGTGAGTATTTTTGTGGGGAAGAGTAAAAATTATCTTTAAAATGAATGAAAACCTTTGCAACAAGGTAACTCATGCTGCTCTGGCTGGTCCAAGCACTTGTACAATAGCTGTGCTGCAAGACAGGTTTTGCCAGTACATGTACATCTCACCAGAAATATCCCACTTCAGAATTGCTTTTTCGCTTTCTCATTCTCCAGTTCCCCAGAAAGTTTTGGAGCTGCAGGCGGGTGCTGGCGGCTGGCCGCGGTCTCTGCAAGTGACCTGGGTGCCCCCTGCGGGAGACTGGGAGAGGTACCAGCTGCTCCTGTGGAACCGCTCGGCCCTGGTGCTCAACACCACCCTGGAGAAGGACAGCACCGAGTACCTCGTCCGTGATGCGGGCCTCATCCCAGGGAGGGAGTACGGGGTGGAAGTCATCGTGGAGAGCGGCCATTTGCAGAGCAAGACGAGTTGCACGGGGAGAACAGGTCAGCATGCTCGTCCAGGCACTGTGAGAGTGAAAAACATGCAGCTCTGAACAATGAAAGAGTACTTGGGAATCCGCAAATTAATGTCACTATTAACACAGTAGAAAGGAGCTCCCTTGTATACTACAGAAATAATTTTGGCAGTTCTGTGAAAACTTCTGGGATTAATTTTGTAGTAAATGTTTGTTAGTGTAAGCTATGTGAACTATATTCTACCATGACTCAGGTGTTACATTGCATGTTCATTTCACTGCTATATTTTGCAACTGATTGTAGGGCATCCTATAAAGGTCTTAAAGAAAGCACTATAGGCCTTCCTGTATTTTTCATCAGTATGTTTCCTTGCCAGTCTGTGTAAGGAATATTAACCATGTAGCTAAGGTGTATCTTAGTATGGCTGTCCTATAACATCCCAGTTCTTGTTTTTGTGCTTCATAAAGAAAACAGGTTAGTCTATTCAAGTCTGTGTTTCCAAAGGAAATCCATATACACTACAGGGGCATGAGTGGAATTCTTTTGCAGTGTGTTAGTCAAAGCCACATCTGATTTACTTCAAACTTTAAAAATAATTCCTGCGTAATTGTTAGAATTCCTGCTCAGTGAATGCAGAATAAGTGCTATTCAGAGGAAAGGATGACTTGGAGTAGGAATAACAGGCAAGGCTCAAGTCTAACCCTTATCTCACTGAAGAATGTGAGCTAGGACAGGGCCATTCTACTTTATCTTCACCCTTCCTGGGACCTACCTTTTCTGCTGTACCCTTACCTGTCATTCCCAGAGGACTTAATTTTGTTAATTTTGCACCAAGTAGAGACCAGTAGAAGCTACAGAACTGAAGCTTTCTCTGACTTGTGGCAAACTTGCTCAGAGCAAGATACATTCTCATCTTTCTTACTTTGACGTATGTTGCAAGTAATTTAAGTTTATGGTGTTACTTTTAATTGTCTCAGCTAAGCGATTAATAGCTGGACCCAATGATTTTACATGTCTTTTACAACTTAATTAATTCTGTGATTCTGTGATTAGAACATGGTCCATTAAATAATACCCAGCAGTGGGTGTATCATGACTGTGTTTGACCCACAGTGAGGTGCATAATGTGTCTGTTATGAAGTATAGGTATTAGGCCCTGTTGTGACTCAGTTTTCTCTTACATTATCCCACAGACTTGGAAAGTGAGTTCCGAATGTGACAGGGACCAAATCAAATCTGGGACTACATTAGGCAAGACTTGCTTGCTGGGTGTTCAGGCACATACACACATGAACACACACAGGAATTTACTGATTGAATTTTCTTTTATGCCACTAAGTTTGAAGTGTCTCTCAAATTGACCGAGGTATAAACCAATGCAAAATCAATGTCACTCTGACCCTATAGTTTGCATCCTTGTTTGTTAGAAATACATTGGTGCAGATCTGATTTATGGTACAAAAGTCTTATATTCTTGGTCAATATCCAGAGTTCAAGAGGAAGTTTGCTGATTTCCTTTCATTTTCATTTGCACTAAAATATATATATCCTGATGTAAGTTTAAACCTAAGAATTACAGCCATAGTGCATTGCTGAAGTCTGCTGCTAACAGTCTTTTACTGGAAAAGGGGCACAAATGCTAGATTTGTAAGAATGGCTTCCTAGAGAATGGTAAAGAATCTCCTCTTGATTACAGATACTCTGTTGCTGTCACATTTCTGACTTACAGAACACATTTCTTAGAACAGCTTGAGATAAGGCATGTGTGCTCAACTACACAGTCTGTTCTTGTTGTGATACCTGTGTACTTTGCAGCTCCAGAGCCTGTTCTCCAGCTCCGTGTGAAGCATGCTAATGAATCTTCACTTAGTGTCATGTGGATGACCCCTGTTGCAGAATGGGACAGCTATGTGGTTTCCCTCGGACACAGTTCTCTCCCTATTGTAAAAAAAGTACTTGCAAAAGAAGCTAAGGAATTCACTTTCACTGACTTGATACCTGGAAGGAAATATACAGCTACCATCACTACCATTAGTGGGACATTAAGCAACTGGACTTCAGTAGAAGGAAGAACAGGTATCTTCTTGTCAAACTGTTTTAATCTTTACTTCTTTTAATGTTTAACAGTTTTTTTTCTTTGTAGTGAACTGAATTAACTCAGTGTCTAAATCTCAAAAGTTTTGATCTTATGTTTGTTTCCTCAGTAAAAAAGTTACATGTCTGAGTCTCTTGTTTCTGACTGTCAGTTGTCTTGCAGTATTTATTTAAGATTTTTGGAAAAGAGATGTGTAATTCCTGGCAAAACAGTTTTCTGAATTATTATGTCACATCTAATTAATCTACATTAATACAAAATTCCATATAAGAAGAACTATTTTCACTGTGTATTTTCAGGAGGGTCACTTCCTTGATACAAACCATTCATATCTGGGAGAAAGAGAAACATCACCACACAGGAGAATGTTACTTTAGGGGGAACATTCCAAGGTTGACAGACACAAAACATATGTGACCTTGAAGATATATTTTGAATCTTTTTGCTCTTCTGATTCCAGAATATGTATTTGTTACTGAGGATGATGACTGTGTCACAAGGAATGTCCCATTCTCACCCCCTACAGGGTGCTAATTTTGTGCACATGTGCATGTTTTAAACCATACAGGTTGCTTTACTCTACTTCAGCACTGACTTAAGCATCCTCCAGTGCAAGAAAAGTTTTAAAATGTAGCTCTGACCTTGCACAGCACTGGGAAAAGCTAGTTGATTGTCTGAATCTAAACATACCTACGTTTGATGGTGGTCCTTACTTAAATTTTATAACTCCTTTCAAGGCCTGAGAAGTTTAACTTAAACTTTCATTTCTCTGTTATATTATTAGATAACTAAAATTTCACTTCCATCTGACTTACACCCCTTTAGGGGATCTATTCAGGCATAAAGGTCCCACTTCACCAGTATGAGTCAATGATTGAAAACACATCAAGCACTGATTGTGTGTCAGTATTACATTCAAAGTGAGTTATAAAGAACAAACATAATTTAGCTTGAAGATAGGTTTTAATAAGTGTTTTAAACCTCTGAATCTTCCTTGCAGCAGGACAGCTTACTAGGCTTGAAAAATATTGCTGTAAATATGACAGAAGTAGATCTTATTTCTATCCCAGAACTTGTCAGCTTCCAGTGAAACCTGCAGTATCATTGAAAGAGCATATAGCACAGAAATGTGGCACTTTAGTGTCTTGCTGGAGCTAACTGTTATGAGAGCATTATAAAACAGGAGGGATTTTTGATTGAGTTTTTTGTCAACGTTACATTTTCTTCAGCTATATGCCTAACGTTCTAGCTTTTGTTAATGATTACTACACCAGTGCTATGTGTGCGGAAAGGTTGATATAAAACAAGAGCAGAAGAGTGCATTCACATTTTGTAAAGTTAGAGTCTTTTTTATTTCAGTTGTGCTTGATCATGTAAACAGAAATCTTTAGAAGTAATTGTATTTCCTTGCTTTGACCAAATATTGTCAACGGAATTTTTTAAAAAGAGGATTTGAGGTAAAATTTGTGCTATTACATTCCTTTGTTATTTTTTATCCTTTTTGGTCTGGCTTAGTTCATGAGCTTATGCTTAGATAAATGTTATGTTTGTTTAACAATTCATCTTTTGATGCTATGAAAGTTGTTATCCTGCAGATCTTCTGACATAAAAAGTTAAACCATAACCATCCATCTCAGTTATCCCCAAAATTAAAGGGTCTGACAGTATAGATGACTGTGCCTGAGGTATTCTTCAAACAAGTTGGTCATTTATTAGAAATGAAAGATTGGGAATGGGGGAGGAAAGGGAAGAGGAAAGACACAGACTATATTTGAAGTAGTCATCAAAAAACCCTGAGTGATTTCCTAAAATGATGGCTTTTATTTAATGGTATTTATAAAATGCCATCTCTTTCAGTTCCCTGATCTTGAATTATTTTCATCTGACTGAGAAAGGTTGTGCTAAAGGCTGAAAGACTTTCTGTGCCTTAGTTAGTTTCTCATAGACCACATCCCAGACAGGAAGCAGTCCCCAGTTAAAGTATTTTTAGTCCTGTTGAGTCTGGCTGCAAATTGGAATGTTCTTTTGATGCACTTCCTCAGTGTGACTAAACTTATGTTCTTTGGGGGATTCTGTTTTGTTTTATTTTGTTTCTCCTCAGTAACAGTATGACAATTTCCTTTTCAGTGCCAGCCCAAGTGACAGGTCTGACTGTGGCAAGTCAGGGATCAACCAACAGCTTGTTCACTAACTGGACAAGAGCACAGGGAGATGTAGACTCATACCAAGTGCTACTGATTCACGAGAATGTTGTCATTAAAAATGAAACTGTTCCCAGTGAAACCAACAGATATCACTTCTATCCCCTGAAACCTGGAGGACTCTATTCAGTTGTTGTCACCACTGTCAGTGGAGGGATATCTTCAAGGCAAACGATTGCAGAGGAAAGGACAGGTAAAAAGGAAAACACTCCAGCATGCTTTTTAGTGGTTCTTAAAAGCTGAATTTATCTAAGAAAATTATGAAGAATCACTTAACCTAAGTGATTAAGCCACTGCACTGAGAATTCAGAAAAATGGGAGTTTCATCCATATAGTTCCGTTTGTGCACACTGTGTGTCTAGATTTGTGTAAATATAACTTTAGAGCGCTAACTGCAGTGGGAACCCTACAGCAGGATCACTCTGTAATGAAGACAAAAATATGCCCTGAGAGCAATGAACAACCATGTTGGGCAAATCACTCCTTGGAAGGGATTTTCTTGTTCCATTGGCTATGTGGTGGTGTAGGATGATTGCTCCTTACTTATGTGTGCCAAGAACCTGCCTAAAGGTGGTGGAGTGAACTTGTCTCAGTTTCTCACAACCCATTCTTTTTCTTTAATCCAACCTCAAAGAATGTCCACCAGAGCTGATTAGTTATTATGAGGTCCTTCTGTACTTCATAGAACATGCATCAAATTCTTCAGGTTTAAAGAGTCATGAAATGAAATACCAGTTCGGTGGATATTAAGAGGAAAAATTTGGCAACGTAGTACAATTTCACCCATTAAGTGAATTTGGCAAAGGCCAGGCATTCTGCAGTTTTTTGCAGTGTGCTCCTTGAAAACAAATATTTTCAAGTGAAAAGGCAAAACAAACCTGAAAAAATGGAGAAAAATAATACTAAAAGGCTTAAAGTAGATAAGTGTATTTTGTAAAATCTGTGGGGGATTGTCTCTGACGACTGTTGGCCAGCCCCTCTGCTGAGATAAGTAAGTTCAATGCAGAAGGGTCCAGTGAAAATTTAATTTGGAAGTTCATTATATCTAAGTTCTGCCCCTGTAATAAATGAGAGTTTTGTACTTGAATGATGACAGGTCTGGCAATGCGGAGCCTTTGAGCTCACCTTGCTGGCTTGAAAAACAAGTGGCATTCATGTTTTGTCCACTAGGCGTCAGAGAACCCACTGGAAATGAAATATTCAGCTGTGGGCCTCAGCATCTTACCAGCCTCACCAGTTATTGCTGCTACTGAGGAATGCCAATTTGAGAGGATAACTCAGCTTCTGGGATTTTAGAGTTGCTGGAATCAGGCCATCAAAGACGATTTCTTTCACTGTGTTTAAAAAAGCAGATGAATGTTGCTGAGAGACAGTGCAGAACTTCTCAGGAGTCCCAAACTGCTTATTTTGCAGGGGATGGCATTCCAGGGATTCTCACAACAATAAGAATTGGCTAGTTAATGTTTTTTTTGTTTCTTCCTCTTTTTTGCACAGTTCCTTCCAGCGTGACTGGAGTAACAGTAAATAACTCAGGTCGGAGTGACTACCTCAGTGTTTCTTGGCTGCCAGCTTCTGGAGATGTAGACAGTTATTTGGTAACACTCTCTCATGACGACAAGATTGTTCAGACTCTCACCATTTCCAAATCATTCAGTGAATGCTCCTTTAGCAACCTTACTCCTGGGACACTTTACGATGTGATGATAACCACAAAGAGTGGAAAGTATGAAAACTCTTCCCTCAGCCAGGAACGAACAGGTAAAGAGAGGCTCTGGGCAAGTACAGTCACTGTAACCATTGTTGTGTTGGTAATGGCTAATGTATAGCCATTAACAATGATTTATCAGTATCTGACCAAACTGGGATGGATGAATAGGGGTTGGAGGGTCAAACCATAAAATTACAACTTTGTAGACTTAGTTTTATTCTTATACCCCCACTGCAAAAGTACTTGAGCATGAATAAAATTAATGTCAGTTCTTATGAGTGAATAGAAATCATGTATCAGTTTTGGCTCAAATGTGTTGTCCTGCCCTTAATGCCCCTACTTGGCACTTCAAGTGTACCCTGCAGAGCATCTCCTCAAAAAGCTACTCATACACTGAAAGAACAGAATAGGATGGGCTAATTAGTAAGATATTAGTGAGGTACAATAATGAGTAACCCCCATGTCATTTGGTTTTGGTAATGTAACACATGTCTATGGTTTTGATCATGCAATTTTCAAGGATATTATAACAAGAATAGAGAAATCTCAGAAAAGGATGGCAATAATGATGGAGAACCTTTTAAGACTTTCTCAGAAGTTGAAAAACTGAGACTTTACACTTCGTAAACCAGTAGAATAAAAGAAAGATTGTAGGGGGTGTTAAAATAACTGAGTATCAAGGTAGTGCAGTTTTAGTTTTCTCATGATCTAAGTGAAAATCCAAGGACCAGCCAGGAAAAGACAAGAACCAAATTTTAGATCAGCATTTGTCTGTGGAACTCACTGCTCTTGCAATAATGCAGCAAGTTCCATTAGACCAAGAACAAGAAAGGCAAACCATTGTCATAAGATGAAAAGCAGCCTGGAAACTGCAAATACTATTTTATTGCTTAAATCTACATTGTTGTCTTTTTGCAACTTCCTCACAAAACTCTGGTAACTACCACAAATATGGTTCTCTACCATAACCCTAGTTACTTCAGGAAGTTATTGCTTTCTGAATCTTTAACTGCTTTTTTTTTTTTCTTTCAGTCCCTTCAAGTGTCCAGGGACTTACTGTCAGCAATTCAGCCAGAAGTGACTACTTGAAGGTGTCCTGGTTACATGCATCTGGATATTTTGATAACTATGAAGTGGTCATCAGGAACAACAATGATTTCAACCAAACAAAAAGTGTCCCTAAGGATGAAAATGAATGTGTGTTCACCAGTCTGGTCCCAGGGAGGCAGTACAGTGTCACGGTCAGCACAAGGAGTGGGAAATACGAAACTAGTGAAAGAGTCTATGGCAGAACAAGTAAGTAAGCACCCTGGAAACATTCTGAGACACCCCAGGGTATTTTTATTTTTTTTATTTAGCATACCCAGGATCAAAAATCTCATAGGATTTTAACACATATTTTTAACATAGAATGTTGACTATGATTCTTTGAATGTGTATTATTCCAAATGCAGAAAGCAGTATTTAGTTTATGACTAGTGTTTAAATTACAAAAAAACAAGAAGTGAAAGAAGAGACCCATGCTGTTAAATTGGAAAGCAAATCTTGAAACCTTGAAAGCCAAAGAAGTTGTACATTTTCCACGTGAGCTTAGTATTTATAATTAAATTATGCCAGAATGTACTGAACAGTTTTTTCTGATCATGGAAATATGTAGGAAAGAAAATAGACTAGACCTCACTCTATTCAAATTATCCAAGCACTGGAATTGGAGAGCATGGGGCAAGAGAGATAAGGTGGCTAGCTGGGAGCCAGCAGGGATCTGAGTGCAATCTTCATCTAGTGCTGCATGTGAGTTGAGCCATCCTGAGAAACTTAGTTTATAAACAAAGATGTAGCATGGGGCAAAAATGACTCACCTGTGTCTGGCGCAAACTGGAAACTGCGTTGTGATGCTGCATCACACAGATGGCTTGCCTTGGCTTGGCAGTAGCTCAGGCCTCTTTTCTCTGTATTTGTTTTACATGCAGGTCTTACTCAGTTTTTGTTGGCTAGGTAAACTCCCTGCAGGCTCCATTATTTATTTATTTATTTATTTTATACTGCTAGATTGTGGACTTCTGTTCTGAAATGACACCTTCCAGTGTTAGATGGGGTGCAAACTACCCAAATAAGTGCAATCTACTGCTTTTTAAAGGAAACTGGATGAAAAATTGTAGCTCAGAAGCATGCCTTAAGAGATGCTAGCTTTTTGCTGTGATCTGTTAGTAAGTACTGAGAAGTTTCCCATCTTTCTTCTCACCCCTTCAGTGCCAGAGTCAGTGAAGGAACTGACTCTTAGTAACAGGAGCACAGAAGATCTGCAGGTAACTTGGTCAAAGGCTGAGGGCGATGTTGATAAGTATGAGATTCAGCTCCTCTTCAACGATATGAAGATCTTCCCACCCATTTTCCTTGGGAACACCATTGAGGAGTATTGGTTCACAGCTCTGACTCCAGGACGTCTATACAAAATTCTTGTTTTGACCATCAGTGGAAATGCACAGCGTGCTACTTTCATAGAAGGCCTGACAAGTAAGAAGTAATGTGGTATTTAAAATGTGTTCAGTCTTCTCTAGAATTAAGCACTGAAAATCAAGGGTGAACCATGATTATATTTGAGCTCCTGTAACACTGGCTCAGAGACAGCAGATCTCATTGAAAATCACTATAGTACTTCAGCCAACCTGTGACCTGTGCTTAATAAAAAAAAGTGTCTTGTTTGCTAATATTTGATTGTTGGCAGAGAAACTGATTTGTTGCATGGGAATTGTCGGCATTTAGGCTTCTGTTATTCCCATACATGCCAGTTGTTCGATTTGTGTCTCTAGCTAAATCACTTACTTACTTTACACCTCTTTTTACCTACCTGAAATGAATGATTCAGATAGTAACAGCAAAATGGCTAACTGAGGGTACCTGAAGAGCTTTCATTTCTTGAGGTGTTTTTAATGCATCATTGGGACAAGTGGGAGGTTACACACAGAACTGCTTTTCTAAAATGGCATAGTCCCACACAAATGTTTACAATTTTACTTGTGTTTACCCATGAATGACATACTTGTACCTGTAAATGATCTTTCTCTTTTGAATCATTTTTGTGTGGCCATGAAGTAGGTAGAAACTAGGAAGCATGAGTCAAACAGGAAATTTGTGAGCTGATGCCTTTCTTTCCCCTGTTTTTTTTCCAGTTCCGAGCAAGGTCCGAAACATCCATGTGTCACCTAATGGCATGACAAACAGCCTGAAAGTGAGCTGGACTCCTGGAGGTGGAGATGTTGATTCCTACACAGTGACTATATTTCAGCAAAACCATCAGCTTGATTCCCAAAGTGTCTCCAAACACATCTCTGAGCACACGTTTCACAAGTTGGAACCTGGGGAGCAGTACCGGGTGGTGGTGCAATCTAACAGTGGCACCTTGCACAACAGCTTAGCAGCTTTTGGGAGAACAAGTATGTTTCTCTTGAGACAATGAGAAGGTTGCATTATATCTTTCCAAAGACTGACCCTTGTTTAATGATGCTTATGAATGTACCATAGGGCAGGGGGACATTCAGAATCATGGGGAGTTTTTATCTTGAAGCCTGAGTCATGATGTAGGCATGGGTCTGTAAATACCAGTGAGATTTGTCATTTCAGTAGCTATACTTGGGTGAATGTGCATGGAATTCCAGTCCAGCCCAGTGTCTTCCTTCATAGAATGAATGCAGTTCCATCCCTCTCATTTCCTGTGGCTGTACCCATCTGACACACATCCACTCCATGTACACAAGTGTTGTGTTCTAGCAGAGGCTATTGCATGATCAAGGCTTATTAGACAACATATTGCCCCAGTATCCAGGGTGTTAGAGCATATAAAACAATGCAATACCTTGTTTTTAATCTATCCTCTCTCTTTAGCACCTGCATTTGTTATCTATGGCCTTGACTTTTGTGCAGTAGCTGCTGGCTAACATTTTCTATTCTAGGCTACTATTTTGCACCAGTTTACCACTCCTTTATTTTTCATATTCCTTTCTTAACTGTTTCAGTCAGTTCATTTCACTCTCCTTCTCCATCTTTTCATGATAGTCTGTATATATCTATTGCCTCTATTCCCAGTTCAGATATCTGTGATGCTCTGTAACTTTATCTGTTTATATTTATGTCTGGGAATTATTTGTTTGCATGAACATATGCACAGACATTTCTTTTCCCACAAGTGAACCTGAAAAAATACAAAGTTATGTTCTGTTAATTACTTTATTGAATGGTCTCTATTTCACCTGGTAATATCCTACCTTTAATTGTTGCTTCCAGTTCCAGCCTCTGTCCAGGAATTATTAGCCCATCATGCTTACAGCAGTCATTCCTTGTTAGTAACCTGGCAGAAAGCTCCCGGTGTAGCCGAAAGATATGACATTCTGCTCTTGAATGAGCAAGGAATCCTCCTGAGTAACAAATCAGAGCCAGCTACAGCCAAACAGCACAAATTTGAAGATTTACTGGCTGGCAAGAAGTATAACATACAAGTTTTGACAGTCAGTGGTGGACTCTTCAGTAAGCGTGCAGAAACTGTTGGCCGAACAGGTAATTAGAACATCTTGGTTTATCAGTATCATTAAATACATGAACCATCTGTATATCTTGATTCTGCAAAGATTCTAATGAGGCACAGACTCTGACTGTTTATGCATCATTTTTCCTGATACATGCTTTGTATGTGAATCTGGAACTTATTATCATATTAATGCGACCATGGTTCATAATAAGGATATTAAACCAAAATGCTGAATGCTTCTCTCTTTTGTGGCAATAGCTGAATGCTTTATTATCATCAAGTTTTTAATTCATAATCTCAAAGTTCTTAGTGCAGGATTTGATGTGAATACACACTTCTAAACTCAAGGCCAAGTCTTGCTTGCAGTCTTTACTGATTTAAAGCTTCTTGTGGAAGCTAATGGACAGTTCTGTTTGAGCACAGTTTAGAGAATCAGGCCTTCTGGGAAATAAAAATATTGTATTGGAGAGATTCAGTGGAATTTCATAAATGCTTTCCTCTTGTTTCTGACAGTTGCTGTCGATATTACTTAGCTACTTGTGGCTTAACTGAAATGTGTTACAGCCATGAGTTTATTAAAGGTTCAGCTTAGTGCCTAGATTCTGATATTTACTTTTACATTTATCCTTTTTTTCAGTTCCAGCAGCTGTTACAAATCTGAAAGTCACAGAGAACACCACTGACCGACTGTCCTTCAGCTGGACCACCTCTCAAGGGGAACTTGATTCGTATGACATCTTCCTATACAATCCAGACAAGTCCCTTCATGACAGGATTTCAGGAGAGCAGCATCTCCAGCAGTGTTCGTTCCAGAACCTGCGTCAAGGCAGGATGTATCGAATGGTGATTGTTACACACAGTGGAGACCTCACTAACGAGTCATCTGTCTATGGAAGAACAGGCAAGAACATCTAAGAAAACCATCTGTCTCCAGTGTGGTGCTCATGGGGGACACCAGTGAGCTGGTCTGAGGCTGATGCTCATACTAGATTAGAGAAACTATTAAAAGTATCAAAACTGGCTCTAATACCTAAAAAGCATTAGATATAAAAAGGTAAATTCTGAATGATGTAGTTACAGCAGGGAAAATTAAGTGAGGAATCCTGCAACAGTTCCCAGGAGCTCATGTCAGAAGAAAGACATCCCAGTGTATGCTCCTTAAGCAGTAAAATGGCTGTCTCCCATCCTAAAAGCAATATTGGCATGAGTGGAAAAGGCAAAAAGGCAAAGCAAGTAGGATTAATGGAATAGACTGTCTACCAGTAAAATAAAATTTGTTTCCCATGGGAAGCTCTGGCTGCAGCTCTGTGTTTGTTCAGCCACATGTGGGAAGCAGTTTTCTAAGCAGCTCCAGCAGCTCTGCCATTGTGTGGAACCTTTCTTTATTCCCCTGCAGCACCATATATGAACCCGTTTCTGGGACTACATCTGCTCAATGGTGCACTTTCTTCAGTTACCTCAGAAGTGGGTGTTTCCAAATACTGACTAGGAAAAAGCTGCTTAACATTTTCAAAATTATCCATTATAAACACTGCCACCTCTTTTGGTAACAGTGGCAGTTCAAAATAATAAAGGAAGCTACTGAGATATGCTTTCTGCTTTTCAGCCAGCTGTGGTGGCTGTCTGGTTTATGAAATTATTATCATGACAGGATAACGATAAGGTCTGCTTGACCTTTTTGCTTCTTCTCACCCAAAGGATCTTCTACATAAAGTAATATTCATTCCTTCTTTTTTCAGTACCTGCCCCAGTTGTTGGTCTCAAGGCATCCAACCGAAACATGACAGACAGTCTGTGGTTCACTTGGAGTCCAGCAGCAGGAGATGTTGACTTCTACGAGCTGAATCTTTACAATCCAAATGGGACACAGAAAGAAACTGAGCAAAGCAAAGACCTGGAAGAGTGGCATTTCCAGGGGCTCATTCCTGGCAGAAAGTACACTTTGGTTGTGGTGACTCACAGTGGTGACCTGACCAACACAGCAAATGCTGAAGGAAGAACAGGTATGGGTTTTTTTTTTTAGTTCCATCTGTTTGATTTCATTTGTTCACAACTATGCAACAGATTTATTCTGAGGGTGCATTTATTATAAGAGTTATTGAAGGTATAAAGATGAAAGATAACCTTAAGTGCATTAAACCAGTGAAATGTGAAAGAAAATCAGTCAGCACTGTTTCTCTTTCAAAGGGACAGGAATATGTTACAACTGTGAAAGTCACCATCATAAGCACAGGTGCAGTAACTGGCTGTGTATACAAGATAATATAAACTACTTTGCAATGCATGAAGAAAATAATGCATGTTTCATTTTGTCTTGTGCAAAAATTTGGTAAGAATCTCTTTTTCTTCTCCCCTTTTCCCCCTCTTTCTGCATAGCACCCAGCCCTCCTAACACTGTGTCGTTTACTGATGTTGCAAACACTTCGTTATCAATTACTTGGCCGGGTCCTCCAAACTGGACAGACTATGATGACTTTGAGGTGCAGTGGCTTCCAAAGGATCCCCTCACAGTATTCAACCCCTACAGCAGCAGCAAATCTAAAGTACGCATCATTTATGGCCTGCGACCAGGAAGACTGTATGAGTTCAGTGTCAGAACTGTCAGTGGCGACAGCTGGAAGACATACAGTCAGTCACAGTCTGCAAGTGTGAGAACAAGTAAGTAAAAATTTCCATGGCACCTTAACACTCAGCTGAAGAAGATGCAAAGCAGTAAAATATTACCAATTCCTTTTGCAATCAGTTATTTCCATTAGTAAATTCATGAATGACAGTGATGAATTGAGCTAGGTTGTAAGCCCTTGCTGTGTGCAAGGTCAACTGTTTAAAGACTGATAATGGACGTACGTTTATAATCTTCACATCCAGAGTCAAGCTTTTTGGTTGCAGAGCCTGAATCAATCAGTTTCAGGGGTAAAATAGGGCTGAATATCCAAACTTCTCTGATGATAGTATATTGAAATAATCATGTTTCTTAATGATAAGACAGGAAGGATGAAAGAAACTGTCCTGTATTAGATTTAAAACTGGAATCAGTGTTTCACTGCTCTGTGTTTCTGCCCAAGTCTATGAATCTGTTTCATCTCTATCTGTCTCTAGCAAACTCAGTTGCTAGAGATTTGAAAAAAGTGACATGAAATTGTAAAAATAATTGAGTTGTTGCAAATCCTCATGTCATTTGGGGTCGGATTCAGCTCTAAATTGACATTTATGTTTTAAGTTATATAGCGCTTTAATACAGCATAATAATTAAAATTTTACCTGTACCTTATCACGTAAATGTAGATGCCTGCCATCCGAGGGTGAAATCCTGTCTTTTTTACATGTTATATGATATAAATAGTGCTCCCATATTACATGCTGAAGCATATTTCTGTTTTATGTTTTAATAATATGGACACATCACATACTGCCCAGGAAACCAGATCAGTCATGAGATGACAGTGTCAGTATTGACTAAGTGACCACATTGAGCCTCCAAATGAGTTGCAACAGCTTTCCAGAAATCCATTTCTTGTGGTGTTGCTATTCATGTTAAGACATCATCAAGTAGGAGTTTTTTCCTTGTTTTCACAATTAATTACTGGAGTTCCACAATGCTGGTGGGGCGGATGTCACTAGATCTGATTTCAGATGGCTAAAATGTGTTAGCCTTACATGATAATCAGGCAGCACACATTTGCAGGATAGGTGGGAATTCTGACTCCCAGCCTCCTGCTCTGATCTGATGGTTGATGTACAATCTAGGAGCTGTAGTGTCAGCAGAGTGTATGACACCTGTCACTTTTCCCACCAAGCTTCAACTTTTCAACATTTCTTTAGAACCAGACAAGATACAAAGCCTTCACTGTCGGCCCCAAACCTCTACTGCCATCGCATGTTCCTGGACTCCTCCCGATTCTGATTTTGATGGGTATAGCGTGGAGTGCAAGAAAATGGACACTCGTGAAGTGGAATTTTCCAAAAGGATAGAAAAAGACAAATCTCTACTTAATATCATGACCCTTGTTCCCCACAAGCGATACCTGGTGTCCATCAAGGTTCATTCTGCAGACATGACGAGTGAAGTGGTTGAAGACAGCACCATCACAATGATTGATCGTAAGTGGAATTCAGAGTTTGCCTGAAGAGAGGTGCTGAGCAGCAATAAGCAATTGCTCATGTTGGTTAGACAGTAAAAGGAGTTCTGAACTCCACAATTGCCAATGTGTGGAGTGGTGACCAAAGTAACTGAACCCATCCTTTGGTCCCTGTTGTGACAGACAATGCAGGATTTTAACTGTATTGCCTCTTATTACATTGCCAGACCAAATTATTTGGCTCATTCATGAAATATAGCCTGAGAAACATAAATAGCTTATCCTCATCATCACATGCCTTCAGTTGTTTTCATGCTTACTGCTTGGCTTTCTGTGTCTGGCTGTTTCCCCTCATAGATGGTAGCCATCCTCAGCAAAAATATCCATCAATAAGACATTGGATTGTAGTATTGCATTCTCCTTTGGCTTCCATAGACTCTTCTGAGGTGCTACCTGACCAAATTACCTGAGGGAGGATCCAGATTTTATAGCATGTGCTTTGAAACAAATTCTTCAGTTTCTCTACCCGTAGGCTACTGAGTGGAGTGTATCAGTAGCATCTGCTGGTAGCTCTGCACTGCCAGGCATCACTGCAGTCAACAACCTACCATTGCTGACCCTAGAGCTGCCCCAGATTTTGCACTACCTCAGGATTCAGTGGCACAGCACAATGCAGAGGCCCAAACTGTTCCAGGGCTAAACTTCTCAAAAATGAGAGGATGGCCGTGAGGCCTATATTTAGGGATGCCTCTGTAGTTGTTTATTAAAAGCCACATTTGTGTGAAATGATCATAAAAATTATGTTTGCTTTGGGAGCTATTGAGCTAATCTAGAGTTGAGTCACCAAACCACCTTCTCCTTTGCCCCTCAATTTCCTTTTAATCTCCCTGCTCTATCACAAAGGATACTGCAAATCTAGATGTAAGACCTAGTTATTCATGTCACAAGAAGTGAGATTGAGTCCTATTTGAAAGTTTGCTGATCATGTATATTCTTATTTGGTTTACGTTCCTGTTTGTTTATTGTCACTTACTTGTTTTGAACACTGCTACTCTCCTAGACCCTGGAGGCCCTGCCTCGAAGGAACACAAAAAATTGCAGCTAGACTTTGTAGATGTAAGAGGTTTAGCTAAAAAGCACATACATATATGAATTTTTTGGTTCTTTTGGCATTCTAAAAGCTTTTGAAATTTAGCCACCTGCTTATGGTTTTTATGTTTCCCATATGTGCAATATAGTTTCAGTACTACAGATTTTTTAAAGAATTAGCAGTGTAGATCCCTAAAATCACAACTTTTTCTGCGCTTTCTTCCCTGCGTACTTCACTTTCCAGTTTACTTCTACTGTGTCACTGTTTAAGGTATAGTTTTCCTGTGGAAATTCTGCAGTCAGTCTAGAAAATGGTACTCTGTAGTTGAATGCTGTGTCTGGCTAATCCTGGAAAAGAAAGCAGAAATACAGATGCTTAAAATAGGTGACTTCTGTACTGTGTTAAGTGGCCTCCAAATACTTGGCTTAAACCTGAGTTGTTTTTAGCAGCTACAATATCTATTTTCATAGGCTTGACACAAATTTAATGCATTTCCACGTGGGCTTGTGCAGGAATTCCTACTGAGGAGGTGTCACTCTTATTCTGATGAACACATTACTGGCTTGTTTCATCTTTTGGCCATTTCTCTGTGGGAGGTGAAGACTCTTGACTAGAAAGAGAATAGAATCAGAGACTTGGGTCCAGGAAACCAAGATTTATTACAAATTGCATTTTCCATACTAGATCTAGCTCATAGCAAGTCATAGCAAGTACATAGGTAGTTCTTTCTCTCTATTTTGTATTTATTTTCTATTTATTTAATTACTCAGGTCCTCCTCAGCCACCTCCAGACATACGAGTGAACAAAAAAGATGTGCTGATTACCAAATCCTCCATCAACTTTACTTTTAACTGCAGCTGGTTCAGTGATACCAATGGAGCTGTGAAGTACTTTACTGTGGTTGTGAGGGAGGCTGATGGTAAGTGTCATGATTTAGTGCTATTGTTTCTATAGTAAATAAAATTTACATGGGGAAGTACATCCCTATCACTGCACAGCAAAGGGGTTTCTCCTCATCTAATGCCTGAGTGTCATACAGGTTTTGGATCTATACTTCCTCCCTAGCCTGAGGATCTAGGAACTCAGTCCTATTCTCAGAGAGTGTGTAGCAACTATGGAGCTCAGAGAGAAGCAGTAGTTAGCTTCTGTACTCTAGATTACACTGCCATGTATGTTCAGACAATTTCTGAAATAGAAGGCTTATGTTGATTGCCATTGCCATTGAACACAGATTTGTGCCTTGCTGTGCACAAAAGGTAGTTTAAATGTCTGGTGCAATCACTGAAAGGCAACCCTTTTGGAGACTCTCAGTAAGCCATGCTGAAAAGGTATGTGTCTGCCAGGTGATATTTGCTACCTGAAGAAAATTACTTGATGCAGTTCTATAAAACAGAACAGAAATTGTACTTGTGACATGCATGTAAACCTCGCTTTGTACAGCTTACCAATTGTTGAGACGTGTCTGACGAATCAGATACAGTTTTCAACAGTTTGTGCCTTGTTTTAGAAGTGACTTCATGGCATACCAGGATATGTTTAATAACATACCAGGAGATATTGTGTGACCCTTAGGAAAGTTCCTTAATCTCTCTGTTCATCAGCCCTTAGGAAAGAAAAAACCAGATAATATTTCCACTGTCTACTTTCTCATGTTTGGGCAAACTGTAAAACTCTTTGAGAAAGGGACTACTCATTGCCATAGCTTTGCCTATCTGAGTCTCTTATCCAGTATTGTGAATTTACATTCAGGGGACCCATGTAATTTCCTGCTTTATTTTGTCTCTATGTGCAGTAGAGTTGTCAGTGTGTGGGATTTTTTACTGCTTTTTGAAATAGCTAGTAGTATGATCCAGGAATCTGGATCAAAAAAACTCCCATCAACAGTACAGGAAAAAATGTCATAGCATTCAATCTATGCATACCTATTGTGGTAAAAGTCCCACTGAGGACTTGTGAAGACATCTGTCTTAAAAATAATAGAAAGGTTGGTACTAGAAACAAGGTACCCTAACCATTGTAGCTTTGTATTCATGAGGTAGCCTCCACGAAATAGAAAATTGGATAAGACTATATCTGTCAAGAGCTTGAGCCTATTAACCTCATCACATTATTGGCCGTGGCACATAAACCTTATGTTTTTCTCTGCACATGACATAGGTAGCGAAGGACCAAAGCCTGATGAGCAGCACCCATTGCCTTCCTATCTGGAGTACAAACACAACGACTCTATACGCATCTACCAGACAAATTATTTTGCCAGTAGCTGTGCTGAAAGCCCTGACAGTGACTATAAAAGCTTTGACATTAAGCTTGGAGGAGAAATGGAAAATCTGGGAGGAAAATGTGATCCAGATCACCAGAAATTCTGCGATGGACCGCTAAAGCCTCGAACTGCGTATAGGTTAGACTTGTACTGGTGGTTGCTGCCCTGTCGCATTATTAGGCTTGGTGCCATCTGGGTGCCTGATCCACTTCTGTACATTAGTAACTGTGTTGTACAATGTACTTTGTATTTCAGTGCAAATTTATGAAAGCTTTATCCATGCCCCTGTTCCAGTGGTAAGAAGCAGTCATTCACTAGCATGGGAATGATATGATTAATTATGCACAAAACTCTGTGCAGTGAATAAGCTTGTTTATTTACCTCAACTTGATGGGAAGCTCTCCTATTGCTGCTCAACATTTCTTTGGAAAGACTGAAGACAATTGGCTAAGTTAGAAGAGTACTTAACAGAAGAAGGCAAGCATGCTTCACTCAGTCTGGCAAAACTACCCTACCTGTTCTTTTGGAACAAGCTAGAAAAACCATTGGAGGCCATTCTGTCCTGTAGCACCATCCTCAGGCTCCAGAGCTAGGTCCAGGTTTGCTGTAGGATGTAGAAGAGGGTTACTGCCAAGACCAGCCTCAGCAGTTTGTTTGTGAGACCAAACATGAGCTCCAGTGTGGCTCAGTGACACCCCTCCCACAGGCAGATACTGTCCCAAGAGATCTGCAAGCTGCTCACTGAAAAGGCACATGGACAGAAGGGTCATGCCAAGGAGTACCCATCGTGCCTCTTAGCTTCTTCGTCATCATTACAACAGGGCTAGCCTACTATAGTCTGCTCTCATTAGGGCACATTTCCCAAAACTTCAGTCTGGGAAATACCCACATTACCAGGAGAACAAAGAGGACTATAACATTTATCCATTAGCACAGTCATGCTCAGCCAAGTGAAGGGAAAATGTGTCCCCCCTGAGAAGCATTAGTGAGTCTCCTCTCCTCTGCAGCTTCTGCTATCCTGCCTTCAGATATGGTCTGGCTGTGTGTGCCAGCAGCCAGAGCCTCATCTGTTACCTCTGCCAGGGTACCTCAGAGCCCTCCACCTGCTCTAGCTGGGTTCCCCCGTATTTAACTCAGGGATCAGTATCATTAATTAAGACTGATTAACTCTGGTCTCTGTATTAAGAGTTGTCTCTTGTAAGTGGAAAGGTTTTAGTTGTTTCAAAGGGGCAAATGAGTTTTTACTTTTCTGCTGTTGGTTCTGAACATCTGATGAGCCATTTTTACTGTTTTTTTTAGAATCAGCATACGAGCTTTTACTCAGCTTTTCAGTGAAGACCCAAAGGAACTTCCTAAACCGCTCTTTACAGACACCTTCTTCTCTTTACCGATCACTACAGAGGCAGGTTAGTTTCAGGCTGTTATCAGTGACTGTGCCATGTGATTATATATCGTGCCTAAGCATACTCTGGCGTCTACAACTATTTGTAAGGAGGGGAACAAAGCTTGTTGTGCGTGTCCTGAGGGCTGCTCTGAGAGGAAGCTGGAACCTTGGTTTATCTGCCTTTATTGGAAAACTCAGAGGACTGCTTGACAAAGGTGCTGAAAGTAGAAAAAAGGAAAAATGCTCAGTGAGGCTATCACCAATAAAGGTTCTAACTACAAGAGAACCGCTCCCATATAATGGAGTTGTTCTTTCTTTTACCATGGCTGGGAGTGAAAAATTTTATTTGACGGTTTGAAAAAATGAGCACAGAAAATCAAGGCCAGGTTTTAGCCAAGTGTTTTAATGCCTTGCATTTCCTTGTATTTAGCCATTTTCTTCAGCTGATAATAACAGATCCCCTGAAAGTTATTGATTCTCTGATTCTTCTGATACTTTCCTCAAGATATATAAATACACTGTTTTGTTTCTAGAGCCTCTCTTTGGAGTTATTGAAGGTGTCAGTGCTGGCTTGTTTCTGATTGTGATGTTGGTGGCTGTTACTGCTTTATTTGTCTGCAGACAAAAAGTTGGGTAAGCTGACTGCCTTTATCAGTCTCTGTTATTGAAGTAATGTCAATTTATATTCATTTAAGTAATGCAATTGATTAGGCATAGCTAAAAAATTGGATGGATGCACTGAAATCTTCAACAGAAAAAATCTATGTCCCCCAAATTCTGTACACACTAAGTATACAACTAATGACTTGCTTATTAAGAAATCTATATATGCTTAATTCAAATGGTGTCAGAATTATGTCATAGAGGATCCTTGTAACTTTTAGTTGCAATAGTACTCTGAATAGTTCTGAATAAAAAATGGTTTCTCATTCAAACTTTTATCTTCTGGGAAAAAGTGTCTTTTGTCAAAAAATGAAGTGTTTCAGATTAATTGCACCTGCATTGTAGATGGGAAGGTCTTGAAACTGTTTATTTAGACTTTATCATTTCAATTCAAAAATACTGAGATGTGACTTTACCTCAGTGTTCAAAATATTAGGTCAAACTTTGCTTCTCATTTTTTGTCAGTTATAATTGTATATTTCACAATATAGATGACTCTTAAATAGTGAACTTGCATCTTTTTAAAAAGTGAAATACTGTATCTCAACTAAAAAAATCTTGATCCATTTAAACTACTTTGCATGACTGAGAAATGTGAAATTCTTTGTAGTTTCCAAAATTAGAAAAAAAACCTCAACATTTCCAGTGCATGGGAAATACTGCAAGTCTGAAATTCAGTTCTTTTATTGATACAAAATTAAGCTGATATGTTTTTGAATTTGCTTTTCATATGCCAGAATTTCAGAATTAAAAAACCCTGTTTTCTGACTAGTCATAGCTTTTAGCCAAAGTGGATAAACTTCATTATACAGTGTGGTTTCTTGTTGTAAGTTATATACCAAGCAGGATGGCAATAATACTGGTATGGTTTTCCCACATCACAAAAAAAGAGAAAGTGTTCTCTAAGGGAGGTATCTTGAAGGAGGTGATAGCAGCAAAAAGATGAAAGACAGCACTAGCTGTGTGAAGTAAGTACCACTTCTGTGGCTTTCCCAAATGCTGCTGTGGTTCTGCCACTTGATCCTGCCATGAATGTGGGCATTTGCTATAGGTCTGATCTGCAGAGTGGATGTGCTAGAAGCTGTAGACCTTTTACAGCTCTGAAAATCTACCTGCATGTTCCTCTACGTGTAGAGAATCAACCAATTTAGAGTCCGTCTTAGCATAGGGCACCTTCCTTAATGATGGGCTGGGCTGCAAGTGTTTCAGAACAAGAAAAATCTCTTACTACCTGTGCCATACACTCCACATCACTATTGGCAAGCTAAAATAAGAAAACTCTGTGCCTCAGCTAAGAGCAATGTCACAGGATCAGACCCAAAGATTAAAACACTTTGGAAAACAGTAAACTGGGAAAAAAAAAAGAAATTTAAGAAAGTAGAAGTTATGTCATTGCCAACTCTTATCAGTTTCAAAACTTAATGATATAACAGAATACCTTCCTTTTTGTTCCAGCAATGGCCATGAGAGACCTACAACAAGGCTGAACATTCGCAGAGACAGGCCACTGTCAGTCCATTTGAACTTGGGGCCAAAAGGGTAATGTAAAAAGTTTCTTTTTTTTAATATGGCATTATGATTGAACAGACCCATGTGATTACTTACTGATTAAGTGTTTATTTTTCTTTTGAAATAATTTCCAGGTACCGGAAAACTTCCAGGTAAAAAGAAAAAAATTAATACCTAAAAAACTTCTTGGTAACCAACTGGATAAATTATGACTGTGATTTATCCTGTGATTTTCTTCCTCCTGTTGAATATTTCAGTCCGATCAAAGTCAGTCACTTTGAAGCACACTTCACCAAACTTCAAGCAGACTCCAACTATCTTCTGTCCAAGGAGTATGAGGTGGGATCCTAACCTAGGCAAAGGACTTGCCTTGTGAAGGGGTGGGATGACTGAATCAGCTAGTTAATGTATTAGAAAGGCCTGCATTTGTTTGTCATATTCACACAAATACAAATAAGGTGGAGCATTTCATTTGAACTCCACTTGTCCATGTACAGAAACCGACTCTTCATTTGGCATCTTCCTGTTGGCAGCCTCTGCCAGATAGTTGTCTGGCTGAGATCAGGATCATTTGTTGTTATCTGTGTGATAAAGCATGGAAAGTACCTGCCAACCATGCACTGGCTTTAAAACAGTTTGATTACCTATCTAATTTCAGGGGTTTTTTTTAAATACCACCTGTTTTCTGTCCATGGCCTTTGAGACCTGATGAGCACTATTTCCCTTTGTGTTGTCTTTTCCATTAATTATTTTTGCCTCACATTTCATTCCTATTCCTTTTTTGCAGGACTTGAAAGATGTGGGTCGAAACCAGACATGTGACATAGCACTTCTGCCAGAGAACAGAGGAAAAAATCGATACAATAATATATTGCCCTGTGAGTTTTAGTTTTGGTTGTGTAATATTGCGTCACACCAGCATTTTTCACTTTTTTTCAGCAAGTCTAGTGGAAAAAGTGCAGCCAATCCCTTCCCTCCTTTCTGTCTGAGATGAAATATCTCTGCCAGCTCAGGTTCTTGTGCTAGGAGGCAGATGATGCATGACCCTGAATGGCTTCAGACAGACCAGTAATTTAATTTCACACTAGAGGTGTAATGGCTAGCATTCAGTCCAGGGAGAAAAAGCACCAGCTATCACAGGCATTCAGTCACTGCTGATAATAAGGATAGTAGAAATAACAGCAGGGTCTTTTACATATGGGGTATCATCCACTCAGTGCTCTTTGACAGCCTTGCCAAATCTTTGTTCTTCAGGGTACACAGCAAACATACAATGCAATGTGTGATTCTACATGGTAAGACACATGTGTCAAGTTAACTCTGTTCTTCTCATGCAAGACCTGTCTGTTGTTGAGAGGTTCCCCCTTTGATATCCTACCTGTCATTTTGGAGGTAGAACACTGAGGAGGAACACCACGTAACTCACTGCTCCACATCACTTGCAGCGCATCTCTCCTGTGTCCTGCCTGCTCAGCTAGCAATGACACCTGACTGAGATCCAACATGGCATTACCTCACAAATCAGTGTGCTTGCAGCTCAGGCACTATGTGTCTCTGTACAGAGGACCCTTCACCTAAAGAAGATATTTGGCCTGCTCAGCATTAGCTTGGAATATCACTGAAGTGCAACTGTTCTTTCAAGGGCAGAGCTGGGCGCTGCTTTTCAGTACAGCACAGAGCTGTTAGGATCAAAGAAGGATGCTATTTTGGCCCTTTTGTTGTCATAACAAATCCTATGCAGCTCAGCAGAGGAAATTCAGTATATTTATTTCCTTCTTACCTATCTATCTCCCAGTCTCTGGAACACTCCACAGCACTCATAGATTAAAGAGGCAGTAAAACCAGCAGTTATTCCTTATAAATTAGCTCTTCATAAAAAATCTTGTAATAGTACTGACAGTCCTTTCACAAATGCATTTCTGTAAGTGCCGAGAGGGACTGAAAATCAAGACCTAGCCTTAAGCCTCTTGTAATCAATTTCTTGCTAGATGATACATCAAGAGTGAAGCTTTCCAATGTGGATGATGACCCTTGCTCAGACTACATTAATGCAAGCTACATACCAGTAAGTGACTTGAGGGTGGTGTTTTACAGTCCTCCTTCCAGTGGTAATTTTTCCTTCATCTAAAGCTGGATATAAAGCTGGATGGTTAAGGCTCCCCTCCCCCTTCCTTGATTCACTTGAACTAAAAAACTGAGAACTCATTTTGTGGGTGTGCTGAAGGACTGTGTCTGACTGCCATTAAGTTAACTGTGAGTGATTTACCCAGCACTTAAGGACACTTTCTTGCATTGCTATAGTTATGTAAGATAGCAAGTCTAATTGGCCAAGGACACATTTTTAAAGGTCGCTGATTTTATACGGTGTCCACAACGACTGTAGCTATCACTGCAGGTGGCATCCTCACTGTGGAGCTGTAGCTCATCCTGACAGCATTGGCACCTTGCAGGGTGATAAAACTGGCTGAAATTAAAATAATGTCCTTTGCCAGAGAGTTATGATTGATAATAGCACTGGCTTTGGCAATCCAGATATCAAGCCAGAACTCAGCTAATTTATTAAAAATGATAAATAAAGCAAAAACCCCTCGCAGTTTTAAAATTGCTTGAGACTGTGCTGAACACAAAAGAACAATGGAAAGCTTTGACTGTCACAAAAGGAACAGTATTTAGGTATACTGCCACAATCTCTTCCTTCTCTCTGTTCCAATCTGCCACTTGCTTCCAGGTCCAAGGCAACAATTTAGCTTTCAAAACCATTGTCCCAACAAGGATTGCTGCAGAGTCCTGGCTGCAACCCCAAGACTTGTTTAGTTGTTAGAAGATATTTTTTTCTCCTTTTTAGAAACTAATGGAATTCTCTTTATTTGCAGGGCAATAATTTCCGTAGGGAATACATAGCAACTCAGGGCCCTTTGCCTGGAACCAAAGATGAGTTCTGGAAGATGGCATGGGAGCAAAATGTTCACAATATTGTCATGGTAACCCAGTGTGTTGAGAAGGGCCGGGTAAGCAATGACTCTTCTTTATTATTAGTCTTTTTTAACATGTATTAAAAGTTTTTCATTTGTTTGCATCACACTAAAGCCAAAAAGACCCCAGTCAAGGAGATATACAGCATGAAAGAAAAGGTATAATATAAAGACTGGAGGCAGATTAAAGATGTGAAGATGCACACACTGTCTCAAGATCATGTAGAATGTCAAGGCTAGAATTAGGAACAGAGCTCAGTGCTTCTGGTCTCTAATCCAGGACTTTGTTCAGCATGCAAAAGGACAAACACCAACAAAAAGTGGCTATTTATCACATCAACTCTGAACAACTTCTACTTTAAATACAAGCTCTGGAGAGCAAATGTTGATCAGTAAATACATAAAATTATCTCTGGTAATTTGCAGTTAGCAAAGAGACTACTCATGCACTTAACACTCTTACTGAGTGCAGGTGTAGCATACCTCCCCAGGTATGGCCACATCCTGTGCCCTTTGTAAGGCAGTGACAAGATCTGTAAGAAGATTAAATGAACTTGTGATCCTCTAGTGGCACATATATGGTCAGTTCCTTTCAGCTTACCATTTTTTCCTGACGCAAGGGTGAAAGCCAACACAGAATAGGATCTGTGTCTTGCATCTTACTGGTTCCAAATGGGACTCTACTGCCATGTCTCAGCAAAAGGTGAAGAAAGGGCACTGGAGGCATAACTCTGATCCAAGCAGAGATTTGAGAAGTGTTGGCACAGAAAATATGACCTATAAGAGGGTATCAGTGAAGTGCTTCCCATTCCCCCATCACAAATGAATTATGAGAACTTCCACTTCCCACCACTATGCTAACCTGTTCCCATGCCAGACCCTGTTTGTTGACATGGCAGAAAGTGGCATTTCTCTCTGAATTCAGCTACTGCCTTTCTTCCTTTCTTCCTTCATCCTCAGGCACAAGAGATCTGAAGTCTGCTTCTGCCAGTGCAGGATGGAGGCACTGTTTATAGCTGTTTTGAGCACTAAATCTGTCTTTCCTTGTGTCCCTGCAGGTAAAGTGTGATCAATACTGGCCCCATGACCAGGATTCCTTGTACTATGGGGACCTGATTGTTGAGATGCTGTCTGAATCAGTGCTCCCAGAGTGGACAATACGAGAGTTTAAAATCTGCAGCGTATGTTTGCATGTTTGCTTTTTTTTTTTCCTGATTAATTGGCTTAAAACACTTGCAAGGCTAAATTAGGAATGTTTATTCTGCCATACCCCAGTTGCATCATGCCTGGCTCCCCTCTGGAGGAAGCTGTAGCATTTTCTCTGAAAGTACCTGTTTTATGTATCCCTTTCTCTCTTGTTCTGATGACCCACATTTTTGAATCCCAACAGGAAGAGCAACTTGACTCGACGAGGCTCATTCGTCACTTCCACTACACTGTGTGGCCAGATCATGGTGTGCCAGAGACCACCCAGTCCCTGATTCAGTTTGTCAGAACTGTAAGAGATTATATCAACAGGACTCCAGACACAGGACCAAGTATTGTACACTGCAGGTATGTGCAGCAGCAAAAGGTCAGTGGCACAGAGCCCTTGTGCCTATCCTTGGGAAGATCACAAATCTTCATCCGTGTTACACTGTGGGCAGCCACAGAATCTGAGAGATAGGTGATGATCTTCAGTTTCCAAATACATTGGAGCGGTATACCCAAGGCACGTGCATTCACCTACAACCTCCCCCTGGAGATGCCTCCAAAATTATTCTTAAGGAACCACTGTGTCTCTGTGGTACCACTGGAGAGCACAAAAGTGTCAGCAGCTGCTCATAAATCTTTGCATTCTTAAATTGCCCATGTGCTACTGTTGTGGCCCAATGTTTGAATCACAAAGGGGTGTTTTAAAAGGTGAGATACACCCAGTGTGAATCTGACTATGTGTGAATGCTGAGACTAGCTGACAGATCCGTCCTTCCCCTATTCTGACTGAGACTCCCTTTTCTTACTGCCTTTTCATGCTTTTCTACTTTTTCCATCTGTGGTAGTCACAGGGCTGCAGTTTTCCCTCAGTTCTGTGGTCCAACCCTACACTTGCATAAAAAATGACAAAATTGAACAGCCTAATCTATTATCCACTAGCCAGTAGCAGCAGAGTATAGGGCTACCAAGAGAGGAAGAGTGTGGTTGGTGCTGGATCTTCTGAGAAAGCCATTTGTTCACTGGTAGTACCTGATAGTAGTATGTGATTCCTCCACCATTATATGGTCTGAGGCTCATATCTTACCTGCCTGTGTCTGCCTGTACAGCATGTCAGATGTCTACTGTGTCCCACAGCTGTGTCCCTGTAGAGAAGAGGTTTCAAAATTAGAGTCAGGTGCAGTCTTTCAGTGTATCTCGATGACTGGGTTAATCCAAAGCAGAAAGCAGTGCGGGCAGTAGCAGAGATACCTCTACCATTACTATCCTTTCATCCTTCCTAAATGAATTCCATTATAAAGTGTTAGAAAGGCCCAAAGGTGCCATTTGAAGAATTTGCTTCTCACCCTGGAGATCTGAACTTTACAAAAGTATCACACGAAGATAGTGAATGCTTTGATCCATCTGCTTTTAAATCCCTTGGGCTGTTTTCTTTTCCAGTGCTGGTGTTGGCAGGACTGGCACATTCATTGCACTGGACCGAATTCTGCAACAGCTGGATTCAAAGGACACTGTTGACATTTATGCAGCAGTACATGATCTAAGGCTTCACCGCGTTCACATGGTTCAGACAGAGGTAAGATTTGGATGGCCTGCTATGCAGTGACAACAGCTGCACTCTACAATAATCAGTCTCTCATCTTAAAGGCTCTCAACTCTTACTCCATTGTGAAATATTAGGTAGATGTATTTCAGCTCTGTGAGAATTTCCAGTTCAGGTTTTGTTCTGTTGGCTCTCTTAGAGAGGGTCCAAACCATAGCAAGTGGCAGTTATGCTTCCTGTAGGCATCTCCTCTTTTTTTGCCCTGATCCACAATCCCCCCAGCAGCATTCTGCAGCAGACACTTAACAGCATACTGTTGCTTTACTGTAGAGACCAGTAAATGAGCTTTAAGTGGAGATAGGTCCTTAAGGGATGGATTTGGAAGGCAAGCCTAAACCATACCGATAGGTTGACATAATAGGAAAGAGTAATGCAGAACAGGGAAAATTAGATGTATGCAATTTTAAAACTCTAACCACTGTGACCTTGTGCCTTTGGAGTTTGTTTTATTGAGCTGCTCTGTCATTTTTATTAAAATTATTTTGGAAAGTTGATTGGCATTCTCCTAACATACTGTGGAAAAGCAAGTACATTTATTCTCAAAGTTCAGAAAACGTAAGTGGTTTGTATTTCTTTCTGTGCTTTTAAAACGGCGAGAAAATCCTGTTATACAGATAGGACCTAAACACTTAGGAGCTGATTTAATAAAGGTATGTTGTGGAGGTAGTCTTTGCGTTTTCCCTGTGAACCGTTAATAGAAGAATGAGAACAAGTTTGATGGGTCTTCCTGTAGCTTGATACTAATGGAGCTCTTTCTGCAATTTGGAAACCAATATGTCAGTGACAGCATTTTCTGATAGATGTAAAAGTCTCATAGAGGTATAAAGAGAGGCCCAGCTGGGAACACAAAGCAAAGGGGTTCCTGGAAATATGTTAATCACAGAAGACCTTCTGTTGGAGGGGAGACAGATTCCCAGCCTGGTCTGTGCATCTTTAGAGACAGATCCTTCTACATTCCCGTCATCCATAGTCTGCAATGTCAGACAGACGTCTCAGGAAAGTGGCTCTTTTTCCCTAGCTGGAAAAAATAGGCAACTACCTTAAGAGCCTTTGACTTACAGACAACTAAAGTTGTGTGATACAAAACCTGCCCTTGGCATGAACTTGGCATGACATCTAAGTGAAAGGCAACCAGATCCACATGAAAGTCAAAGGCCACAGAACCATCATACATGACAATATTCAGTCACAGAAAAACAGCAGCAATGAAATAATGCCCCTGCTTCAGACTTGGCTCAACATTGTTTATGACAAGAGAGTGCAGGTAGAGACATGCAAGGGAAAACTGTGCATAATCTAGAAAGGCAGCATGCTAGAGCAGCTGTAACCATTCCAGTGAAAAATGGTCTTTGCCAAAGAAAGTCTCCATGCTTGGCCAACTTTCCATCACATTGGTGGGTGGGGTGCAGGGTTCTGCTCCACAGAAAGAGCAGCTGCATGTGCATAAAGGCAGGTATCCTCACTTTCCCAGAGCCAGAGCACTGAGAAAAAAACAAAGAGCAATGGCTGAAGATGTGAGGAGAGAAAATACATACAGTGGAGAAATTATGTTTTTTGAGATAGTGTTTAAAAGGTACACCTTGATATATAAACATGCTCAGCCTGACTTTTGGGTACCATGTTACGCTAATCGAAATATTACTATGACCCATATCATAAACCACAAAGAAGAGCAAAGCATGGAAGTTTAATAATCTATTCTGTCAAGATAGTGTGCTGAGTAGTCAATAGTCAGTAACATGCTGACCCTCCTTACTTTGGTTGTGAATGTCATTTTAGCTCTGTTTTGTGAAAGGCACTCTTCAGAAAAGGCTGTCATTTGCTGCATGATCAGCAACAATCTTAGAACTTATACTGGATCAAAAAAATAGGTTTTTCAGAGATTTTTCTGGTTTTTTCGGATTTAGGTTTCTTATGGTTGTCTGAAATATTTATATGTTATTATAAAAATTCTGTGGAAAAATGTTTATTTTCAGAACAAAAAGAAATTTCATGAAATTGCTTGTCATGCTGCCCTGTACATATTAATTTTTCTACATATACTTTATACCAAAACGTTCAGATGTAGTAGCTATCCAACACAGCACCACGTTAACTTTACAGTTGCTAAAGCTTTCACTAATGGCATGATCTGTCAAAACATACTGTGTTCATTTATGTTTTACTGGTATTATTTCTAAAGAGAGGTGATTACAAAAGTTTACTATATTACTAGTGTGAAAAGGAGATTGATTTCAAAATGATATTTTAATTCTTAACCTCACCCTTCATTTTGTGAGTTAGCTTGTAATGATTTTTCACAGTACAGAAAATTATATTGCAAAATTCCTCAGTGTC
The DNA here is from genome assembly GCF_009819885.2 of Catharus ustulatus. Classification (NCBI taxonomy): domain Eukaryota; kingdom Metazoa; phylum Chordata; class Aves; order Passeriformes; family Turdidae; genus Catharus; species Catharus ustulatus. The sequence continues at coordinate 49,558,950 of NC_046224.1, forward strand.
TTAAAAACAATTTTTTGCAGTGTCAGTATGTGTATCTACATCAATGTGTGAGAGATGTGTTAAGAGCCAGAAAACTTCGCAGTGAACAAGAAAATCCCTTATTTCCAATATATGAAAATGTGAATCCAGAGTATCACAGAGGTAACTGCAAGTTTATCAAATTATAGAATGTTTCAAATGTAGTAGCTCACTGACAGTGTAATTGAGTGGGAATTGTGCTATCCTTAATGACTGATATTTCTTTTCTTCCTAACCTTCATTTGTTCCCTCTGCTCTTTCCATTCTTGCAGTTGTGTCTTTATTTTCTCCATTAGTAGTCATTATAACATCACCTCCTGCTCCCACCTTACCTTTATGCTCTCCCTGTCTCACACTTCATGGTTCCTATGCTGTCAAGGCAACTGAACCCCTTTCCCTGTCATGATGTTCATTTTACCTCACAAGTCTTTGCACCATCCATAAGCAGCGGCACTCACTGACTCTTCTGTTATTCACGGTGTTCAGTTTCTGTCTGTTTTACCCTCATCTGCTGTTGACAATATAGGCAGCCTTGGGAGACTTCCCATCTGCCTTGACTGGAAAATATAGGTATCCTAGACTGTGTTCTTTCTATCTCCCCATACTCCCTGTCCTTGTAGGCTCCTTTTCCTAGCCTGTATCCAGTTCCTTGCTGATTAGTTGCAGGAGTAGCAAACCTAGCACTAGCATTGCCCTTCTCCTCCTGTGTCCATGGCCAGAAGACCAATGTGGAGAAGCTGTAAGCAGTGGTGACCTTATGCCTTGGTTAAGCTGATTCTTAAGGGATGTAGAAGTTTTTAGGGTCAAGACAGAAGGATCTCAGTAGTTCCACAAATTTGGACATTAGGAATTAGGGTTATATTATAATAAATCAAAATAATTTTCTTGATCTAGCCCGTAGAAATCAGAAATCATTAACAGGTAGAACAGGCTTGGAGGAGGCTGAGAACTGAAATATCTAGGTTCCATACATTGAGAGTTCAAGCACAGGTGGGATCTGATCTTTAACTGTTGCATCAGTCACCAAGCCGGTGCTACTGCCACAAAACCACCTCTCAGATCACTGCTGAATCTCTCTTGGTTTACTTTTTCTAATCTCAGTTTTCCTTGCTTTCAGATGCTGTTTATTCAAGGCACTAAGGATGTTAGAGATATCTGCTTTTGTGAACACATTTGTTAACCAGGAGTTTTGGTTTGGTTTTTTTTTTTATGTATGTATTTCATGCACCAGAAAGGTGCCAGACCTTTTGGTTGAGATTGTGTATAATTTATTGGTCTGGTGTTTTTTTTAAAATAAATATAATTTAAATGTAATAGATATTAATGTATATAATTGTATTTTGGCATTATGTAAATATGTATTTTTTCTATATTGTTTATATTAATATTATGCTTCAGATAATACTATTTTTTCTTATCACAGTTTTTATGAACTGTTCTACATAAACTATTTTAAATTGTATGGCTAGCAGGACTGCTGCATTTGGGGCTCTATTGGCATGACATAGGAAAAGTCTTACACAGAGAACCTCATTTTTAAAAAGTATTTCAGTGTTTGTGAGATGAAATAAGCTACTATTAAGCAAGACAACAGTAGTCCTGTATAGGAATTACAATGCTACTCCACACTTCAAACTTACCGCTTTTCGTCTGACAAAAATGGGAGTAACCCATATCACAGTGGCATACCTTTTTACAGAACTCATTAACAAAAAAACAGGGTTCACCTCACTAGAAGCAACTGTTTCAATCTAGTGTGACATAGTAGAAAAATATCAAACAACATATGCTGCAGTGAAGACTAGCAGACCTTTCTCCCACCACATATTTTGGAGGGAGACAGGTCACATTCTGGTTTCTTTACACTGGTTTAAGAGAGCAGAATCAGACCATGACTTGTGCCTGTGCACTTCCACATGTGTATAGTTTTAACTAAGAAAGATGCTCAAGGGAACACGTCTGACATTTGTGTTAACAGGCCTGTGAGGATATGAAGTCTGAAACTTCCAATGCTGTACCATGACGGTCAAAAAAATACAGAGATTACAAACTTATTGGAACAAAGGCATAAAAAGGTATATATCCCACAGTTTACACAACTGGCCTTAAGCCTTTTCCCGAAACATTGGTATCCTTCAAATGCTGCGTCCTTTCACAAAGGGATAGTTTGACCTCAGCATGTCTGCATAGAAAGAATTCCCCCTTGGAATGTTACCTGATGTCACCACCACACGGGCAGCTGGAATGGAAAAAGGCTCATCAGGGAATGTAGGTTGGCATGGCTGTGCTGATCATAGAATCATCAAGTTGGACGAGACATTAAACATCATCTAGTTCCAACCCCCATGCCCTCAGGCAGGGACTCATTACTGAAAACATGTGGTGATAGGCAAGAAGTACAATCAAAGAGCACTTACCGGGTATCTTGCCCAGCCAAGTGGATTATGCACAGCCTCTCCTCTGCAAAGAGGCATCTCATTCAAGGGTCCAAACACTCTGTTCAGCTATTACTGTCTTTATAAAATGCTCCTCAAACAAATAGTGAAGAGACAGTACACAGTTCCTCTCTATCACGAAAAGATGGAGTTCATAGTTCTTCTTTCATGTATCTACCCATACTTTTCCTAAAGAAAACAGCTTGTTGCTAGAAGACAAGTGCCTAATTCCACTTCTGTTTTGGAGAAAAATAAATATTTCTGAAAGCCTTCTGAGGATCAGTAAGTAGCTAACTAAGTGCCTAACTGAGGAATTCCTGTGGCTCAGCAGAACTGTGTACATTCATGTCACTAGTTTTTCTAGAGAGAAGGTAACAGCCTGATAGTGACTCTTCCTACTTCATCTGAAATATCATCCTTTCTTGACCAAATACTCTTACATGCCTTAGCAGGCACTCTTCAAATCAGCTGTCACATCTGCTCAAAATGTGTGAACTTGGTTAATATTTTTAGGTGTTTCTATATGAAGATATTGCTCACCCTCCTGCACATCTTCTTTAGCACCACCCAAACCTCAAAATTCACCACCCTTAATGGAAACTGAAGAAGAAGGGAACTAGCATTAGAGTAGAAGACATTTTCACTGATGAAAGTCTTGAAAAAACACAAAGAAATGTGCATATTTTTTGCAGATGCCTTCTTTTCTCTATTTCCTTTGCTGGATGGCTAGGTTAGCAAGGAAGAACAAACAAGCATGGCAGGTTTAGATCCATTGTTGATTGCACTAATAACTGCTGGACTTAAGGCATGATGAAAACTGCTGTTGTGTTACATGCGCTGCATTTGGTCCTTTCTTTTTTGCAGGGGTAGCTGCGGAATGAAGATCACCATGTTAGTTACCAGCAGTACAATTACACTGTTAAGACCAAGTGTACCCTATAAATTACCTCACACTCTATATCACTGCATCATTTTTTAATGCTGAGGGAAATGGAGCTCACTCAATACTATATGATCTGAGGGCAAAAGTGTGATTGTGTGCTCTGTATGCATGTTGTTCATCATTTTCATAAAGATGCACTTCATTCTGCAGTTTATTTTGTCATTCTCAGCTCCCTTGTCTGCAACTACAGAGTTTACACATGTACCCAAAATGATGATGTCATAGCAGACAGCTAGTTTCATCTTTTCTCTCAGCTAATAAGGGACATAGTTCATAAGCCTCTTCCTCCTCATCACTTCATAACATGACAGATGACCTTAAACACTCTGGCACAGTGCTCTTGAGCAGCTTTACATTTCTGCCCAAGTAGACTGTATACACATATTATTGCTCTGGTTCTGCTCTCTAGCCAATTCTGCTCACATGAAACCACTGACAAAAAGTAAAACAGTATCTATGTAGCATTTTCTTAATATACAACACCTACTTCTCAGTATAAGTAGTTATATTTACTGTGCCTCTAAGCTGAATAACAAGACTGATGGGAAATTGTTAATGTAACAAGAATGGATTTGAGGGAGTTTGTGTGCTGAACAAAGACAGCTCTTAATGAAAAAGACATCTTTTGAATATCCTTGATGATGTTCAGAATTCCCTTCTTGATGTTTCCCAATAATAATGTTAGAAAGCAAGGCTAGTGTTGTTGCTGATCCATAAGCTAAGATTTGCACACTTGGAGCCCATCCTTCCAATCTCTGCATTGTCCACAAAGCTACCTGAGTACTTCCGTTAAAGTCAACTGGGATGCCAGCCGGAAGAAAATAACATTCCACGTCTGAAGCACTTGCAGGGTTGGGCTTTTAGATTAATTCAAATTTTTGTATTAAAAGTTATTTAATAATGAAAAAATTGCAATAAATATTTTTTTAATCTGTGCAATACAATTATAAGATCCACTAGAGATTGTAGGAAAAAAAGATTTTACATAACTGGAATTGATAAATGATATTTTTTGTTACTAATGGAACACAAAAGTGGGTGAGAGAAATAGGCATACTGTGAAGATGTCAAAAAGTGCAACTTTATACATTTTTCTCTGCTGCTATAGTTATTTAGCAATAAATGATGCCTAAAATGCCAGGAATATTATTTTGTGCCGTAATATACTATGAATTTTCATTTCAATTGTAGAACAGAGAAAAGAAAAAGCGTGAGCTTGAAGTTTATATTATGTATTGTATATGGTTATTTACACTTTGACTTTGAAAGCAGAAAGTTTACACAGTTTGTGTAAATAAAATGCAATATAGAAAAGCACCGCTTCCTCATGGCCCTGTCACAGATGTCTGGGCTCTGGAGCTGTGAGCTCTGGGACCTACAATCCCAGGATGCTGTAACTTTGAACTGAAATGCGTGCTCACCGCAGTATTTGGGCGACTTGCTGTAGACCCTATGCCCTCAACTGTCTCCCTCATGCTGACAAAATCAAACTCCTGACGTGTTGGGAGCACCACTATGACCAAAGCAAACTGGTCTATTATCAGTGACCTCACAGATCAACAGCTGGTTCAAACTGGGATTTTTTTTTTTTTTTTTTTTTTTTTTTTTTTTTTTTTTTAAGGCTAGCAGGAAATACTGGAGACTAGGGACTAGCTAATTGCAAAAAAACTGTGGAATTGGGACACGTACAGTGTCAGTAATGCTGATTGTCTAATAGCCATGACAACTTAGTTGTTTCTTGTTTTATTTGAAAGCTAAAGAAATACTGTAAGTAACATTAAGAAATTAAATATTTATTGCTCTGGAGCAGGGCAGTACACTATAGTGAAAACCCCACAATTTTGAAATGTGGCTAGCCATAAATTCTTTGCCAGTACCTAGAATAAAGTGTCTGAAAAACATCTTCAGTATGTATTCCATGCTCATATGCAATGTAATTACTTATAATTGTGTTCCTAACAAACACTGGGTGAACACAGAACTGTGCTATTATTGTCAATTTAATTTATGCATTTAAGTATATTTTTTATATTTTTAGCTACAGTCAAAAAATCAAATATATATGAGTGTATTATACACATTTTTATAAATACTTCATTAATAAAACATTCATTTAAAAAATAATATTCTTGTCCTCTGTTTGACTGCCTTTGCATTATGGATTTTGTTGTCCTGCTGCTCAGGGAAAAGGTCATCCATGAGTTTGATTTCAATTGAGACAGTCTTGGCATAACATTAAATTAACCAGAAGCCTCAGCCTGTTGGGGGAAAAGAGGCCCTGCTGTTGCCTGCTGGCCAGATTAGTGCCCATGTGGAAAGATACCATTGTTCTCTTCACCTCCCTGGTTTTGTGCCCTCCTTTAATAAGCCAGATACAGTCTGGGTTGTGCAGTGGGTATTTGAAACCACAGTGGGTCTTGAACTTGAGTGTCTGTTGTTTTAGAGACATTTTGCCAAGCAGTTGTACCAATTGGCACCGCACTGCAGCTTCATCGCTGCCTGCCCCTCGAGGATCTGAACCATGCTTTTAAACCAATTTATTTCTTCTTCTCCTGCTCTCCACACTTCTTAAAAACCATTAGCATAAACATCCTTGTGGGGTCAGGGTGCTTGGCAGTAGTGCACTTACCGCCAATGCTCTGTCTCAGTTACTCCTTATTGGTCATCAGAAGTGTTTAAGACAAGTTTGTTTAAAAGAAGGAATGATTTATTGACTTCTGCTGTGAACTATTTGAAGAGGGGATGTGTAGTGAAGGCTGAGGGAGTTGTGAGATTTTTTCTTTGTGATGTAAAAGTTTATCTCTGAGTTCTGCTGTGTCCTGAGACCAATGTAGATACAAAAGAGAAGTGATAAAGATAAAATAGTGTACAGTTAATATCTCCAAATGAGAAATAAAGCCAACATTGCAGACAAGGATAGATAAAAATATTTTTACAAGGTACAGCAAGGAAACTAAAGAGTCTCTTCTAGTTAGATAAGAACACAGTGGTTGATTCCAGTAAAAATATGCCCAGAATCTAGTTTTTGACTTTGATATGTTTACATGCACATGATTGGCTTCATACCTACAAGCTGGTGGTTTTGTCTGATAAAGTCATCTCCTGTACCATAATCTCAGTTTTCTGTCTGCCTGTCTTCACTGCCAGTTGCTTTATTGTGCCCTAGAAATAGCTGCTTAGATGTCTTATGGCAGGCAGGATCTGTCAATGCTGGTATATCAGCAAATACCAGGAGTGAAAATTTCAGATGTTACTAGCCAAGGCTTTGCACATCGCTCTGGTACAATACCACTCCCAGCCTGTGAAAAACAAACAAACAAACAAACAAACAAACAAAAACAAAACAAAAAAGCCCCCCACAACAACAATAACCACAACCACCCCCTCAAAAAAAAAAAAAAAACAAAAACAAAAAAACCCAACCTATCCTGACTCAAATTCCCAGTTGGAAAGGTGGCAGAAGCATGTCCTAGCCAACAGAGTGTTCCAGGTGGGTGCACATGGCTTCAGGGTTCAAGGAGAGGGGAAATGGTGGGGTAGCCCAGCTGGGATTCAGCACTGGTGTGTTCCTCCCTCCATGCTGAGGCTTTCAGCCACCGAGCTGTGGGGCTGCAGAGGCGCGTGATGGGGACACACCACCTCTACCAGTGCCCCCATCCCAAGGTTCACAGGGATCTGTACACTCCAGAGGCCCAGAGCATGAGCTCAGTGCTAAGAGCCTGGCCAAGAGGGCAACAGCCACAGCCTTGAGTAGCAGCCGAATGCCAGGCTCCAAGCGCCGCTGGCAAACGCTGCAGCAGCTTGGCCAGACATCATTGTACACAGCTTTTTGCACACTCATGCTAAAATCCCTGCCAAATCACACACTATGTCCTTGCTTGCCTTTGGTGGTTGCTTGCTGATGTGCCAAACCAAACCAGTAGCAGGTGGAGCAGCTACTTCTTACCAAGGATAAAGGTAGAGGTTTCCCACCCTCCCCACATTGGTGAGGCCCTTACAGGGCAGGTATGAAGGAGTGACCTGAGCAAACGCCTCCTGGGGGCCATGTCTCCCAGTAGCTCTTTTTCAAAGGTTGCATCTCATGGATGTTTTTCTATGGATCTGTCTAGGCTGGGCTGGTTTGCACAAAGCATTAAAACTACCTATGTTTTACTAAGCAATGCCCAAGTATAACCTCATGCATAGGTCCAAAACTTGGGCAGAAGAAAGCTGAATATAAGGCTACTATAACACTTTCATAAAAACCCTTTGGTGGGTTATCAGGAGCATAAATTTGGCTTTGATCTGGTTCTACTTTCTTGTCTCTAAATCCTTGTCTCTACTTCTAGCTCAGAAACTTTTACTTTGGAAACTTAGTAATAGAAGCTTTAAAAATTAACTTTTCACACTATAATCACAAGATCTCTCCCAGTCCTGTTGGATACGTGGGATAAATGTGTCTGGTTTTTGCCCAGATCAAGCTTGAGGCTGTAGTGTGGCCAGCACAGGAAGAAGGCCCTCAAATTCTGTTTTCCATACCAGAGAAAGTAAAGAATCTTGAAATTAAAAGAGATAAGGGGCATTCTGATAAGAACACCCAAAGTTCCTAGAAAATCAAATACAGACCATATGGCCTGTAGTAAAGCTCTCCAAATAAGTTTGGTATGAATGGAGCTACACCGTAAAAGCATAGAGTAAAAATAATTGGATGCAGAAAGAAAAGTGAAGATGTTCAGAATGTTCCATGCATCTTAGCTAGGGAAAAAATGTTGAACAAATTGAAGACAGTTATGGAAAGGTCCATGTGTTAATTTGGGGCATTTTTCCTGCCTGACTAAAGTTGCATGTATTGAAACCACCAAGTCAAAAAGAAGGATAGTTGCAAAGGCAATAAAGAAATATATGATGTCCGAAGTATCAAAGATCAGAAAATATATGCTCAAGACACTACACGTGATAAATGCCAGCATCCTGTTATCTTATGATTGGAACTAAAAGACACCTGGAGCCAAATTATTTGTGAGAATCCAACTTCGAGAGAATGAACTGGCAGACAACTGGAATTAATTAATGCCCAACTGTTCTGTGCTAGAAAGGTTGGAGAGTACTAAAAATATCCAAGGAGCCTGTTTCTTTACACATCATGCCAATTAGATCTGGTCAGGCTGTGACAAATTTTCTGTAAACATTCTGGTGAGCAAGCAACTCCCCCAGCACCCTCCAGCAGTTCCCAGGGTGAAATCTTGCCTCTAAAATGCCAGAGTTTTCAATTACAAAAGTGGAAAAGGGAGAAAGCAAAAAGAAGTGCTAGCATCAACTATGCTGTGGTTGTTGAACCAAGACAGGTAAGAAAATTTCAGATCCTTGACCTGGCAGTACTCTTCACCATGGATTTATGTTTGCTTTGCTGGGATTAGATCTAAACATCTTATTGCACCGAGTCCATGAGAGAAAATACAAAAAATACAGAAAATATGACGAGTGACTATTTTCTGCTCTTGTCCAGGGAAGATGCATCCATTTCAGTGGGGGAAAAACACATATATATCCATGCTGGAATGGGAAGGCAGATAGGAAGGTGGGTAAAGCCACCAAAGGCCTCCAACAGTATTGTAGTGACATCTTTTATTTATTTCCCCTTCTCTATACAGTAGACTGTCAAAGACCAGAAGGAAAAAAAAGCCTGTGAAGGGCCATATGTTGTGATTGCAGGGGATGGCCTCTGTTGTGCTCTGAGCAGGGGCTGAGCTGACAGGATCACACGGTGCAGAAGCACACTCACCTCACCCATGGGGTCCTTGCACAAGGGGACCCAATTCTCCTTCCTCGCTCAGCCTACCAGGGAAAGCCACACTGCAATTGTCTGCGTGGGATGCTGCTGTCCCCAGGAAAGTCCCTCTCTCCCACCTCCTCCTTTCCACCCCTGTGCTGCCCACTTGTTCCCACATCTCTCTGCTTGTTGCCACTCAGTGCAGCAGACTAGGGAAGTGACCTGTGTTAAAATTACCTTGTCATCAACAAAAGCAAATAGCTATTTTTAATCTCCCCAGTGTGTTCCAGGAGAGAGAGTCTGAGGTTTTCGTGCAGCCATGGACTCACAGGGAATGGGTTGTCACACATCACTCCCTTTGTTTCTCAGACCTTTCCCCACTCTCTTAGTCCATCTGCTCTGGCCAAACATGATCTGCCACTCATAAGTTCCTCCAGGCTGTCCCCGAAAAATGGGAATCCAACACACCTCAGCCCCCATACTGTCACATATCCCCATGAGGAACAGGAATAATGGGTTTGAAAAAAGACTAGTCTGACACTGACTTTCCCATAGGTGCAAGTATGACCAATGGCTGGGTACCAGCCTCAAAAGAGGAAGGGACCAGAGAAAGTGAAGGAAAAGCTCTGCATAGCAGGAGGAGGATGGATGTCCTGTGTTTTGCCAAGCACAGGAAAGCCCAGTATGGTGAGACTTTGTTCCCTGCATCAACCTTCTCCAGGGACATGTGGAAGCTGAGAGTGTTGTTAGTGTGACCAGGTTCCCCTTGCTCCTGAAGTGTCACTTTACACCTTCTAATACCCACATACTGAAAGGGAGAATTGAATACAGAGGCTTCACAAACAAATTTCTCATCTTTCTCCACATCCTCCCCCCTCTAGTTCTTATCTCAGTAATTAAATTATGCAGCTGAGGAAAGTGATTTGGAAAACAGATGGCATGCAAGATGCTATAGAAAACTGTGGTGCATTTCAAACCTCACAGCAGAGACACAGACAGATTTGGGTGGTATATGGGCCTTGAAGTAATTGAACTTCAAAGGCTGCTTGTGCAATGACCTTTAAGTAGAAGGAATGAATGGCCCTCCAGCCTTCAACTTGATACTCAAAATTAAGCATCCAAATCAAGCTTTTTCACGAACATTGTGGATGGTCTAATTTGCCATTGAATGTGGTGTGACCTAACCAGGTCTTTGGTAACTGACAATGGTAGGAAATACGGGATCTGGGCAAGATGGAGCCCTGAGGCAAGCACTTCAGCCTTGCACAAGTCTGAAATGTAAGGGGAAAAGATTCCAAAAAGAAGAGATGATTAATCTGTGTGAGGCTCTAAGCCCCTTCTCCCCCTGCCTTCCTTGCGTTTAAGGCTGGGTAGGGACAATCTGCCACAGCTGCTGGCAGCATAAAAGCCATGTCCCCAGACATGCTGGAGGAGCTGTGTGGTGGGAGCCCACTGTGGCACGTCCAGCAGGAGAACGGGAGCTCTTTTGCCAGCATAACTGAGGAAAGGTGTTCACCAACAGCATTTGCCTCTGGATCTGCATTAAAAGCATCTTCACTCAACACCTGGGTGATAAAAGAGATTGCGCTCATTTGTGTTGGACAGGGCTGTGGCCTCTGTCCAGGAAAATGGCATAGTCATCAAATCCCACCCTCTGAACGGTGAGGTCGCCTTGTAATGGAATCCATCACAAGAGGAGCTGGGGAGCCCTGCAGCTGTTTCCACTGCTGAACATATTTCCACACAAAGCTGGAGGTAATTCTCTGGCAGATTAATAAATCGAACGTAAAGAGTTTAAACCATCCAGATAAATAATGGCAGATGTTTAGGGATGGAAAAGCAGGCAGAAGTATGAGTTATGCAGTGCCTGCAGTTCAAAGAAAATGAGTTCAAACTGTGAGGGCATTGTTCAGAGGAACAGTAAGGCATAAAGCAATGGGGAGAGGGAGGAAAGGGAGGAAAAGCTGTCTCCCTTCCCTCCGATGTGTGAGCATCAACCGCTGCCAACGCGGAGAACCGCATCTTCGTTGTCAAGCTAGCACCCAGTGGGAGCAGCAGCAAGCACTGCCCGTCTCAGCCTCACACCCTGGCCCGCACTGCTGGTTTTCCCAGAGCACTTAAAGCATTTAACTGGGCTGCTGATGTGCAGAAACACTGAATTGCTCCGCAAAACCTGCATCTTCCCACAGATGTTTCCAGCAAAGGAAGGGAACTGGGCTAGTCTCTGAGGCAGGGATTGAGGAACCAGGATCCCTGCAGCTCATATCTGTCTGCATTTCACTGTCCAGTTTTTCATATGAAATCTAACCTCTGCATGTAGCAGTTCAGCTTCCTGTAACAGAAATTCTGGCTTCCCAGGTTTGTGAGGAAACCCAATTCCAATTAATACCTCTACTGCTAGCCTCAAGGACAGAGTACATTTTAATATGATACATTTGCCAGAAATTTACTCTTGTGAAAGAGGAAGCAAATGCTTCACTGTCAACAAGACTGCAGCACTTCTTATGTGTTTTGGTTTTTTCTCAAAATGTAGTGTTTAAATGTAGAGGGACAAATTATCAGAACACTTTTGAACTACATAATGAGTATTGCTAATAGCAATGCTTGACTGGGCAGCACAGTCTTCAAGGTTATTTAGCAAAGCACAGAATGTACCTCAAACAAAAAAAATAGTTTATTTTAATATGTCTTTGCAAAATAAATATTAAAGTAATAAATTTGGCTTTTCATTTTTAATTTTGCCTTTTTGTTTTGGCTATCAATAAGAGCAACCTTGAAAATGTAACCTAAGAAGAGAGGAGTGATGGAGGAACAATAAAACAAGGAGGAATGCAAGTGAGTACAGAATGTCTTTGATCATTACAAAGCTAATTATTGAGAAAGCTCGGTGTGCATGAATACAAATAATGATGAGTTTGGTAAACACTTACTGCACTATACATAGGTATTTGTGTGCCTGAAGAGAGGGTGCTTAACAAGGAGCAATGGAGGCAAATCAAAGTGTGTGTGTCACTCCAGTAGCAGGATGCAGGGAGGGAAGAACTTCCAATCCATCTTACTTTGAGGCACAGTTAGGGCTGCAATGAGCTTCCACTATGCACCCATACATTAGTTGTTCTCTTCCTACAAAATGGGCTGTAAATCTGCATAGGTATTATAGATAAAAACAAGTAATTCCCACAAAGTTTCAATAGAGGTCAAGGCATAATGTAAAAACTGGCTTGAAATATGGAGTATTGCCTAAACTATTTTCAGTTTTGCTTTGCTTGGCATAGCAAGAATTCTGTGGGCACACATGTATGTCCTGTCAGTGAGGAAGACAGGTCAAGTAACCTGCGTGCAGGAATATATGGCTTATGACCAAAACTAGTCTGAAGGAGAACTCCACCCAGCCCCAAATCTACTGACACTGATGCCAGTGAACATTGAGATGTTCACCCCCAGCAATGTCCTGCTTGCTGCATCCAGTTGTGCAAACTTCCTTCCCCTGGAAAGAGTTTGGGCAGGTCCTCTGGCCATGCATGGGTTTGCAGCAGAACTGTGCTGTGTTTTGGAAACAAAAATCAGTGTGATGTTTCTGCTGCTGCATTGGCAGAGCTTGAAGTTGACAGCAGAAGTGGCTACTCTGCTTTAGCTAGACCCAGACAGGATGAGGCTATTTCCATTGGGTTCTGCCTGCTTCAGATTCTTCCTCAGGCACTAAAACCCATCCAAATTGCTGTAAACAATCCTATGCAACACTGCTCTCAAATTCCCAGAAATTTAAACACCAAAAAAAAGGAAAATACATTGCCCTGAGCAAAACATGAGAAAAAAATAGGTTGAAACAAGCTAAAAAAACATGGTACCCCCACATGCCCCCAAAATGTCACCTAGTGACATCTACTGGAAAAAAGGCTACAGTTTCAGCCCCAAAACATCAGCTAAATGCCATCAAAACCCAGGGTTAGCTAGCACCAGTGGGCTTTTTAGCAGCTATCTGAAGGCTTTACAGTCACAGTTTTGCTTGCTGAGATATTTCCTCCCACCAAAACATTTGGTCTGTACCTTTTATCTTTATTTATTACTTATATTTTCCAAGAATAGACAAGACATTTTATTCTTCTGCTAGCATTCTTAGTTCCTTATATTTGTTATTGAATTACCTGCCCATCAAACTGAAGCTCATAAATCTCCTGATCTGGCATATTTTTAAAAATGCAATTAATTTGCCCTTTATCTTGCCATTTAAGATCATGAAAAAAAGTTGCTGAGACACCTCATCCCACACCTGTGCTTGGTAGTTCACTCTACATTATTGCTTTGTGTTGAAAATTCTGCAGCTCATTTTCAGTCTCCTCTCTGTTGTTGCCAGCCTGAACTAAATTAACTTTGTCAATAAGATCTTGAGATAATATTTTAAATGCTCCTTATGATGTATTGCTTCCCATATATGTCTCCATTGGCAAAAAAGCAGGGAAGTTCACAGGACACTATTTCTGTTTAATACAGCAGAATCACTTACTGCTCGTGATTCACTTGTCCAGATACTTGAAGATTCATAACATAAGCTCTGTATTTCAGATAAGGATTGAAAATTCTTTCACCAAAAGCAAGAGACACTAGCTAACTCCATAATTTCCATATATTTTTTCCTTTTGTATCAGACCCATCTTTCATTATTTTTTCCAAAAAAAAATAGTAAGGATCTAGGCTACCTGTTGTTTAGGTGTGCTGACTGCTGTGTATTTGGTTCTTCCAAAGTAGTCTCCCCCTGCCTGAGAACAGATTTCCTGAAAATTTCATAGTAATTTTTTAATGATCTCAAACATTCTTCAAAGGAATAGTGCAGGGAAATAGAGCTCAGCCCTTTGGATCCCATGGAAGATTTCATTCTTTGCCAAACCCATGCCCCTTCCCTTGCCTTAGGTGGGAGCTCTCTCCCAGGTGCCCCTGGGTCAGGTTCCTCCCCACAGCCTGGCAGTGCTCCGGATACCCAGGCCCCTGGCAAGTGCCAGATATTACATCCTAGAGACGCTGTTGGATGGACACAGTGGTGGAGAGTGGGTGGCTGCCCTGCTCCCTCCCCTGTGGGCACCAAGAGACAAACCAGCCCACTGCAAGAAGGGAAAGGAATCGATTCTGCTGTATGGGGTCCAAATAGTTGAAGTATTTGTCCAGAAAGCCTCAGCTGCTGAACAAGCAGTTATGTGAAAGACCTTACGGGCTGATTTTTTTTCCAACTGCTTTTAGTGAACAGCAATTGGCATGCAAATAAAAATAGGAATAGATCTTATGCTAGCTGAAATGCTATGAAACAGTTATATTATTAAAAGTAAAGTTTGATGCTCCATTAGCTCATTAAATTAAATTACAGAGTTTACTTTTTTTTACTTTAATGAAGTGTCAGTAGTACTGCATTTCTGGGAGAGTTGTTTTCGATTGATTGCTGTTTGTGCTGTTTGGAGGTTGTGTATTGTAGGTGTGTATGCAATTTTACAGCTATGCCAACACGTTTTATAATATAATTTTACATGCAAATTACAGCTATATAGTTTAATGAGCTATTCTTTTTTTCTTTTTGCAGCACCTCCAGCCATTTCATCCAATGCACACAGAGTGATTTTTTGGCTTACCAGACTTCAAACCATTAGACCACCAAAGAGCAGTGAATTAACACAGTGCAAGCAATGGCAGCAGTGGCCTCGCGTGTCAAACCAGAACGAGAATTGCGCAGCTCTCAAATATCAAACTTTGGGGCTGATTCATTCAGCGGGTCTGTGACCTGACAAGGCAGCATGATTAATTGCACACATATTCCCTCTGAGGTTTTCCTGCTCATGCTTTCTGCAGCAAAGATTGTTAGCTTGACAGATCAGCATAGCAGCCTCTTAAGATGCCAGAAAGGAAAGCTGTTGGTTTCTGATTGAAAGTTAATAGAGGAACAGCAGCTGTTCCACACTGAGGGGAAAAAAATCCCAAACCAAACAGGCTTTGATTCTCAGAGAAAACCACACACAGGAATAAGCTGATTTTTTGATATCTCTGGCTATGGGATTTCTGTCAGGGATTGAAAGACTATATTTGCATGATATAATAGGAATCATAATTAGAAATTCAGCTGTGCTTCCTTTCATCTGATTATTGAAATATAAGCCGCAGCATCAGTGTTTTTCTTTTCTTATTAAACACTGCTCTAGGTGTCTCCTCTTCCACGTGTTTGTTCTTGATACTTTGGCCATTTAGGCTGAAGTTTGCAGAAACCCTGATTTGGCAGGCAGCTCCCACATTTGCAGGGTGAGCAAAGACGCTTGCACAGCACTTCCCCTCTGTTCACAGGCAATCCACACCACCCTGCTGTCGGACCAGCCACACTGCCAATTTTAAAGAGTTTTCATTTTTCAAGTAAGCCTTAGCAAATTGCATTAGACACTTCCTCAAGAATACTGAAGCCCTATCACTTTACCTATTAAAAGGATTTGAACATTGACCAGTGTTTCCCCTTCCACATTTCCCAGCTGGACTCTGACAGGATAACACACGCTTGATGGATGCTTTCGTGTTGTGTGAAATGGGCTGAGCTGCGTGGCTGCCCTCTGTGCACATTCCTGCTCCTGGGCATGACACCCAGCCTGGCTCAGCAAGGAGGGTTCCCAGAAGCAAACTGCAGAGAGGGAGAACCCAGACGGCAGCACCAGGCCTGGGGTGGGCAGGGCAGGCTGAGCCACAGCAGCAGATACATGGAGAGCTCTGCACTCTCACCTGGCAGATGCCTTTGCTCTGTTCTAGGACAAATCCCTCAAAACACATTGGAAGTGCAAGTCTGGAAACTGAGACCTGTGCTACCTCCCCACTGCGCTTCCCAACCTGCATCCTGCAGCACACACCAAAGAGCTGAGTTGAAAACAGACCTTCAAATCCAGCAGTCTGTGCTGGACCCCTGTCAAAGGGCTGCATTTTTAGCACAGATTATGGGTAATGATATTCTAAAGTGCCCCTGGATTCTCCCATGAAATCTCTCATCTGCTCTGAGTTTGATTTAAGGTGTTCATTCAACAGTTAAATTTTCTAACTTTGTGAAATCTTGTCAGTTACTGTCAACACAGAAACACACAAGCAGGAAAAAGGCAACAAAAATGCTTCTATTACTACAACTTTTAAAATTAGTGTAAGAAAATAACAGAGAAAGATACTGTACAAACAAATTGATTTAATTGCACTACATGAAAGAAAAGGCAGGTCTTACTGAAGTGGAGCAGTAGACACATGCCAGAACAAAATTCCTCAAAGAAATGGCATACAAATATTGAATAAAATGCAGCAGCCAACTCTGCAGATGGCTTTGGGAAAAGCAGCCGCTCTGGCTGCAAATATGTTTCAGAGAATACACCACAAAACCTGGAAATCTGCAAAGCCAAGGAGGAAATCAGTGAATAATCCGCTAGAGGGAAATCCCCAGCTTCCACAATCAAGTGGAGGGATTACAAAGACATTTCTAAATCAATGAGGGTTGGGATGAGACAGAAGACAGAATGTTAAGATTTTGAGTTTTCCCCTTAGCATCACATACTGCCATACCAAGCATATACCTACTGCTGGCCTTTGGATACCAATTTAGATATTTAACTTGGGTTGTTAATCTCCCAGCAAGATCATTTAATATCGTCTCTGTAGCCATTACTTTCTTCCAGAGGCCTTGCAAAAGGCGTTTCCAAGAGATGTAAATATATGATTGCCAATCAAGTGAGCTACATCCGCTCAATTTGCTTCTTGCCTTTGCCTCAGAGAACCAGCTGTACGAGTCACTCACAAAAGCTTCTGGAGCAAAGCAAGAGAGGATTTTGTTAATCTGGATTTGTGAGCCCCAAGCTACTGATTTAAAATTTCATGATGAATCTGTGTCACTGTGTATTTCCTTCTCCCTTGGGAAAACAAAGGATGGATGTATGCAGAAAATCAGGCTTATTCCTCTTAACTGCAAGAAGCTACCAAAGAGAAATAAATGAAGAGAATTTGGCATCACCTTACTCAGATAACCAAACCACCCCACACCAGCAGCTTTATGTGATTTGCACAGTTAGATTAAGTAATATATATATATTAAAAAATAGCAACCAAGCCCTCAAATCAGACACATAATACAGCATTTCTGTGGGTTGCTGAGGCAAGAGAATCACAGTGGATGCAAATAAGGCCACAGCACTGAGATATGAGTGAAATGAAACACAGCGTCCTTTGCAGGACAGCTCTTTAAGAAGTTTGCAGGCTTTCCCTGAGAGCTCACAACCTCTCTGCACCCAGTGTATCCAGGAGTATTCTTTTCAGTAGGCTGAGACAGAAGGTACCAGTGTGAGCTAGACAGTAGGCACCCTCAGAGTAGTGCTGTTTAACACACAGAATTGGAAATTTTTCTTACAAAAGTATTTTTTCATCTACAGGACTGGAGATGTGCAAACAATGCCAACTGGATCTTTGATACAGAGTAATGTGCTAAGACACATCAAGTTCCTTCCCTTACAAACATATTTCCTTAACTTGCTTTGAAGGAATAGCTATCCCAGTGTGGACTGGGACCAGAGGACACTGCAAAAATCACACAGCAAGTACGAAGGGAAGCAGCAAATGACCTCCAGTCACTCTACTGCCCTTGCCATGCATCACCCTCATCACTGGGCACCACCGTGTGTACAAGAGGTCTTAGGGAAATCAATTCTAAAACACACAATACAATTAATCTGAAAAGGGCACTGGGCAATACAAGCAGGTTTGTCATCGTGCCTTGTGCCAACTAAGCTTTCAGGCTTTCAAATCTAGCACTTTTCTTATCCTCAGGGAATATTTCTGCTATGTGTTAAAATCACAACCAACCCCACGGTATTTACGCATAATACTAAGAATATCAGAGATTAGTACAATGCACAGTATGTTTAGAATTGCAGAATTGTTAATGTAGATTAAAGTGCTTTGCCAGTAATCACTCACTTTCCTGACCAAGCCACATGGCTTTTCTATTTTGCTGCACTCCAGCACTGCCAAGCTGCACAGCTGGTCCCGGGGGGGCCAGCCCTGTGGGGACAATGACAAGTGCCATGAAACTGCCCTGGCCCCAGCCCCTGACTATGGCACACAAAAATGTGCTCTGGGAGGCTGCCAAAAATATGGAACTCTCTGTGCTGAACAAATGGACTAGAGCTGGTACTCCCATCACACACAGCCAGGAGCTGGGGCAAGCAGGGAAAGCAGAGCCAGCAAGATTCCATGCCCACACTGCCGCGTGTTTTGTGGAACATCCCCTCGGAGGGGGCCTTCATGGAGCCGGTGGGACTGGGAGAGGCAGCTCAGCAGCAAACACCCACAGCCCTACAAGAAGCTGATGTCCTTCTCTGGTGGTGTGAGTCACACCAATGACACACAAGCTCTCCTCAGCAAGCACTCAGGCACTGCACTCTTTGGGCAAGATGCTGGTAAAACAAACTCACGTAAAACCATTGCTGTAAAATCCCTGCTCCTTACAGACTGAAGCATTCGTGAAGAAGGTATCTGAGAGGGGACAAAAAAACTAGGGACTGAACACCACTGAGGCAATAAAGTTAGATCCAGTATTTAATCATCTTTTCCAACTGTTTCATTTTTTTTAGAAGTATTTCTGAGAGATTTCTACATTTCATCACAGTGAATGGGTGACAATGAAAAATTTTGTCTAGACAGAAGGTAAAGTTTGAATTTTAAAATTAAGTTCTACACAGTGGAAAATAAAACAAATCAGCACAATATTACGTTTGCCTTAAAGCTGAAAAAAAGAAAAAAAAATGAAAAAGAAAAAGAACAAACAAAATGAAACAAAAAACCTCCCAAGAGTTAAAACTCCCAAACCAATAAAATTTTATTATTTTGGAAATATGCTCTATCTAAAGTAAATATTTTAAATATTTAATATTTAGCAAAGATCACTTTGTGGAGATGAAAGTAACACCATCAGGGAGTTTTATAAACTGTCTCAATTACTGGGTAGCTGCTCTTCAGCACTAACAGCACACAGCATATTTGGTGCAGAGTAGATGTTCTCCTTTTTTTTGGTAGAATATACTTATTTAGTGCCATAGCAGAAGAAGCAATTAGCTGGCATTTCACGGGGCAGTCTCCCAAGAACAATCCTGAGACAAGAGCAACTCCACCACATATCAGACCCTGGAAGGAGACGCAGCTGGGTGCCCCCGCAGACCTGCAGGTGTGTCACGTTGCCCCACCCGAGACCTTCTTGCAGGTTTTTCTTTTCTGTGAGCAGCCTTGCCACTCACAAATGCTTCTTCTTTTTTATTGCCTCTGCCCTGACAGCCAAACTCTTGGCACAGATGGTCAGGACCACGATGAGGACTCCAACCAGGAAAGTCACGACGGGCCAGAGGAAGCAGTGCAAGAGAACAGTCTCATCATGGGTGCGCTTCAGCATCACATCATCCGGCCTGTGAAGAGGAGGAACACAAGATGGAGAAGATATAAATCAACATCATATCATCAAATCATCATAAGTGGAAGTCATCTAACATGGTACGAATAAAGGTGTTTTATTCGCCACAGTGTTAGACAATTATTAAGTGGTGTTAGACAATTATTAAGTGGACATTTCATTTACTGCTTGCATTTGCCTTTTTATCACCAACACTCATTGCAGATTGTGAGAGCTTTCCACAATCTTGTTTACAAGATTTCCACAGCCTTGTTTACAGGCTGACAAGTTCATTTGGATTAAAAAAAAGAAAAAAAATAAGAAAGAAAAAAAAAACCTGTTGGCAATTTACATCTTCTAGGAAATATGGTCATCACAAACAGCCATGAGAGATACAGTATCACACTGACTGTGGATTGCAAAACCACTCTGGTAAAAATGTAATACCAGGCAGCATTTATATATTCCTACCTCTAATGTTATCAAGTCCTGTGAAATAAACAGTAATTAAAGCTTCATTTTTAGCTTTGAGCAGGGATGTGTCCATGGAGCTACATGGAGGCTCCTGATGAAGCAAGCCCTGGCTGTGGTTTGGGTCTGGGCAGGGAGAGCTGGTCCCTGTCCTCAGCACTGGACTGCTGGTGGCCCAGCTAGCCCAGCAGCCTGCACAAAATCTGTCCCATCGAGGACTACAGCCTGCCCAGCTCCTTCCCAGCAGTGACTGTTTCAGCAATAAACTGTGATTTGGGGCTGCAGACAGCAGTGCATCAGTACACTTGAGTAGGCTCCTACAGGGACCACTTGTCAAGATTTCCAAGAAGGTCTGAACCTCCTTGCCTCCACCAGCAGCATCTCATACACAGTCATGGTGGGGTCTGAGAGAGGTTTATGCATTTTCAAAGGGAAATGGAGAGAGAATTGCAGGCAGAAGCAACTCAAAGACATTTGGAAATTTAGCTGTGCCTTGTATCTGAAAGATCTGCTGTCCATCTGCCTATTCAAGCCTGGGATGTTGTTTGGGAAATGTGATGGCAGGTTTTCCTCAGCTCTGGCTCTTTCTGCTCTCCCTTGCAGTTTAATAGATATTAAATCAGTCCCGTGGTATTTGCACTTTGCTCTTGCTTTCCCTTCTATAGCCAGAGACACACAGTCTGCTAGAAACTATCTGCAAAGGAGAGAAACAAAACTGTCTCCAATTAGAAAAATATCTATATTCTTAACTCATGTTGGTCCTCACTTACATTGAACACTCCCACCACATGCTGTTTTGTCAATGTCATCTGACACTCCTTGGAGCAACAAACCTCACAGCTTAAAATCCTGGCAGCCCAGGCTCACCCAGCAACATCCTGGGAATCCAGGTCCCCTAACACAGGGGCACATGGGAGCAGATACCTGTTCAATGACCATGCTCTCTCTCCCTCAATAGCTTTATCCTGATCAGAAAGTAGCACTAAGAAAGAATTCTCTGTTGGGGAAAAAGAAGGAACTCTTCTTCCTTCACTCAGAAATTGAAAGGAGATGCTTGCAAATCTACAGTTTTATCCATCCTTAAAGAGCTACCGGAGCTAGACTGCCAAGCTACTCCTGATGCCAGATTTAATTACACCTGCATTTGCATTTGGGGGTCTCACCCAAAATTACTGTGTGGAGAATCCTCTGCACTGTGCCAGCCTGAAAGTCCCCAAGGCCAGTACAATGCATCTCTCTTTGTTTTTGCAGTAAGGAGCAGAATAAAATTCTGATTGTGAGCAGCTCAGCTATATAAAATTTGAAATTCAGCAGCATAAAAAATACCAATAGAATCCCAGGTGTATTCAGTAGTAGAATGCATGAATTCTGCCCAACCAAAATCCTCCTGATATATAAGCAGGCACAGGTGTAGACTATAAATTGAATAAAGCAGTATTAACTTGATGGGTGCAAACTCACCAGCTTGTGCACCTGAACAGAGAAATCCTTTCACAAGAGGTATAATGCTCCCTCACAGTTACTGTATCATCACCTGTGAATAACAGTGTTAATTGTTAATTGCCTGCCATAAGCAGGCAGCACTCAATCTTCACAGCTCTGAACTTATTACTGACATCGAATTTTAAGTATTTTTAAAGTAGATGTTACTTCAAAACTTAAAGGAAAGGAAGTGATTGGGGAAAGTAAGATATCCTTTTGACTGAATTTAATGTTTTGAAAAACATGGTTACCAAAATGGTAGCAGCAATGGATGTCAAACACTCAATACATATGACTGTGACTTAGTAATTTAAAAGACTTTCCCTTTTGGAAAAGAGTCAGACAAAGTCTTTCAGAAAATCCCGAGCTGAGGTTTGGGTTTAGATGGGTATTACTGCTATTTTTAGGTGCAGCAAGAGTCCCTGCCCACTGGTGTGGTCTCACCTTGATTCCTGTGCGCAGTTTTGGGTGCCACAATATAAGAAAGATGTTAAGGTGTTGGAGAGCAGTCAAAGGAGAGACAAAAGGATGGTGGAGGGCCTTGAGGGGAATGTGAGTGGTGGCTGAGGTCACTTAGTTTGTTCAGTGTGGAGACAATTGAGGAAAGACCTCGTTGCAGTTACTTCCTCACAAGGGGAGGAGGAGGAGCAAGCACTGAGAGAACCCAAGGAAATGAAGCTTTGTCAGGGGAAGTTCAGGTTGGATATTAGAAAAAGGTTCTTCACCCAGAGGGTGGTTGGGCACTGGAACAGGCTCCCCAGAGAAGTGGTCACAGCACCAAGACTGTCTGAGTTCAAGAAGCATTTGGACAGTGCCCTTGGCACATGGAGTGACTCTTGGGAATGGTGCTGTGAGGGTCATTAGCTGGATTCGATGATCCTTGTGGGTGCCTTCCAATTCAGAGTATTCTGTGATTCTGTGGCACTTGAAGAACAGTAATTTAACTCCTTTGGGTGTACTTGGCAAAGCTAGCAGTTTTGACTTTTCATGCTACTTTTTTATAGGTGAACCTGCCTGCTCCCACAGTCTGAAGGCTTGTTGTTTTATTTGGAAATAGAAAGGAAAGGTGCTCTGTCCCCAGGGGAAGACTTCTCATGGTAAAGACCTGTCTTTGCTGGGAAGCCTAAGAGCATCACTCCCCTGGTGCTGAGGCAGTGATGTTGAGCCCAAAGGAGGTATATCATGCCTAGAAACACATTTCTTTTCCCTGTGAAAATCAGCAGATACACTTAAACTTGTTGCCTTGCTCCTGTAAGTACAGTATTTTTAATAAACCTATCTTTGGTCTGTGACTTTATATAGTACTTCAGTTCAAAAATGTTGGCAGAGGGGTTGTCCATATTCTCCCTAATCTTGATTATTGGCAGTCTCTTCTTCCTAGCAATTCTGCCATTCAGGTTTCCAGTAAATGCAAAGCCTCTTGAGGGAATGCACCCAAAATCCTAACACCAGTTATTCATGCACAAAACAGTGGCAAAGGTAGTGGGACAAAAGGGGGGAAACCCCCAATGATTGCAAGCCATGCTCAGGCATTCAGACCTGGTTCTTGGTGTGAACAGTGGTGGCCACTGTGCAGCACCACCACTGCCCAGCAGCAGTCCCAGGGTGAAACAACAAAGAAACTGAAAAAAAAATAATCCCCGAGGAAGTCTTTGCCTTAACCCTGAAAACACAGCTTTCCCTTTCACTGAACAGACAAGAAGGAAGGAATTTTGTCCTTATTGCTAAAAGGTGAAGCCAGGGCTTGTTTTTAGCAGGACTTTGAGCTCAGGGCTAGACCCTTGTGGAGCTTTGATCAGGGCTAACTGGATTAGTTTCACCATACAACACATCCCTGTTAGGTTCTGCCAGGTAGTTCAAACAGACACCAGGTAAAATAGGCCTCCATCAGAGCCTTCAGAGTAATTACTGAGCATCATGGGGAGAATTGCAGCGCAGAGATTACCAAAAAAGTCATGCAGGACCAAAAGGTTACAGGCACATAAACATTTCTGTCATCACTTCAGAACCACACTGTGAACCTTATGCTGCACAACAATAGCTGACAGAGATGGAGGCGCAGCGTAGGGAAACCTTACAAATATTTTGTATTCAAACAATGTGGATTTAAAGATGTTTGCAACACACTGATTTTTTTTCCCCACAGATATTCACATCCCTTTGCTCTGACAAGCAGTCATTTTTTCCTTTATTGTTGCAAGATGCAGAGATCCTCAGCTGGATGGCTGCCTGCAGAGGCAGCACAGCATCTTACTGACACTAAAGTCCTTTCTCCATCAGGCCCAAGCTCCACAGGTGGAGGGAATTAATTTAGAAAACTGTGAAGTAACAGTGCAAACCAAGACTTATGCTCCAAGATTTTATGGATGAGCAGCCCTACTACCTGAGCATCCTTGGCTTACACACATAATTTTACTGAGATAAGTGGGAACCCTGCAGGGCACCCCAAAAACATAGAGGTTGTCACTAATCCCTTGATGGGGTTTGCTCTTCAAACCTCTGATGAATTTGTGTACAGCATTCTGCAGCAAACACAGAGGAGTTTAAAGCATGGCTGGCTCATCTGCTGTGCCACAGCAAAGGAAATACAGAGCATTCTTGCATATGGGACAAGCCCAGAGTTAACAAGCAATAACACCACATAAATCAGCCATTAATTAGAAATTACTTGATGCAGGTTGTTCTTTCTGTCTCTACATGGCATGAAACTGTGAGGTCTGAGCTCATAGCAATCTTAGTTTCTCTCTTTTTGTTCTTGTTGTAGATGTCAATGAGACCTGGAACAGGAAGAAATAAAGGATCTCCCCTTTCCTGCCTCTTCCAGCAGGCCTCCCACTTTAGGGCATGCAGCTGGGGCTCTGGTTTGCATGAGGTCATAGGTGCAGACCCCTGGGACACTCGGTGTGAGATCCAGAACACCAAAGCCCTAGAGTTCTGTGCCTTCTCAAACCTTTGGCAACAGTCTGAGAATTTCATCTGAATTTGTCTTTTACTTTAAAGTCTGGAGCACTAAAGGCTGGTTTCTGCTGTGCTGCACTTCCTTCAGACTTCGGTATCATCATGTCACAGACAGACACCTTCACCAGAGATCCAGAAACCACCTTCCCTGTGCAGCTTGAACCCCTCGTCCCAAAGCTTGTCAGAGATGAGTAGGACACTAAAGTTAAGTGGCTACAGTGGCAAAGCAAAACCTCACTCTTTAGTAAAGCACTGAGCTCCAAGACAAGCTGCACTTTGATTCCCCAAGATAAGGCAGCTAATAAGTCATGCAGCTAATTTTGCTGGGCAGTTTGATTTACAGTAACTAAGAATGGTCAAAATTGCCAAGTCTGCTTCTCATCCCTTTTGTATAACTTTAACTATAAGAATGGCATCCCTTGTTTTCATCTTTTCAAAGAAACCTGTTGAAACCACCAAACTGAAAGGGAGGTGTTACCCAACAGTGCACTTTTCATGCAGCAACAGTTCTGACAATTAAGTAAATTCGATTGAGAGGAGACTATGTTCATTCATTGCCTGTATATTCACCTAGAATTTTATTCTGCTGTTTCAAAAGAGGGAGTATTAATATTACAAATACTACATTATCTAAGGAACTGTTTACTATGTTTTGCACAGACTGACAGAGAACAGTTAGCTTATCCACCCAGTGAAAAAAATACTGTCAGAAAATATGCACACTTCTATTTTGAAGGGAACAGATTTCTCCCTCAGTTTGTTATGGGTTCTTTTTACTGCTTTGCAGGCTGCTTAGTCATCATTGCTCTAAAAGTATACCCAAGCAAGCACATTCCTAGTCAGCAGAACTTATCTCCCAAGGCTCATTGCGATCTCCAGAAGAAAATAGATGGTGTACACATTTCGGCTTAGACTATCTTCTAGTATATCTGGCAGCAAGCCTCTCTGATACTGTGTATGAATTGTTGCATGATCAGC
Source organism: Catharus ustulatus (assembly GCF_009819885.2). Taxonomy (NCBI): domain Eukaryota; kingdom Metazoa; phylum Chordata; class Aves; order Passeriformes; family Turdidae; genus Catharus; species Catharus ustulatus. Next base: position 49,584,410 of record NC_046224.1, read on the forward strand.
AAAAGGCAGTGTTTCAAGGCAGTCATTGTGCTGGCAAGAACTTTTAGCAGTACAGGATTCAGCACCTTTAGGGAAGAAAACCCTTCCTGAGTGCTGTGCAATCCTTCAGTGCCAGCTTACATAAAAGTCAGACTCTAGGCAGCATGCAGCCTCAGAAAAGCTTTGTCTTTGCTTCACCAAAATCTAATGTGCGAATCAGCTCACAAAGCTCTGGACCCTAAACACCTTTACAGGACAGAAATAAACATCTCCTGGCATCTGACCTGTATCAGGCATTTACTTCCTGTTCCTGTTTCTCTCCTCTGACTAAAATAGTTAACTTCCACATCATCCTTTCCCCACCAGTTTAGATGTATTCTAACCATGACTTGTCCTGCAGACAATCCCGTGTTTCTGAACTCTCCTGCTCACTTGGGCAGTGAGTGCTGCAAGTCCCAGTTCTCAGGAGTACAAGGAAGTGGTAACACCTGGCTGCCCAGAAAAACCCTAATCATAACTCTGCTCCTGGTGACCAGATCCAAGCATTGGCACCTTGTGGACCAGAGGAATCCCAAGAAGGTCCTGACAGGTCTGATGTCATCAAACAGTGCTCTAAGTTTTAACCTCCACATGCTGTAAGCAATGGTTCCTTCCCCTCTAAAAAATGTTACTACCAAGTTTTGGTGGTGTCCCGCTGTAAAGAGTTAGCTAGGGACAACAAACTCATCCTGGACATGCTGACTAGATCTACAGTCTCTCCTGTTATAGCCAGCCTAGGACAAACCTGAAGTCCCCAAGGCACTCAGCAGGACACCCACAAGGGTGTCAGACATTTATCAGCCTGCCATCCATTTTCCTCCTGTTTGTCTTTTTGAACTTAAATCTCTGGGGCCAACACTCCCACACTGAGCCCAGAATGGCACCTGCAAGTCATGAGCTATTCCCTCATCTATACAACTGCCAAGTGTTTGTGGGATAGGACTAACCTCCTCCTGCAGCCACGTTACTTTTATTTCCTGGCATATCACCATGAGAAAGAGACAGGAAAAAGGACTCCCTCTCCTTTCTTTACTGAAGGAAGGAAGGAAACCACACGTCACTCCCACACACACGGAAGTCACATCAACACTGGCAGTAAAAGTAAGAACTGAAACAGAAGGGGTTACAACTTCAGAAGAGCATTTGTTACAACTTTCTACTCTGCAAGCATGTATGAAACCTGGCAGTTCTGTTGCTGTTTACGGCACATAGTTGATCCACTGAGTTAGTGTGTAGCATTTACTGATCTCCCCTTTTCTTCCATGAACACAGTAGGGTTTCTTTTCTGTGGAGGAAAGGAGTGTTAATATCCACACCAGAAGTCTATCATTTGAGTGTTACAAGCCAAGATGCTGTTTGCCATAAAAATTGCATGTTTTAAGGAAAACTTTTCCCAGAGTTTTGTACTTTTACTTCAAGTGCTAAAAATACTTATTTCCTTTCTCTATAGCTTTTCATCAACAGAGCTGTCTTGCAAAGTTCTGCACTGAGCTCTGTGTGATAAACCACATTGCTCTGGAGGGGGGTTGCTGTGTGTGCATATACATATGCATGTGTTTATATCTATTTTCAAACAGAACCAAGGGACAGCTGTTAAGCAGATGCAGAAGCACTTCTGCCTAGCCAAACAGAGATTACTCACCTCAAGTGCTGGTTAAAATAGCATGTAAATGGTTGAGAGCCCACTTTCTCTTTCCAGTATTTCTGCTTGTACGTGACGTTCTCAGAGTTCTCCTGATCGTCTCTTGCACAGGGAGGGATGTATGAGCACTGCCAAGACACATTGCAAAACAGAGTTACTGCTGTGCTCAAGAACGCAGGGCATCACTTCTCTGTGATTTCCCCATGATACCAGCATGACTGAAATGGACAGGAAATAATAAACAAAAGATCCAACGAAACAGAAAAGAAATACTAGCTGAACTTCAATTGCTAATTATTCTGCGCAGGTACTGGAAAAGAATATAGTAGCATTCAGAAAGAAAATAAAGGCTTTGCCATGTTTGTTCCACTCTTGAACCAAACCACCTCATAACATCTTGGGGTTTGGCATGATGAATGTGAAGATGACCATTTCATTTTGATGTATTCCTAGCCAGCTGCATGGATTGGATTTTAATAACTTCTGGTTTTCAGTGAGGCATGTAATCATAATGTTTGTTAAATATCATGCTAATAAATAATCCAGACTCCAGCAAGCTTTCCCAGATGCTGGGATACCTGACTAATGTCCACTGATAAAAGAAGGTATTCTTCCACTTTTACAACACAAGGAAAGAAGAAAAAAGTTCACAGCCCTGCTTCAGCAGAAAGGTTGAGCATCTGCTTCTGCTGTACAGAAGTCAAGGAGAGTTGAACATGCAGCTGACCTATCTGCAGATCTCATCCTCAGACATCTGCTTCAAAGCCCAGAATCAAAGGAAATCCCTCCCCCAGCTTAGTGCCCTTGGGACTGGGCTTTCAGAGGCTCCCCTTCAGGTCACACACACACACAAACCTTGTTTCCAAGTCTTTGACACACCACCCTAAAGTCCAAGACACAAGCAGTTACACAACAGAAAACAAACAGTGCGCTGAATCAAGTGTCAGCATTATCAGAGCACAGTGTCCAAGCACAGTCCCTCTCATTTTTACCAGGCATCCATATAGGAGATCACAACAGGAAGTGTTGACCCACACTGAGCAGCACAGCTTAACTGATCCTCCCACAATACAGAGGCTTTTCACCCTGAAGAATGTATGGACACCAAGGCTCCAGGTGCACACACTGAATTTTAATTCTTTTAAAACTGGGAGCAGCAAACAGAAGAAAGTGTGACTTGGAAGGTAGCTAAAAAGCCTCCTACTTAGGAAGGGTGAGGAAGCAGGAGGTGAAGGGTGTGGGAAGCCCATAAAGGGGGCCCACATATGATCACAACATTAATTTCTCCACAGTATCTTGAAGGCAGTAAGAGCAAAGGGAGTGATACCCTCTCTAACATGAGAATAAAGATCACCCTGACCCACCGTGCCTAGTGAGTGCTTCCTCTCCTTCTGCTGAGGTTTCACAGGCACCTACCTTGCCCCCAGCTGCACACTATACCTAAGATGTCCAGACCTACAAGTCCGTGTTCACCATACAACAGCTTGAGGGTTTGCCATTCCAAGGGCAAAGGAGAAATGTCAGTATTTTATTCCCCTGATTATGTAAAATCTGACCACTTCTGTCAGCACCTGCAGTTGCTGCCAGTGTCTTGCATGCTTCAGAATGAAAGAATCTGCAAGGTCTTCCCTGCTGCTTCCAAACTGAAACCTACCTTTTCCACATGCAAGGATCCCCATTCTCACATGGACTCCTGTCTGTTGCCATGGCACAGAGCTCCCTTTAGTTCCCTGTTCACAGGACCCTGAACAAGGATTGTCCCACTGCTGATGAAGGACAGAAATGAGCAGCAACACCACTCTACTTCAGAAACCAGAATGCAGGATTTATCACATACTGTTATTGCCATCTTAGATAATATTCCTTTGTCAGCAGATTCTTGGTCTGATTGTCCCCTTTGGAAGCATCAAACACCCCCCTTTTTCCTCCATACTCCCAGTGCACAAACACATCTGTGCAGCAGCTGGGCAGAGTCAGCAAATTTGGCAGAAAGACACCTGAGAGCACTGCTGGCTCTGCTCTAGCCCCCTGACAGCACCAACATGCTGCACATCCCAGCTGGTCCCCTCCTCCCTGCTTGGCCCGGGGTCCAGCATTTCCAACATCCTCCACTCTGATGTTTTCCTTCATGGAGCATTTCCTGCTTTGGAAATGGCAGCATATCCCACGAGCTGAGCACTCACTGCCTACATCTGACTGTAATCACCACTGGCTCTTCCCGAGCCCCCAGCTTGGAGGTAGCCCCAGCTTTTAGGGGCTCTAGAAAGAGCTCCCAAACCAGCCAGCATTTAGCCAGTGCACAAAATGCAGAATTAGACAAAATAGCTAAGTACCAATAGACATTATTTTGCCTAAACTCACCCAGCTATCTCAGAACTCCTATTCCTTTGTTAATGGCTCCAGTACACATATTTCCTCTATAATCTGAAATGTTTCTTTCTGCTGGCTGAACCTACTGCTGTCCTCTGCTATGAAAGTGCAACTGCCCCGCCAGTCCTGGTAAAATTTTCTCTGGATCCTTCAGAGACCTTCCACCCCCACAAAATATGACTTGAATCCTTCACAAAGTTCATAACCTGGTGAACTGTTGGTTAGCCCATCCTGAGTTTCAGGCTCAGAGCCAACCAAAGAGGTCTCTTTTGCAGGAGATGTCCATCTGAACAGGCGAGTATCAAGCTTTAACAGTCTCCCAGGACATTTCATCACAGAGTACTTCACATTTTTTCCCATCAGTCCCCATGCTGTTAGCTCAATATAAAGATATTAAAAATGGGGTTTTCAGGGCAGGGATTTTTCTTGGTTTGGAATACATTTGGAAGACAGTTTCTCCAGGCAACATTTCTGTATTTTCCCATGCCAATGTAAAACAGTGTATGGGAGTATTGCCAGTACCTATGGAGGGACACCTGGAGGCTGGGCACAACAGTGAATGCTTTCCATAACTCAAACTTCACACCAGTCTCTGCACAAGTAATCCCAGTTGACAAAAGCATGCTGGATACATTTCTACCTCTTTATCTTCATGTGGGAAACACAAAGGAGGTACTTGGGGTGCCACAAATTGATGTGTCCTCGCTGCTTCAGCCTGTTGAGGATTAACAATCTTGAAGAGAGGAGTGGTCTCCCTGTCCAAATATGAATCCCAGGCCCCCCCTGAAACATCAACTCAATGGGACAAAGGCCTTAAACCACAGAGAACACCCAAGGTGTAGTCCCAGAGTGAACATACCAGCTGCTGCACAAACACTGGTGCTTGTTTGCCTCCCCAAGATGCCAGCACAGTCCCCACCAACCCAAGGTCCAACCCATGTAGCAGGTGGGTCTCTCTTTGCTCCGCCTCCCAAGTACACTCCTAGGGCACTTTGCTTGACCAGCTCCATCACCCTCCAAAGCAGATCCAGCAGGCAGATGAAAGGGAATCATATCCTCACAATATTTGCTGCTGTGAGTTGGTGGATGAATGCGAAATAATTTCCACTTCGGCAATAGGCAGTTTCTGAAACATTAATCCTGTAGTCCTCCCTTACAAGACATGGCATGAAATACTGGTGTCAAAACAGAAACATGTCAATGGAAAGCCAGCTAGGACACCAGTAAAAATATCAGTGAACAGCTAATTCATCTTTATACCAAGGTTTTGTAGGATTTGTATCTGTGTTAGCTGCTGGATTGTCCCACTTCAGTACCCCTGCAGATGCCTGGGAAGACTCCTGGTCCCTCTGAACACTTCATGTGGGCAGATATTCTTCCATATCACAGAGAAAGAGCAGATGCATGAACATTTGACTATCATTTAAGCTCCGGGTTGCATTTCATGCTTTTCAAATATCAATTCCTGCCTAATTCAGTTTTTAATTAAAAAAAAAAAAAAACACATCAGACTACACAGACTACAAGACAAGTCCAAGAAAGTTTGAGATACAAAGAGACATCCCAGCCCAAAGCAGAAGCAGGTCAGCCCAATAGAAGACAAACCAAAGTAAGTCAGGAGCAAGACTTCAAACTCATTCCAAGTGACATGTGGAGGACCATCCTCCCGGCTCCTGGTGATCTATGGGACAGAGCATGTACCATTTGTTTGGTGTGGCAAAGCCCCACAGCACGTGCTGGAGCAGAGATCCAGCTGCAGCCCATGGTGGACCCCACACCAGAGCAAAGGGATGTCCAAAGGAGGGCCCACATGAGAGCAGAGCCCTGGTCAGACCTGTGACCCTATGGGGGACCCATGCTGGAGCACTAATAAAGAACTACAGCCTGTGGGAAGGACTCACACTGGAGCAGGGAAAGAGTGTGAAGAGGAAGGAGTGTAAATGTGTGATGGACTGATCACAGCTCACATTCCCTGTCCCTCTGTGCCACTGGGAAAGAGGAGGTAAAGAAAATCAGCAGTGAAGTTAAGCTCAGGAAGAAAAGATGGGTAAGGGAAAGGCATTTTTAGATTTGATTTTATTTATGTAGTACCCTTCTCTGATTTAATTTGCAATAAAGCAGATTAATTTCCCTGAGTAAAGTCCATTTTTCCCATGACAATAAAGGGTGAGTGATCTCTCCCTGTCCTTATCTCAACCAACAGGCCTTTTGTTATATTTTCTCTCCACCTGAGGAGTGACACAGCAGCTTGGGTGAGGACCTCAAGTCCAGCCAGGGTCAAACCACCACACCAAGAAATATATGATCTTCTCCTAACTTTGTGTGTGCCTCCATTCACCACTGGGTTACCTTCATGGCATGGAAGGGAGGAAGTGCTGCCACAACCATCCCACTGGGGCAGGACACGAGCAGGTGGGCTCGCTCCGTCAGTACAAAAAATTGCCCCTTCCCAGCTGAGTGTCCTGAGGGAACTGGAGCTGAGCACCCTGTCTGGTTTCACCTGCATCTGTCAGTGCAGATGATCATCATCAGCACAACCCATCAAGAGTGATCAAACCCATGACCCCTCACAGAGATATGAGGCAGGGAGTGGTGCTCCAGGTGAGACTAGTGGGTGATAGGGTTTATCCATGGCCCCTGGGCCCACTTCCAGAGGAATTGCTAGGCAGCATCTGCATAGTTTGCCTGTCACAGGTACCAGCCCAAACACAGATCTGAATGCCTCACCAGAGGCACCAGACTCTCACAAAATTATTGTGAAGTTATGTTCTGTTATGAAACCTCCTCTGCCATGGGTCATATTAAGAGAGTCCAAAAATTAAGCCCAGTTCTATTTACAAGTGCACATCATCCTGTCAGGTGGAGCCATTACACGGAGCAGTGTGACAGGAGCACGGGCAGGTGTGGAATGCAGACAAGAGGCAGCAGCTGCTTTGCTCCCTTGCCCAGGGATGCATGGGGAGAACCTGCTGCACAGCTGCTAACATCTGCCTTACCAGTCACTCCCCTAAAAGGTTCTTTGGCAAAACAGGGGGCAATTTCTTCCAGCCCTACACTTGACTGCAGATGTAGAAAGGGAAATGTCTAAAAAGCCAGAGAGCAGACCTTTGCAGCAGCTGACAGCCCCAGTCATTTTCCCCAGGCAGAGCTATGGCCTGGTCCCTGCGCTGGCTGTACGCACCACTGACGTACCCGATGGCTGGAGAGTGATAGAGACAAATTGACTTTGGAATTAATCCTGCTTAACCCTTATCTCAGAGATTATTATTGCTATCAAGGCAGCTGAAGAAAGACTACTGTCACTCCAATAAATTTCTTCCTCTGAGACAGCAATCAAAAAAAACAAAAAAAGAAAGAAATCCACTGATCACTCAGACTGAACACAAATGTAATCGTGTCCGGTGCTTTATATATACATTCCTGGATTAACTCTGACCCAGCTATATAATCTTTTAAGAGCTAAAATGAATCCTGAGCTGTACAATGATGTGATTATCTTAGAAAATAAGAGAAGAAAAAAAATTTTTTCCTGCGTCTAGAAGAAGGTTTTTCCTCACTAGAACAGGCAGATTCATATCTGTGATATGTTTATATGTCAGCCCACTCTACAACAGAAAGTAAAAGATTTTTGATCAAAATCAGTCACTGAGGATTTTGGGGGGGAGTAAAGCTGCCCGCTGATTTAGTACTGTGTGTTGTAAGGAGCATGAACTATGCCTTTTCCATACTATTGATACACAGGGAAAAATTCCTACCCTATAAAGAGAAGCAGTTAAGCAGATAGTAAAGTTTTAAAACTATTCAAAACAAAATCAGTCTTTTTTATCTCTTCTAGCTAGTTTGAACTGATTAACATGTTGTGTGTATGTCTAAGTGCATGAACCCAAGGAAGCATAGTGCAAAAGTAGGGAAAATAACTAGAGCACTTTTTTTTATACACAGTTTTCCACTGAGATAAATTCAATTACTACCAGTTAAGTGAAAAAATGTGTCCTTTCTGCTTGGTCATGTCTGGTAAATCAGATTTAATCCTCAGCAATCAGTATCCCGGGGTAAACAGCGCACACTTAAAGATGCAAGATGGAATGTAAAGAAAACAGATTATATGTGTAAAAGCAGGAAAGTAGCACACACTGCCAACAGCCCTGTTTTCTTATTAAGAGTTAACACAAAATTAATTGTTAAACCAAAACAGTTTTCTGAGTGACATTTACAGGCTTTACTTCTGAAGCTCAGAGTGCCCCCCTGCAATTGCAACTCAGTCCTTGGGCAGGTGCAAACCTTCTCTTCCCACCACACTTCCAGAAAGGCAGAAAAAAATAGGGTCAAGAAGCAAAACCAGAACAAAATGAAACACTTGGACTACTCAGAAAGGTGTTGCAGTTGCAGTCCAATCTGAAAGCTGCTGCTGAGCCTGTGGATGCTGCCAGAGCTGCTGAGCTCAGGCACTCTGGTGGCAACCAGCACTCACCTCCCTCCTTCCATCTCCCAGCTCCCATCCTTGCTGGAGATGCCCACAACAGAGCCGTAGGGCCGTGCTTGGGGAGAGCCACACTGCATCCTCTGGAGAGCCTCATCATCTTCACCCCATATTAAAAGGGCAACTTTTCTCTGCATTTTACCAGTTACCCCCTGCCCACCTGAAAATGGAGAGATGTTTAGAGAAGTCCTGCAGTTTGGACAGCTAGGGCACTCCTGGCACACCTCTGTCACCACAGTCCTCTCCACAGGGAGCCTGGCAGCAGCACTCCCAGGAAAAGATTTGCAAAGCTCCCTCACGGGCCATTTCATCAGCTTTGCAATCAGGCTCCATCCAGCACTGCAGCTTCAATCACTCATCACTTCTGAGCAGTGCCAACAATTTAATCTGAATCAGATTCACCATCCTGTTACTTACTCTGCTGATTTTTACCCCAACCACCCTTCCAAGCTGCCAAGGCGACAAAAGCAACTCTGACTGTGAACCTTATCCTGCCTTCGAAGGGACAGAGCACACCACCACAAGTATGACTGAGATGTGAGGCTGCACACCCCAAATGGACACTCAAGCATGCTTCCCAGCCCCTGCAAACAGACCCCTGCATCGTGCTTAGCATGGCCCTTGGCACTGTGTTACATCCACATCTCGATCAAAGCGCTGAAATTTCCTTCTCCAGTATACTCCAAATTTCAAGTTTCTTCAGGAGTAGGAGGATTCTGACACATTTTGTTTCTTCTTCAATCTGCTTAATAAGATCTCCTCTGCTCAAGTGCATGCTGTCGAGGCCATCTTTACCCAGCATAAAAAGAAAAAAGGAGAAGGCATAATAACTGCCTTTAAGGAAAGAGAAAGCACAAGTCACACATTGCTTTCAGACTTCCCCAGTTTGCTGGAAGATGCAGTTTTCACGAATTCTTCATTTAGTCCTTTCTCGTGTGGGTGATGGAGGAGTTTAGGAATCCAAACAGCACGGAGGAAACTTCTGTTTTGGTGCAGCCCCTTCCCCAGCGCCCCGCCAGCAGCAGCTCCATCAGCATCTCTCCGTGTGCTTTGGGGAGCAGCACTGCCAATTCCTTCACCCTTCTGGACGGGCAACGCGGCGGCAGCGGGCAGTGCCCGAGCAGACAGCCCTCCGGCGGCAGCAGGAGCTTCTCCTCGGCCCCCACCGCCGTCCCGTCCCGGGGCTCCGGCGGGGCGGGCCGGGGAGCGGCAGCGGAGCCCCCGCCGCTCTCCCTGCGCTGCCGCCCGCCGGCTGCGCTCCGGACGCGGGCGGGACGGACCGGGAATGGGGCTGGCCGCGGAGTGTGAGAGCGTGTGAGAGCGTGTGAGAGCGTGTGAGAGCGTGTGAGAGCGTGTGGGAGCGTGTGGGAGCGTGTGGGAGCGTGTGTGCACGTATCATACCAAGTATATACAGTGCAATACACTATACAGCATACTATATACACAGTATGTTACACTATGCCCTATAGAATCACAAAATATCCCGATTTGGAAGGCACCCCCTGGCATCATCAAAACCAACTCCTGGGGCTGCACAGGCCAGCCCCGAGTCACACCGTGTGTTTGGGAGCAAAGGCTGCTTGAACTCTGTCAGCTTTGGTGCTGTGACCACTTCTTTGGGGAGCCTGTTCCAGTGCCCAACAACCCTCTGGGTGAAAAACCTTTTCCTAGTATCGAGCCTAAACCTTCCCTGAGATGTGATATATAAATATATATACACACACACACACATATATAGAAACACGGCGTATAAATACAGATGTAGAGTGTATAGCATGTTAATAGATATACACTGTAGACATCTACTATACTTTTTGCTGAACAACAAGCAACAAGCAGAGCAGCATTTCGGACGGATGCTCCCCCACTTCACTCACCACCCCGTACCTGCCAGAAGAGAAAGCCCCGCACCGAGCAGAGGGCGGGCGCCAGGAGGGCGAAAGGACCACGGCCCCGCATTTCGGGGAGCAGGGCGTGCGGGGGTCTCACCTTGGGGTTGGTGCGCAGCTGCCGCTCGTCCTCATGGAGCAGGGCGGGCGCGGAGGAGCGGGAGGTGCGGACCAGGACCTGGAGGCAGGGGTAGCGGGCGGTGCCGCGGCAGGCGGCCCCGCAGGAGAAGGTGCAGGCGAAGCGCTCCCCCAGCTGCCGCACCGCCAGCACCGTGCAGTTGGCGGAGCCGCCGCCGCCCCGCTCCTGCAGCGCCGGCCGAAGCCAGCAACAACCCAGACCCAAGAGGGAAAGCAAGCCGGCGGCGATGAGGAGGAAACCCAGCCGCATGCTCTTGTCCTCCGCCTCCGTGTACTCGTAAGCCGCCCGGCTCCTCGCCATGGCCCGGCTGCCGCTGGCATCCGCCGCCGGGCATCAGCCACTGCCATCGGCTAAAGCTCCCGCCGCTCCCCGCCTCCCTCCCCGCCTCCTCCGAGGCTGACTGCGCGTGTAACTAGCACGAAAAAAAAAATAAATAAAAGGAAAAGAAATAGATAAATAAATAAAATGCAAATTTAATCTCGTCTGACCTAATTCAGGGCCCTCCGGGGGTGGAAAGGGACAGCTTGCAACGGGATTATCTGACCCTGGAGATTTGCTGTGTGGAGGGCTAGTCCGGATTAATACTGGGTACCATCATGCGATGTACAATATCTAGAAGAGGATGAGTGGGTGGGTGGGGTCCTCTGGGTGCATTGTGGACCCCCTCTAAGGCAACATCTCACCACTGGCTTGGTTAAGTCCTGGAGATCTTGTGTAAAGTCCTGTTTAGTAACCCCAGGCATCAAAGTCTGCTAGGTCTCTATGCACAGAGGAGGAAACTGAATTGAAATTAAAGAAATTAAACATCTACAAGTGAGAAGGGCTGCTTCTATTTTCACCTTATTAATTGAGAAGGGACATAATGGGAATAAAACAAATGTTAACCTTTCTGGGGTGCAGGGTAAAGTGTTCTGGCTAGCTCCAAAACCAGCATCTGCACAGCAGGGACAGATAACAGATAAGCAAGATAATAGCTATTACACACAGGAATTGTGTTGAACAGGAAGGTATTGACATTTGAAGGCTCTCCCTGAGAAGTACTCTCTTCCAAGCAGGTTTGCAAGAAAAGCAGCTGATTCAAGAAAATATATTTGTTTGACAAATTAAGTTTGGTTATTACCCAGCATTTCCTCCTGTGGCAACACAAGCTCTTCAGTGCCAAAATACCATATGCAGTACTTATATTTGCATTCTGTCATCTTTACCACAGGCAATTAGGTAGAACAAAATGTAAGCCTCAGAGCTGATAGCTGAAGTTGATGACACAGCAGACAAGAAGGTACAGAAACACAGAAAAATTCGGGAAATAGCACTTTCCTATTTCAATCACTTCCCCACTGCAGAGTGTAACGTCAAACTTCTATAAATTAAGCTGATCCATAGGTTGCCCAAACGGACTACTGAGCAAGGTTTGGCAGGAAGGCTATTAAGAATCCACACTGTGCCATGAATATAAATGGATGTAAATACTGTACTTGCTTGCACAAGTGCACTACCACACACCTCTCAGGCCAGGTGCTTTGCAGCAGCCTGCCCTGATTATCAAAGGGTTTCTGAAAAAGTATACCAGCTCTAAGTTCGGGACTATGGGTTTTTTACTTAAACCTGCCATAGGTGCTTATACTAGAAACTGAACTAATCTTGCTTAGTCCTTGTCTCTGTTCATCCACTCCCATCATCAGGTTTGGCTGCCAGCACTTGTGGTGACAGCAGTCTCTAATGGTGGAGACTTGTTGCATAGAGATTTCATAATATAAAAAATTAAATTGTCATCAGGTCAATTGGTCACTTACCACCTGAAAGGGAAGCTCCAGCTCCGCTTTCTCAGTGTAAATGAGCTGTAGCTTATTTCTGTCTCACCTCCTGAACAGCTGGCCTTCCATACTTCAACTCGCTGCAATCCCTTGCACATAATGAAGTGCTGTCAGATGGAAATTAAGGCAACAGCTCACTGGGTGACAGAGCAACCTTGAATTAGTCCTCCTGTGTGCATCCAATCCCTACATCATCCACAGCTGGGGAGATGCTGAAGCTACATTTTAACTGGGATTAGCATTCACCTTAGCGTTCACCAGGTGATCTCATAGATTTTGAACTTCTGCACAAACTCAGTCCAGACTCAGTCTGTTTGGATCAACTGGAAGTGAAAAACTATCATCAATGCCTGATCATTGCAGCAGAGTAAAGGGGGCCTGTTGTGAAGAGTTTAGCTCTGCTGTCACCTGCTGAGGGCAGGAGTGGGGATGCTGGCTCCAGGACCACGGGCTGCACCAGGAGCCACCAGGGCTGAGAAAGCTGGCAAATGAAGTTCAATGTCTGTCTAAAAACTTCAACAGCAGAACAGGTTGCTGCCTGTTCTTTTGGGCCCTTCCTTGCCCCAGAGCCAAGGGACAGCCTTACCTGTGGCCAGCTGGCCCACCTGGTACAGCCAGTGCTGAGAACACCTCTGGCCTGGTCAGGCACCTGGAGCTGGGCAGCCACAGTGCAGCTCTGCCACCACATCCACCCAGGCTCACACCTCCCTGCTTCCTTGCACAGGCCTGGTGCTGCTCCTTGGGGTGCTGACTGCACCTCTTCCAGGAAAGTGCCAGTAATGAACGGCCTTTTCCAAAATCAAATATCTGTATAAACAAGAGAACACCTTTTAAAAACCAATACTCTGATGGTCACCAGAAAGTAAACTGGCCTTCCACAGCAAGAGAGATCTCTGGAACAACCAAACCAACTCTGTAGTCGAGAATAAGAGCTTGGAGAATACTGAAGGGTTCCCACAGATGTTCATCAATGCCTACACCAGAGTAGTTTTGGGACAGCTGCCTTCCTTGTGCTCCTCATCAGGACTGTTTACAGCTGATGCAGGATGGTCCAATCATGAAAATTGGCTACTTCACTGGATTGTTTGCTAAAACCAAGAGTTCAAAATGTGATTTTACAGAAAATTATTTTGGTAGTTTCAGCAGGAAAATCCTGACATATACCCACATATATTAGCTCATTAATACCAAGAGGACAGTATAAAATGCAAATGAGAAACTGAAGCCTAGAAAAATAATACACAAACTTGGTTAGCACTGCTAATCCAGAAGTGAGCTGAATCAGTAACAGCCAAAACTATTGTTCAATGTGCTTTAACATTACTTTCAAAAAAATAAAGTTCCCCTCTAACAGTAAAGTGGTTTTAAGTGGTAAAGCTACTGAAACTATTAAAGCCAAAATTTTAAAGCAAGTTATTCAGCTGCATTTCCTCAGGTCTTTTTAATGTACTGGAAGCTTTCAGGTTTATGGAAATGAGAGCATGCATGCTTGTCATAGAAAAAAAAAAAGACCTTAATTCACATACTACATATGAAAATAAAAGCATCAGTTGTCAATCCAGACTAACTTCTCAATCCAATCTGCATTACCAGAATTCAACTTCTAATAGCATTAATTTTGGGCAGTGGCAAATTTTGATGGACACAATGAAAAGGTACTAGAAAACCAAGCACAGTGAAATTTGGCTTTAATAGCAATTGTATTTAGGATCTGAAACCAAAAGCACTGTCTAGCTATCCCACACTTAGGAGGGCAGCTGTGCATTTAGAGGCTTTTCTTGAGTGTGACAGATAGCAACCAATTTTTCCTTTTTGTTTCATTCAGTGTCCAGCCATGGAAGCATTTTAAATTAGAAGTTACCAGGAACTTGGGGGGTGCGGGGTGAAGTTTCTTTTAGGTGACTAGTCACTTTAAATGGTATTATTTAGAAGATGGACAGCCTTCTTCCATAGCCATGGCCACTCAGGAGCCACTCAGGACCAAGCTGATGGCCCCACACACCTCTGTTTCCCAGCACTGCTTCGGTCATGCCAAAGACTGTGTCTGGTCTCTTCATGGTCAACAGAAACAGTCCCTCAAGACAATGTAAAAATCTTGCATCTGACTACAACACACAAATTCTTATTTGGATACATTCTCCCTTTTTTCATGGAAACTGTAAAATGGAAACAAACGAGTACAAGAAGTACTGGCTTGGGGACAGAGAGGATTTCAGACATGCCATGCAGCCAAGTGACACGATCATACATCTTTGTAGTGTAAAAATGTCACAGCCATGAGGGAGTGGTGTGGTGAGTTGTGAATCCTGACACAGGTGCACTTGACACTTCATTGAAGCTCACAGTCATGTGAAAAAATATTTTTACCCGTGTGAGTATCTGCAGGCTTCCCTGGATTACTTGGGTCTTCAATTAGATTAATCAAGCCCATGAAGGTTCTCATGAGCTTATGTATTTGTGGCAGCAGGCACTAAGGTGGAGGAGACTGATTTTTCTCTTTGTTCATTTTTAAACACCCCAGTGGAGCATCCCTAAACTTTTCCTGCATGACTCTCTGGTGTACTTGATTTTTCCACAAGCAGGGTGGTTTGAGTAACAATTGTTAAAATATGAAGTGTCTTCTACAATACCAGATTGTCATCAAATCAGTGAAACTTAGGTTAACCCTGCAAGTTGAAGGCAGGGGATTTGCAGAGAAAGTGGAGCTAACTGTTCAATAAAGATTTGTGAACAATATGTAACAAGGACTACGAAAGCATGTTGGACAGGGCAGAAATAGGAATACTTCTCCCTTCCAAGGACACTGGGTTTTCTACTCAGAACTTACCTTGCACATTGTTGTACAAAACTAGTTAGGGGGAAGAACACCCAGCTCAAATAACAGTATTGTAAAAACAGCACTCTAGTATCTTTCTATTTATAATGTTAGTGGAATGTAAAAACACATTTAATAAGCCTCAGATCTTAACTGTTAGTCTGAAAATCTGCAGGGCAATTCAGTCACCCATTTGACACCTGAATATGTAAATGAGGGCTGAGGTTTTCTTCCTTTCACTAAACAAAAGCTGTATGCTATTTTTTTCAATTTTTGAAATTAATATGGTATCAGCTAAGAAGTGGTTTCAATCTTACATCTTGTTGTCTGTTTATGTCTGTTTCTCTTGCTTCAACCCAGAGTGTAATATTCACAGATTTTAAAGTCTCCATATATGCTTATTTAATTGATAAACAAAAGCCAGACTGTTCTGCCACCTGGAAGGAGCAAAGCACCAGCTCCATGCTCACAGGTGAGAAAGACTGGGCAGTTGAATACAACTGCATCATCAAGTACCTTCTGGGAAAACTTATGTTCCCAGTTTCAGCTTAGTTGTTTTAAAGTGTCATAGGTATTTACTATTTTAATGTAATTGATCTTGGTCCCTTTACTGTATGCTGTTTATTTCCATGACATGAGAAATAATTACATTTGATTTGAAGAAGGAAATATCACTTCATGAATCCTTACAAAAAACCAAAAAACCCAAAAAACCACAAAAACAAAACAAAACAAAAAACTAAAACAACCAAAAAAAAACCCCACAAAAAACTCCAAACCTTTGGAAAATTATCGTTCTGAAAATTTATAAATTTATGTTTGGATAATCAAATATATGTTTGAATCTGCTTTGGTTTGAGAAAAAAAAGCCACCATCTTCTTCAGTTGTGTCAGTTATATGGATTATAACCATTCTTCTTTCAAGCTGGGAAAACTTTGCTTTAATAATAGAAAAAAATATAATCAACAGGCTTATAGCTTCATGTTTACCATCTTAAAATAGATATTAAAAAAGCTCAGAATTTAAAATTTGCCATACACCTGATACAAACCACAGCAAGGCCACTAATGGTCCAATTTCCAAGCGTAATTCAATACATGCAAACAAGCTGCTTTTGCACTACACAGAAAAATGGGTCAAAATTGAAAAAAAAAAAATCCCAGGATTCACTAACATGTCTTTTCCTGCTTTGGTAATTTCAGGTATTTTTCAATGATGTGCATCACCAGAGGCAACTCAATGAGAAGTGACAATCATATGTAGAAAAAGAACCATCCCAACAATTCAGGTTTTTCTTTCTCTGCGCAGAACAGTTACAATTTTCAGAACCAGTATATATTCACGTTTATTTGCATATGGAAGTTCAAGTAATAGTGATCACCAAATGAAATGTATTTCTGTTTTATGTGGGAAAACATCAACATGGAACGAAGCTGTGATCAGTTCTAACCCAAGCTTCTCCCAAGTGACGCATTCTTGAAGCATCTTTATATCATTTGACATGATACCCACCCATCTTTTTAAAAATTATTTGCTATTATAGAGAGGGGATCTGAAACCAAGGTTAACCAAAGTTTTTGGCCGTGGAAACTCTACTGTGGAAAAGAATATTAAATTCTCATAAATTTACTTGTCAGCAGCAAAAAGACTCTTCAAGTGTCTTAACCACTGTACAGTTCGATAGTTTTAATACTTGAATTTTTTTTCCATTTTTCATTGTTGAAGAAATAATTTCACAATCTCAAATCAAAGTCAACACTGCAGTGAGGAGAGCTTTTCTACTTTATTACAAAGAGAAGAAGCCTTTATGTGGTCAGAAAATACAAGATTGATCTTTTTTTTTTTTTTTCTCTTCCTATGAAACGCTGCTGTTCAAACAGCCAGAGTGAATTGTCTCAGTTCACTTCTTTAAGTCCCATCACATTCACTTGGGTATGGATGTCCTTGGCTGCTGAAAATCTGGCCCTTTAGTGCACAGGGCGACAAAGTAGTCCCCTGACCAGCAGTTCCAGAATGTCCCGTTTTCATATATTGCATCCATGCACACCTCCTAAAAATGAGGTACAGCAGGGCAAACATTTTCCAAAATAGATGTCATATATATAATATATACACATTCGTACATACATACCTTTATTCATGTGATGTCCAAAAATTTAAAAAAAATGTACACATTTATTACAAAATCGTAACAAAGACTGGACAGTGTTTTGCTCATTCTGGAAAGATGAAGCTCAGTAATACACAACTCTGGAAACTAACCAGAGACTGTGGCAATATCTTTCTTCTAAACAGTCAGATATTCTTGCATTAAGCTTGGCGAAAACTGCCTTTCAAAGACAGAAGGGGAAGTAAAATGAAGGAAGCAAACCTTGCTCATCTTTCCAAATGAAATACGAGAAGGATCTTCACATAAAAATGCACAAACATTTTTTATTACCAATAGTGCTACAATGAACAATGCAAATTTTGTTGTCTAATTTTTTGTCTTTTTTCTTTTTTTTTGTTTTTACATTTTGGAAAACTAAGTGGTAAACTTTTGTCAGTGTACTCGCTTGTCTTTACAGACCCAAGCTTGTCTGCTGGCAAAAAAGAAAACAAAAACAAAAATTCAGACCCTGCTCAAACTAAAGAAAAACAATTACAAATTTAGTTGTTGGGCAGCACATAATTAGTAAGGCAGGACCTCAAATGGTGACCCTTCGCATGAGCCAATTGCCAGATCCTCAAGGAATTAAAACCAGGATGCCTGAGCCACATCAGTTCTGCAGTTATGTTGAGTATTGTGCTGAGACAGCCATACCCCAAGAAAAGGGAAGTCTTTAGAAGGCTTGCTGAGCAGGGTTGTAGTTGAAGGTTGATGGCAGATGAGGCCTTTCTTCTAATTTGTCATATTCCAGGTGGAACTCCTACAGTAAAAAAACACAAACAAACGCAAATAAAACAATGCATCATTTACTTGTAAAGACCTGGTCTACCAAGCACACTTGAAAAGCACAAATACAGAGGAGATCAAGTACTAGCTTATCCTAAGGCTAAACCACATGACTTTGCTATCTTAAATTCTGTATTTTAAGGACAGAAAAGTAGTAAATTACAACAATTGTAAGCCATTCATTATACCTACAAAAACGTAGGTTCTCCTGTTCTTTTGAATGCTACATGACCCTCAGAACCCTTGTTATAATCTCAAACAATTTTATATATGCATATACACAACACACAAAAACACAATGACAGCATGAGCTGAATTATAAACAAAAGCTGTCTTTCAACACGGCAGGAGTATAGGGACTTATTCTGGATGAACTAAAATTTGGGAGTATTTTTGTGTAATACTACCAGACCAAAGAGTTTCATGATACACCAGGGGAGGTTCAGGATAGACATCAGGGAGATGTTCAAGAAACAACTGGACTTAGTGCTAAGGTCTGTTTGACATGGTGGTGATCAGTCAAAGACTGGATTGGATCTTAGAGGTCTTTTCTAACCTAAATGATTCTTTGAAAATATCCAGGTAAAAAGTACTGAGACTCACTTAAGCCAGAATTTACTGAACTATTCCTCCACATTTCATACTCATATTTAAGCCACAGACCCATCAAACCTGAAACCTTATATTTTTCAGACATTCTCAGATGTTTAACTGTGTTTCATTCCTATTTTATCTTCATTCGAGAAACAGGGTAAGCAGAAGCTTCAGAACTGTTGTTTATGGGTACTTCTTGGCAATTCAACAACATTGGACATGCACAGTAATTTATTTTATCTAACTTTGTGGAGAACCTCAGCAGAACATCTGATGCAGATAGATCATCTGTATGTGCAAAGCAAACTTAGCCCACCATTTTCACACAGGGATGAAAAATACATGAGTAATGAAGAGATTATTTTAGAACACTCTCTGAAGTATTTAAACAGCATAATATTTCAGTACATGTAAATCTGTACTTAATTCATGCAAGAACAGGAATAAAATCGAGGAAACCCAACTCTCAGACCTCTCTTCTTTGAAGGCAAAACAAGGTCCATTGAGCATAAAAAGATCATTCAGCATGGTAAGGAAACAAAGCAGTGGAAAATATGAAGCATTCTGTACTCCCCTGAGAATACTGTCCCTAAAACTGGAAAACCCTAGCAAAATCAATGTGAGGTTACAGCCACCTGCACTGAAATGTTGCACATCTGCCTAATTTCTAGTTCCCTGTTCTCTACTCCAACCAAGGATTTTCTTAGGTTTTTTTTTGTTATTGTTGTTTGGTTAGCTTTTGGGGGTTGTTCATTTATTTATTTAGGTGGTGTGTTAGTCTGGGCTTTTTTTAGGTCATATATATGCAAGTGAATTGCTTCTGGCACTCCTAGTAAAAACTGCATGCCAGTTGGTGTATGTTCTCTTTTTTGTGCAGACACATACATGCTGAGACTGAAGAGTTGCTGCTCCCCCCTTGGGTAAGAAACAAGATCAAGGGGTACAAGTCCATACATGTACTTCGGTGTCAAAGGCTGGATTAAGTTGGGCGGGTCTTAGAGGGGGCTACAGGAAGGGTGGAAAGGGAATTTTTGCAAGGGCACGTAGTGATAGGACAAGGGGGAATGGCTTTAAGCTGAAGAAGGGCAGCATTCAGATAGGGTATTAGAAATAAATTCTTTACTATGAGGGTGGTGAGGCACTGGAAAAGACTACCCAGAGAAGCTGCGGCTATCCCATCCCTGAAGTGTTTAAGACAAGGCTGGATGGGGCTTTGAGAAACCTGGTCTAGTGGAAGGTGTTCTTGTCCATGGTGTGGAGGTTGAACTAGAGGGTCTTTAATGTTTCTTCCAACCCAAACCACTCTATGATTCCATGATCTCCAGTAATTCTGCAGTAATTTTACAGTAGAGAAGATACTACTCAAGCTTTCTCTGCCTTTCATGGCTGTCAAAGTATGTGTCAAAACAGAGACAATTTGATTTTATTTCCTAATAGTTCAGGAATTCTCATTACTCAGCTACTTTGCTGAATTTCCTTTTTCAGTCTATTATCTATTAATAATATAAAAGTAGAGTCTACAGTTTAAGAAAAAAGATAAATACATTTTTTGATTTTTCTTGAAGTAAGTTATTCAGCCTTCTTTACTTTTGTTAAAACCAATCCAGAACACTCTATCTACTAAACCACAACTAGTTTATGTTTTTAAAAACATAAGTCTTGAGATTTAGTTGTGTTATCTAAAGTAAACTGCTGTATTTCACTGCAGTGTAATTTAAAATAGGGACAATAAACATACAAGCTCATAATGCAAAATACACTATGTCTGCAAAGCACAACAAGACTATATGCTGCCCTATATTTGAGCATCTACACTAGAACAATAACCAAATTTATAAAGCACCCTGAAAAAAAATTGAATATGCACACACAAGACAGTAATTTATGAGCAAGTATTCCTGTATGCCTGCTTCAGAAAAGGACAAGAGAAACTGTTAAGCAGCAAATATTATTATGGCCTTCTAAGGAACTGATATTCCCAGCATTCACTAATAATGTAACAGTTCTAATAAGAGATTGCAATTTATCAGAATTCTTTTTGTTCCAGCTCCTTACAGGTCTAACTTCCTGAAATATTTATTAATTACTTCAGCATTTGTTAGAAAAAAATTACTTGGCCATATGTGAGTCTGTATTAGTTTTCCTCAGAGAAAACGTTCACTCCAGAAATTAATATACCAGAGGTAATAGCATTATCATGGAATGCTAAGATCACACACAAGCACCTAAGTTCTTATTTATTTATCAAAGGTGAAAGTCACAGCATTATTTCTAGTATGCAACACCTTTTCAATGCAACAAAAATTTCAATTTTCCCTAAAATCATTCTCTAGCTCAATTTGCCTGCTCAAAGTTAAAAAAAAATTTCAAAATAATATTCCAGTTCAATTTTTTACATTATGGAATACACAAGCCTAGAAAAAAGATATTATTGCTTCTTGTGGACATTGGGGGAGAATAAATAAAATAATCACATTCCTTGCTGCACTACACCTGCAAGTGCAAAACTCTAGAAAATTTTATCCCTCTCCTTACTAGCTACCAATTGCTTCTTAATATTGAGGGAATTGCCCTCAGCATGCAAATAGAAAGAAGAGAATATATGCAGATCTTGTAAAAAAACATTCAAAGAATAAGTGTTCCTAACTCTCCAGTATCTCAGGAATGCTTAACAGGAGGATGGAGTGTACATCACTCAAGCACTGGATGCTGAGTTTCAGAATAGCACTCAGGATTCTGAATGGACAATACAGTCTTAAAAAGTAATGCTAAGCATCAAATAACAGCTGCATAAATTTACTACAGGTAGAAAAAGGAGACACTGAAAACGTTACTATCCTTATACAATGGGCACTCCTTCCTCTAGTAAAAAGAAATGTGTGTCCACACAAGCTAAAACCACAATTCCATTGTGAAAATACACGAGGCTCATTGCTTGTAAATAAATGGAACACGTTCAGTTGACTCTAGAAAAGAAATCTATCCTTTCAAAAGGTAATTACTTCCCCTCTGATGATCTCAGGCAATAATAAACGAGCTTTAAACCTTAGGGGAACCTAAGGAAATATACCATGCAGTAAATGAATAATTCAAGTAGAAACAAAAACTTTCCTTTTGTTTGGGTCTTCTTTTTGAGGAGTGGTGCTTTAGTTTAGAAGTTTTGGAATTACCTTGCACTTAGGAAAAACCCTAAAAGCAGGGCTTGCCATTAAAACTGTCATTTACAGATTGCTGGGTTTTCCTGCAGCAGAAGAGGCAAGGAGTCACACTTGTAACTGGACTAAAGAACTTCCTGTACCTTCAGGGCAACTGGAATGTTAATTCCTGAGGGGAGTTTGCACAAAGTATGCAAAATGATTGGAAGGAGGGAGTGGGGGAGGAAATAAAAAGAGCATGCATCTATTCAATGTCTAGATGGCAAACTGATGTATAGATGGAGCAGGACACTGAACTTTATTCTCTTTAAAACGGATGTTTAAAAATGCACCAACAGACATGTAACTATTTAGTGCAATCTTTCATAATCTCCAAGTGTGTAGATACAACTTGCCCACAGAAATTAAACGCCTTTTCAGTAAATAATTCAATTCACAAGTTGGACTGCAGGTGAAAAGACTTCTTATTCTCTGAAATACCTAAGCAAGCGGAACCACCAAATACAGTTACAACATGCTGGAATCACATCTATTGAGTTCAAGGCTTCAAGGTCAATCTGATTTGATCTGTTGTTTTTTAAAGAAAAAAAGAGTGTGATAGAGTATCTACAGATGGCCTGACATAGAACATTATTGACAGTATTAATGGACAGAATGGGATAAATAGATTATGACAGTTGGAAAAGGAAAAAGCTATAGCTTTCTGATTTTTAATGCCTCTTGGTCTACAGTATAGAAAACAAGCATCATGGAAATATGCCTCCTCCTTGGAAGTTATTCACTTTTTTTAAACAGAGCATGGAATTCCTAAGTACAGCTAAGGAGAGATTGTACCAAAAACCAAAAAAGCATGCCCTGAACCTATCCCACAACTTCTAAATTCTTAAGTGATGTGCGGTAGCATCCTATTAAATTTTCTAAAGTAAAGTAATAAAATGTTTGCAAGTACAAGTTCTAAAACACCAAATAATGCTTTCCATTCACCAACTCTATGCTGTGGAAAGAGCTTTCAATTTTAACAAAACTCCTCAAAGAAATTTTATGTCCTTCTACTTCCCAAAGAAAACTGGAAATAAGAGAGCTCCTTCTTTTCCACAAGCAAGCCAGTGTTTCAGACAATCATTTTCCCTCAGATATGAAAAATGAAGGTAATGAACCTAAATAACAGGAGATTAGAAAGCTTGAGATTTTTGTGAAGATTTTTGTGTTCTGCTCGTCTTTGTAAAAATATATGGCCGACAGAACTAAAATATCAACACAAAGGAAAAGAGATACCTTAGCTACTTTCCTCCAGTTAAGACAGTCAAAGAAGTAATATGTTCCCCTCTCGTATGTATTGGTTTTCATTGTTGGCTCCATGCCGGGTGCCCGGGTGATCCATACTCGTTCTTCTTTGTGGTATCTCCAATCCCGGTTAAATCTTTCGTTTGCCATAGAAACGAAAAATAATTCTTAACGTTAGTTATCTGAAATTGACTTCATAAACTAGTTTTAAAGGTTTCAATCGGAACTGTACCAACACATTCAAATCTTATTTCTACAACATGGTTAAAACTGTTATTTCATACCTCTTCCATACAGTTACTACACCTCAAACTAAAACACATGAGGAACTTCAAGTCTGGTAGGTTCTAAAACAAACTTTTAAAATGAGTATTTACTGCCTCTTATTTTATTGATGACAGGTAAGTTACACATTCAGTAATGACTGGCACCTGCCATTTTTTCCACAGTGCTTTATAATGCAAAATACATGAGATGGGCTTTTGATTTCCACTATACAAATGTAAAAAAACTCTGTACAAAATGACAACAAGGTTGGAGGAGGTATTTTAAAAAAAGATTTACAGTTCAAGATTGACTAAGCCTCTTGCTTTCAATGTTTAACTTGTTTGGGTGTTCTGTCTTTTGTTTTGTTTTTTTTTAAACATCTGCCATTTCATTATTGCAATAGATTAGCTCATATAAGACTGACAAAATAGTTTGAACGTACAGCTCTACTGCTGCTAATAGCTGTAATACATCTCCTCCATTCATGTAATAGAGATAAAACAGGAGATCTTCTCCATATCGGCCAAGTTTTATTGCAGCCAGCTGCAAAAGATTGAAGAAAATGAGGATGAAAAATCACAATAGATAAATGTTTTAAAACACACTACCCCACTTAAATAACACAAGGATACATCCAGAACTTCCATCTTTCCATTCTAGGTGTGTTGAAAATGATATTCTAATACAACAAGAGCAATAATTATTAAAACGATAAATTTTTCTTCTCTTTTAGTTAACCTTTCCAAGTTAAAGGATACAATAGAAAAATACAGATGTAACAAACCAGCAAGACAGAATTTTCTCCCTGTATCTCTGTATTCCCATCTACTTACTTCATTTGAAAAAACCCAAAAAAACAACTTCCACATGTACTTGCTGCCTTCACGCCCTATTAAGCAACACTACTAAAATTTCTTATGCTATTTTTCAATGATCCCTACAAACAACTGAAAGAAAATATATCTCAAAAAATCCCATTTCATGTAGATATGGAATGCAACATATAATTGAGAACACAATTCTGAGTTTATCTCAAGAATATCTCCATTTAATTTGCCACTTGAATTATATCACAAAAAATTTCAACTCCACATGAAGGGCAAACTCTTAAAAATATACTGTGCTTTTTAGCTATTCTTCTGCATGCCCATTCTCTTTTTGTGAGATAAAATGGGTGCTTGATGTGTCCAATCAGCCTGCTAACACAACACTGCTTCTAGAAAGGCTGACAACATGCACAAAAAGGACTGATTTTGAACATTACCCATCTGAAAGAAAATTTAGAAAATTACTGGTAATAAATTAAAAAAAAATGCACGCACACAGACACACATACTCACCTTATCCCTAATGTGAATGTTAGTTAAGTATTCAGATGGAACATGGAAGTCTAAAAAAGAATCGGAATTGATGCAACTATTAAGACATGTAAATGAATATAATTTGCAAATATTAATATTGAATTTAATAGTTATTTCTCTCTTACCTATGTCTTGAGGTCGACAAGGTGATGATGCCCACGGGGACGCAAATTTGGGATAAAGATTTCTGAAGAAAAAAAGTATAAATTAAAAAAAAATTAACTCCAAACCATCCAACCGAAAAAACCCCTCCATAATCAATTTCACAAACCTAATAGCTAAATCCCTATCTGGGGTGAGAAGGAAACCTTCCTAAAGCAATTACATTTATTAATTTTCTTTTTAATATGCAGAGCAAAGTTGCATTTAAACTTCCACGGGAAACTACAGGGTCAAGATTCCTTTTAAATCTATCTATCCTTCAAGTTAGGTGTCAGAGGTTCCCAACCTTTTTCAGGTATCCAGTGTTATTATGCAGGATTTCAATTTAACTAGGAATAGTTGTCACAAGCCTGGTGAGTTCTGATTTATTAGCCTATGATTTAAAAGGGGAGGAAAAAATTATACTTGCAGGTAAGCTTTTTAAAACTAAACAGTAAAGATTTTACTCTTCTTCAAAACAGGAGTTAGAAGGGATAATTTGACTCCCAAAGAACATTCACTGTGCTAAGTTTTTATGTCACATAGGTATTTTTACCAACCAAACTACCACATAGGTCAGAAAAATTCATCTTCTCATATGTGACATAGTTTAGTGTTTCAAAGAACAATCCATGGAGCAAGTGCAGAACATTTAACATAAGGAAAGATGGCAGGCCAGACACCAAGGTCTGCATGGGCTGTCTGCACAGCTTTTCTGCAGCATAAAGTAAAACCAGTTCTAAAGCACAGAACTGTCTGCATCAAATGTTAACCCTATCCTCACCATTCAAGAACCTAAATACATTATATACAGTAATTAAAAATACAGTTATTTACAGCATAGCTGCTAAGAAAAGCAGAATAAAAAGGAGCCATTTTTCCTGTGCTTAATATTCAAACTCATGAAATTTTCCTGATTACATGCAGCTCCATATAAATTTATGAAAGATGGAAACTATGTGTGTATGCTGTCCGGTCTCTGTTTTTTTTTAATATAACAAGTGCAAACCTTAAAATACATATACTACTCTGTCTATAAGGCTAACATTATATAAATCTGATGAAACAAAAAGGTGTGAATTTTCAGTTGAAAGTCAGAGCACCAGAAATTAATTTTTTTCTCACAGGTCATATAAAAGACACCAGGTTTGTCCAAAATGATCTGAGTTCCTTCTGTAAATAGCGGAAAAAGAGAGGCACCCTGGGTTGGCTGGCTATTCTTCTCACCTCTCTTAAGCACTTCTCCTACCATCTATGCAAACACTCCCTTTTTCCCCCACTGCCTCTATAGCAAACCTAGATGACTAAACTAGTTCACTTAAGTGAACTGAGTCACTGGAAGTTAACTGCAACACTACACTTTCATTTACACTAATCTTCAGCGCAGACTAACACTCCAGGTGTTCTGTTCATCATTACATTGTATCAGTCTAATTTATCCCCAAAACTGCAGAGAGTTATGTGTAGATATCCCCAAGGAATATTGTAATTAGAAAAGGAATGTATACATTACATTTATAAACAATATACTGACAATTTCTTGAAGAAAGTTCTAAAGAAGTTAAGAGAATAAGCAAAGGCACTAGATTTATCGAAAGCCTGCCCTGAAGCACAATTCTCTTAGTTATGAAAATTTAATTTTACTGCCATTACATTTTCAGATTTTATTTGGCAAACCAGCTTGTGGGGTTGATAGTCAAGTGAATTAAGTGAACAAACTATGAATGACAGCATAACAAAACCAAAAGTGGAGGTAGGATTAAAACCCAGAAACTTACTCAGGAGAGTTGAGATTGAGACCTAGTGTTGTTAAATCACTTCCTAACGCAAGATGTACCATTCCTGGATCTGTCTCTGCTGCCCTGATGAATGTTAACAAGCCAATCATTCCAAACTGGTCCGTCACCATCCCTTGAGGAATGTTGGTAACCCGACCTAGACAAGAAGAATAAGTTAATTTTCTCCTTTTAAGAAGTGGAGGGATCAACACGGTGATCTAAATGACTGTCAAAACTTTTAAAGCAGAAAAAATTGAATGACACATACCATCAGGTAACACCTGGATCCCTTTTTTCTGCTGGTTGTTGTTTTGCGTAGTTGAACTTTTATCTCCAGGAAACTTGGGCCCGTCTGTGCTGGATGACGTTTTGCCTGATGTACTCAAATTCTATTAAAAATAATTTGCAGAGTTGTTATGATGAAAACAAATCAAAATGGAAACTTACTGACCATATCTTTTCAGTCAAGCACTATAAGCCAGTACATCAAGTCACTCCAATAAATGGTATCAAGCTGAAGCCCCTGAGTTCTGCTGATAAACCTTATGTACTATTTACCATTTTCTCAAGTATATCTGTCACAGAGAATTACTATTAATAGGCTAAAATTTCGCAGTCTTAAAGAATAAATTATTTTACATTCCAGTTGGAATATACAGTGGATATCCCAAGTGCCTGTGACTAGATTCTTCTGGACACACCACATTATGGATTTTCCCCATAGTCTGGTTCCTTCATAACACTCCACAACACAGTAACAGATAATACTCAAGTCAATTTCAGGTACAAGCAACATACAATTGGTACATTTGCAGTTACCAGGAAAGACATGTAAACACTATGCCAGGCTATGCTCCAGAAAACTATATACTGACAAAATGTATTTGCCATATGTACAATTTCTAACTGTTTAATATTGTTTATAACAAGTCTACAGCTATACAGTTAATCACATTTACTCTCTCTCTCCTTATTGTACACAGTACTAACTGTATCAGAACATTTTCCTCATTATAAAACTGCCCACAACACTTTGGGGGCCAGACTTCCTCATGTCCTTTTTTCTGAATAGCTCATTTTTTAGTTCTTATGTGAGTCTGTAGCCATGTCTACTACTTATTTACCAGTATTTGTGTCACTGTCATTACCATATTTTTTGCAATTAGAAGTAATAAAACAATCACAAACTAGAACATGTTGTCAAATCCTGTAAGAAAGTGTCCACTGCCACCCATATTTTATTCATCTTTTGTATACATAAAATAGCATATTTTCTTACAAAGCTTTCACAGTAAACAATGAAGAAAAGCCTTATCTTATGCTCTAAGTTATGTATCTAATGCACAATAATTATACCAATACCTCAGATATAAGGTACCTCACTAGTCTACATTAGTCATCAATGCTCTCTGTGAAAAGAGCTTGTTCCCTCTGAGTCCACATCTCATCAAGCATTTTACCTTAAAGCGATACTGTACCACCTAACTTTTAACGGACTGGACAACTTTGAAGAAAAATCTTAAAATGTGTAGATTACTACTACTGATAAGAGGCATTAGTAGCAAAAAAATGAGCTACAATTGCTAGGAAAAAAAGAATTATAACTTGCAAACTTATTAAAAAATATTATCAATTCTCAAAAATAAGTTTTGATGAGTCCAAGCAGGGTGACTGGACCAAAAGCCTTACTGAGAAAGTCCACTTATATTACATTACATTTCAAATGCTGCTTATACAAAATCTCTCATTAATTTAGAGGGTCACATTTGAAAATCTCTTATTACAAATAAAATCACTGACCATTTTAAAATATAATCATCAAAAGAAGTATGAACACTGAAAATAAGAGAAGATTTAAGGTTTGCTTACAGATTTATTGTCATCATTACTCGATGTTGGATCTTTGTAGCTGGAGCCTGGTAATGCTGGAAAATCTTCATTGTGTATTGAAAAGTCCTGGGACTGCTCACTTGCTGGTTTTGTTACCATTCCAACTATCATCAAAATGAAACCAAGAGTAACATTAAATGACCGTAGAAAATTTTTCTTCTGCTGATCTTGCTTACTGTCCAAGCTTGCTTATTGCACAAGCTGTATAGCGATGACTTAAAAAACAGGTAAAGCAAAACAAAGCATATTCATTCAAAACATCCACACATATTAGACTAAAGCCTCTTATTTAAGTGTAAGCTGAGAAACACTCCAGGTTAAATTCATAGACACATCCCCTGCACCTGTTTCACACGTCTAAATAATGAAATAAACTTTACAATAAGCTTCACAATCTTTTAAAGCTGTATTTAGGAAAATCCGCTGATGAAGGATGTACTGCTTTTAAAAGCGTAATACATTTTTTCTCTGTCCTCTAAGTGCATGAAGAATTTTTTTTGCATAATCTCTTCAGAAGCAGGTATTCTCAAAGGACAACCAGCTAACTTGCAGCAGAACCTGCCAACTATGAAATACTTGCCTCTACATAAAAACGACTCCAACTTTCAGTATGAAAACTGAAAACATTTAGCCTGCAACTCTCATTGCTCTGATCCTAACTTAAAAAAAGCAGGCCAGTCACATTGGAACAAGGATTTTGACAACTGAACAGGAACTTTTTTTTTTTAATGCCAGTTAAAACCAAACAAGCCACCACACCACACACTCAAGGCTGACTAGACTTTGCTGAGATGTAATACAGTGATTTGGTGGCAAAGAACACTGCACTAGAGGAACAGAAGGAAGTCTAGGTCCTGTTCTTTGAAGATTCTTAGTAGATGGATAGGACTAAAATGGTTCAGTAGATGACAACATATGACTTTCTTCAGTGTTCTGGAATTAGAGATCAAAGTTCCTTTTTTAAGGAAAAAAATCCCAACATTGAGTTAATCTTGTTTCTGCTGTTCAGCCTTTTCATCCAGAGTTATTACAATTTCTTCCACTGGATGAATAATACTGATAATGAATTAACTTTAATGGACATTCTTATTCCATCTAAAAGTTATTTGAAGTATAATTTTCGTGAATAACTAAGCATGAGGAAAGTAGGTCTCTGCTCTATTTCAAACCTTTTCTTTCTTGTCTACAACCAAAAGTGTTCTCCACATTTTATTCTGGAAGACAACATCCAATGTACTTCACATTTTTATTTTTTGATTGTTTCTACCTCCATACACATCTGCTGCACTAAGCAGATGCTCAGGGTAGCTCTTCAGAGAACTTTATTTCGTGGTTTATCATGCAGTCATGCAAACAGCTATGCTAGCACCAAAATGGGGAAACGGTGTAAGCACAAGAGCAATTACAGATATTTTTATGCTGCAGTGCTGTTTAATATTGAATTCAAGCTCCGTGCTGGAAGTACATCTTGTGGATTTCCCTCCTATCTTCTATCAATTTTTCACAACCTGTCTTCTCTTTTCAGGGCGGGAACTAGATGGTCTTTGAGGTTCCTTATAACCCAAGCCACTCTATGTTGGGCAAAATCTTATATAAGCCTCAAGCTGTGCTGTCTCCACTCATGCTTGATCTGAGTTTTGAGTGTCTTTATTTGGGGAAGTCACTTTTTTTCTGTGTTTAGCAATTTAGTTTAGCTTGTTAAACTCTGTCATGGCTCTCTTATGCAGAGGGCCCTAGTTATGCCAAATCCATGAGGCTACTTTCTCTTGATAAAGTGGTATCTATTTTGTCCAATTAAAATTGGCGGTATCTCTGAAAACACCAGCGTTTTATAGTTAGAAAACACTAGGTTATGTTTGGTTCCAAATTTGACAAGAGTCACAGAAATAACTTACAGTTATAAAAGCAACTTTTCACAGTAGCTGATGCAACATGCGTAACAAAATCTACTAAAGCAGTAACAAAAAAAAGTTTTGTGCCTCACGCTAAACTTACCTGAATATTTTCAAGACCCAAATAATAAGATTTGCATCCACCTAAAGGTTTTTCCTTTTATTATTTTTTAACCTGTACAGCAAGAATTATGACACATACTTGGAATCTGAGTGATAATAATTGATGCTTACAGGTTATTTTTTGAAATCTGATGTTTATTGCAAGGGTGATACTGAACAGTACAACAGCAAATACTACCAATAAACAGTAAAAGTTTACAGTAGGTTTACAGCTTATGACTTTCTACACAGTAACACTTCTACTACTAATATATTATTCCTGCAATTTGCTACATCAACAGCTCTTGTATATATGCGATTTGAATAAAACCTATTACCTAAGAAATTTCTAGAGCGAGCAACCCCAGAGCAATCATACCATACAGATAAAAAACCCCAACAAACCCTATTGACACTAAAACAGATGAGTTCTAATGCTTATGAACAGGAGTCTCCAGTCACAGGTATCAATTATTAATTTTAAAAAATGACTCGTAGCAGCTAATGTCTGGCATTTTTGAAAAGACAGTGTATTGACTTAGTAACAGCAAAAGGTGAATCAAGTAAATTTCATTTCATTTGAAGAGCTTTCAAAAGTATGGCCTTACCATAGGGTGCCCTTCCAGCTAAAGGGTTTATTAATGGAGTTGGATTGCCACTTCCTTCCCTTCTGTT
Source organism: Catharus ustulatus (assembly GCF_009819885.2). Taxonomy (NCBI): domain Eukaryota; kingdom Metazoa; phylum Chordata; class Aves; order Passeriformes; family Turdidae; genus Catharus; species Catharus ustulatus. The sequence goes on from NC_046224.1 coordinate 49,615,652, forward strand.
TCTGTCTGCTAGTGCTGGAAAATCTGAGAGGTCCAGTCCTGTCACATTTTCACTTCCATCTACAATAAAAAGAGGCATTTTTAACTCCCTTAAGTATTTTTCTTCAAAGACTTCATTACGAGCAAGACAAATGTAGGACAGATTTTCTTTCAAGTTGATCTTTTTTCTCATTCTGTAATTACTACAAATAACTACAGCCTTTGTGTTACAAGACTACCCTAAAGAGCATCAGTATGTTTGAAGACTGCTTTCAAACAACAGTTTGTCAATAGCATTTAGTAAGGTCTACTCCTGAATTAAAGACTATACACATAAAATACAGGCAAACTATAAAAATTACAGTTCTGGAATAGGTATTAAAATTCGTTTTAGATCTGTTTTAAATTTGAAGAACTATCAAGAAGAAATTTGAGAGAATAACCCATATTAGCAGCAGCATCAAAGAGCTCTATTGTCCTTAGATTAGGTAAAATAAAGCTGAAGCAGCTGAAAAGCCAATGCAGTGCAAGTTACATGGGAACACTTTTTGATTTGCAACAGGAAATGCTACGTAAGTAAGGCCAGAGCTGCAGATCTATAAAAATGTCACAATGTCCTAGGGAATGTCCAAACCCTTCCACCCTTGTGACATCACGAGCACCTCAGGTTGCTTCATATACACAGCCATATACAGAAACATCAGCATGCATGAACCTAAATCATTTATGGATGAAGATATTTTCCCCTCTCTACTTCATTAAATTCAGGTGAAGTAGTAATTCCCAAAGAAAAATCACAACTTAAACTACTGACTGAAAGGATCACATGATAAACCAGCTGCTCAAAAGGAGTTTCAGATTTTTAAAAAATGCTTTCCCACTGTTCTTACACACCCAATGTTTTCACAGAATATGGATCTTCCCAACACTCTTTTCAAATTCAAGAGCTGTTTTGCATTTCTAACTGAATAAGTATAATCTATAGGCATGTGATGTACAGCAAATATATTACAGAACTATTTTCACTTTGTCTTCGAAAATATTGAAATCCACTGCTATAAAGTAGTACCAGTTAACTAGTACTGCTCTTGGAGCAGTGTTTCTGTGGAACATCTGAAAATTATTACAGAATAAAATATTTTCAATTAGGCTTAATAAAAAAAAAATCTCTACTGTAGTTTAAGGTCAACATTAAAGAGAGAGAACTCACCCGTTCCATTAAAAATGTTACTTGATAAGGAGTTATTCATTCCAAATGCCTGATTCCTGTTCATCCCAAATCCAGACATACTGTGAAAAAAATCCAGGAAGTCAGACAAAAGGATACACATACTTTGTATTTCTAGCGGAAGATATTAAGGGACAAAAAACTGAAATTATTTCAAGCCTAAGCAACCCATATTAGCCTAAACTTGGTTTTTAATTATTTTCTGAAAACACTGCGCAGTAGCAACAGGCACTGCTCAATCAGGTCAACTGGAATGACTTCAAAATAGCTTAGGTTTTTAATAGCCATTGTGTATTAAAACATCTCTCAACAAACAAGTTATGACTAACATGATCATTACTCAATAATTTCATATACAAAAATGAAGCAGCATCAAACACAGTAGTTAAAAGTCAGGTTGTAATCCATTCATTGGCAGGTGGGAAGCCAGATCATGAAAATGACCAAGGTTGTCATGACTCATTTATAAGCTGAACAGTTATGGTGTGCAATCATGACCATGTACACATGGCATTACTGTGAGCAGAGGGATGGTCTCTCTCATACAAGGACACGAACTGAAGATTCATATAGTCAAGCAAAAATGTTTGAAAACATCTAAATATCATATAGGACTACTGTGGTTGCACAGACACCTTCACAAATAAACCAATTTCATCCCACGGGAGCTGGAGATTTTGAGAAGTTGAAAGCCCCCAGCTGAGTGAAATTCTGCATGTCTGCCTGGTGGGAAATCACAACATCCACTTTTCTCCTGTCATAGGAGAGAAGGTGATGTTTTGGAAGTTTTCATAAATAAAAATATGAAATAGTTCCCTGGTGGAAATTTCACCTATGCAAACTTTTTATAGTTACAAATCTGAAGCATTTAACTCTGATTTGAAATACTTTCAAATGCTACATGTTCAAAAACCTAACCTAAAACCTTTCGTTGCTCCAACTAAGCAACTACTCAGAAAATGTTTCTTGAAATGAATATAATTCATGCACCTGACAAATGCCATAAATTCTTTTCCCCAATAGTAATTTCAAAATTTTTCTAAATACCCTCAAATAGCCATTGGATATGTATTACTACTATACTTCCATAGGTCAATAAACTGTGGAATAAGAATCAGTCACTGTTTCAGAGATATTTCCTTTTCAAATTGTAAAACTTGTAGCTTACTGAAAGTGAGAAACATAAAGAGTAAAAGAAGAGCATTTTAATTCAAATATTCCTACACACAGGGATTTCATCACTGATCCTACAGCTGAGTGATATTTAAACAAGTACTTTGTGTACATGTATCAATATCCAATACAACTGTCCTCTACACATAGAGTTTTAAAGTATATTACTATTTCATCTGTTTGTGATCTCAAACTTAAAAAATACTTTAAAATATATTATCTTTTAAAATTATAGCTCTACTATACAGGATAGAAAAGGCAAATTCTGCATAATTAGAGGCAAGATAGGAAGTCTTTTCATGCTTCAAGACCACAAACTGCTGTTATCACTATTTGCTGTGCTTGAGAACAGTACCTGTATGCCTATATTAGTGTGAAACTACAAAACTAAACAATCTGATAAGATTCAGATAACTGTGACATTAGTCCTCACTTTCCTTTCTCTATTTCGTAAAATACTAGATTGAGTTAGACCAGACCGTCATGAGCTTGTTTGTGTTCTGTTTAACAGTCACTCCTCTAAAGAAGGGCCTGAAGGAAGAAAAAGGACTTAACTGGGAGCACAGAGATCACGAGGTAATGGAACCAGGCTTCAAAAGCAGACAGCCATGCTAAGCTGTGACTACACACATTAAATAATTAGAACTAAGACAGTGCTTACTACAAGTTTATCAATACAAATGAAGCATTAACACAGCACTGTAACACAGTTAAAGCCTACTCATTTATGATGTTAGTATCCTGCCCAGAGTTAGAAAAGGAGAAGCAATTGAGAAACTTTCGGCATCCAAATGAGTACTAAATCCTTAAACGAATGGTAAGCCACTATTCTCTGTATCATTCCAGAATTTAAAGAAGTAAAATACCAGATCCTTACTGCGTCTAAATCACTTTAGTACTCTTCCAGAATAACTATCATGTTTTAAAACTTTGCCTTACTTCTTCCCAAAGCTCTAGATGAACAATTTTAAAACAGATGCAGACGCTAAAAATTCAAGGTACGTTTCAAAAATAAAGTTGGGAATACATGAGAAACATCAAATACTTTAAAGCAGATGCAGCAGAAATTCTACAGTCATAAGGAGAACTCAGCTTAAAGGTCTCCAAGACCTTACAAGAACACTACAAGGAGCTTCCAAATTTATTGCCCAGACATGAGTACATGACAAAGGTTTCAAGATTTATTCTAATGGATAAAAAAAATTACATTTCCAGAGTAGCATGTCTATGGCTGCACAGGGATGGTCCAATTAAAGAGCCTTACCTGTTCACAGTAAAAGGTTGTCGAGAGGGTTGCTGCTTTGGCATACATATTATGCTTGGAGAGCTTCTGTTGGGGCTGCCTAACCCTGAACTGCTCATGCTGTTTGTCCTGCTGGGAATTCCAATGCCCTGACCAACCTGGGAGTGGTTCATCATATTCCTAGGATTCATAGGCAATATCCCCCTGAAAGAGAAAAACCATCCACAGAGATGAATCTGTACAACAGTATTTGGCTAGTCATTTAGATTACTAGCGCAGGATGGACTCAGAGTTGTTGCAACTTAATTTGTTCTTAGCAACCAGTGTGTTTGGATTACTCTCTATAATTAATGCAGCTCTGGATTTCTTCAGAAATTCCAAATGACCCATTACATGCTAATCAAGTCTTTCATCAGGTTTAGATAAAAATTTCAGTATTATACATATGAAAAGGTGTTACAGTTCTTTTCTAATGAGCACTTCAGACCTGCTATCTTTATATTCTTATGCAGTGTATGACACCAAAGCAAAATTTTAACTGTGCAATCAAATAACGACTTCTTACATTCTGAAGCAGAATTTGCCAGCAATTTGTCTCTTACACAAAAAAATAAAATATTATCTTACAGTAAATCCTTAGTTTTTAATGGTATTATTTCCCTAACACAAGCAGTGGTCCACAGAAACTACTTTTCTTCTTTTTTAGTTTATCAGACTGTAAAGTACAAGGTAGAATATGCAGAACATTCAACAAGAGCTCTGCAGAAAGACACAATTGCAGAAATATTGGCTATCGATAAATACCTGCTCGGAGATGGAGGCGTGTGAAGTGACATTGTTGGTACCCCTGTTGTTGGCGTTACGTGGCTCGGTAACTGAGTGCCTTGTGATAAGCTGCGATTTAACTGAGGGGTATTGTTGCTCATTCCCCTCATTGGAAGGCCTAGTGCACCTATTGAAAAAAAATTCAGAGGGGTGGAGATATAGAGCAATCAGGAACAAAGTCTTCTCCATCAGGTATAGATGGAAACAATTTATGCTGACAATGCACAAAAAGGTGTAAAGACTGAAGGAAAGTGCAGTGTAAAAACTAAGTTCTTGTTTGGATACTAGAAACTCAATCATCAAATTTAGCCCCATTTCTGTTTATCTCTGGAAAGGCTCTTAAAAGAATTTCTCTGAAGTCAAAAGATTTTATTTACTTTGAGACATATACTGTAGATGAAGGGTTGAATTTTGAGTTTTTTGCTAAGGACATGAAAATCTACAAATTATCTCAAAAGAAAGAAGCATTTTAGGAAAATCAGTAACTGCACTCGAGAAATATCATAACTATTTTGAATAAATATGTATTTGACCATTATTTAGAACACTGATTTGTCTTGCTAAAAATTAAGCAAATCTCTGATTAAAAAAGAAAGGGATGGATCTTTAATAACACTGTTTTTAGGACAACAAAAGCAACACTTGAGGCCAATTTTCTCTTTACAGTTCAAATTGCTTATGGCAACAGTACATCAGTGTCTGTGATCAAGTTTGACCTTACCAGAAAAGAAAGCAAGCAGAATTTTAACAGCCCTCTATTAGCATTCAAAAACATACAGAATGGTTTTATTACAATGTGATCAAAAGTATTTTCTACACAAACGATTGTGTATGACAGAATAAAGCAAGCACTTCAGTACGGTAAAAAATTAAATTACTTTAACTGAGAACAGCAGAAAATAACCAGTTACTGCCCTGTTTCAAAATGTTGAAAAACTTTATAAAGTTTTTCATCCTTCTCACATCATTCTCTGTGTTTAAGAAGTTTCAGAATTATGTTCAAAGACAAAAAAAGTCATTTAGTGCAACATGTCAATAACAACAAATTTAGCATATAAAAAATGATGGTTGTGACAGTTCCCACTGCTTGGCACGAGGCTGCTGAGGCAGACTGACAGAACTCAAAACCTTATCTTGCAGACCAAACAAAAGAAAATTCTGATGGATCAGCACTCTCCCATGGTAGAACACCCCAGCAGAAGAACTGAATATGCCAACATATAATGTTGTTAAACACTAAGAATACAAAGAACAGACACAGCATATGCTCAAATTATTATCATGGACAAGGTCTTAAGAAATCTCCCACTCATTCAGCTTTTACGCTATGAGAACTGCAGTCTGTGTCCCACCCTATAATTTACAAATCCAGAGAGTTTGCAATAAAACTCAAGTGTGTAATACTCAGATTTATCTCTATACATTCCGATTAAGAGGTAGTGTGACTTGCTATAACAAGCATCCCAACATTTCATTAGAAGTTGATTACATTGAAGTGTTCACTGTAAATATTTTGGCAATTTGCTGCATCAGAATAATTTCAATGAGCATAAATATCTATTACAAATAATATTTCATGTTGATTAACAATTACATAGGATTTTAAAAATAAAAAAAGTAAAGAAAAAATACATAGACTTCCAAACTAGATACAGCACACGAAAAAGACAATTAGGATATTCAACTGTGCATTTGTTTTAGCAAAGCCAGTTTTAGACTGATGATCATTTCTTCTTATTGGCTTTCTTCAAACTAGGATTTTTTTATGGATGAGGCTTGATACAGTGAAGTAGAACCATATTCCTGGCAAGGAGGGGCATTACATCAATGCTGCAGACATGACAACTTGTTTAAGGACTGACAGGCACCAATCACTAAAAGTGTGTAGGCACCATCAGCTTTGTTCTTCCCAAAGAGTATTTTAATCGTAACCATGACTTCAACAAAAAAAGTTTCTTCCCCCTTTTTCTCAAGATCTGGTAGAAACTGACACCTGATAATATTTACTTTCAAGATTTTACGCATAAATGTCCCCACATTAGAGATTACATCCTAGACGCAGCAACCGAGTGCAAAAACCAAGTTGATAAAAAGTTGATAAAAAAGAACCTCAAAAAATAAACAACCAATAACTGTGATAAACAGAATTGAATAAACTATTTCAGTATCTCTATACAGTAACGTCTGAAAGGTTCAACAGTGACAAATCAGCACCCAAAAGACAAGAGCCAAACATGAGCCTGACTGGCTAGAGGTTGCTCATAAAAATCTCAGTAGCAAAATAAAATGGCGGTTTATATTACAGGGTCACTCATCAACAACCACTGAGATAGGAAAAAAAAACTTCCACAAAAACATCACCACCAAAAAAGAAACAAAACCCCCCACAAAAAAACTCCACTGTATTTTTTAAACCATTTGAAGAAAGCCAAAAGAAGTTGGGAAGGCCATATATCTAGCAAACAAAGCTTTTAGTTTGTCTAGATATTAAAATTCCAGACTCCCTAAAGTACTCTGAACTCACTTTTTCTTGGAATCTTAGTCAGATGCACTTAGCAAGACAGCAGAAAACATTTAAAAGCATACAGTGACACAGGAGAGATGATATTCACAACCAGTTTTACTTGTGGAACTGTAGCTCAGATATTCCAAGTCACTGCCTGAGTGCACATCTCAGTTACCAGGAGGCTCAGTTCTCAAAGCTGGCCCTAAGTTAGGTGGTCCTTAAGCTAGCATTACACCGTGACTGTCACTCTATAGCTCTCCTATTGCAACGGTGTCCATATGACTGGCAGATGCATGAAATTGTCAAGGTACAGGAAAGAAAAACAGTGATGCAGAAAGCAATAATCTTAATGGCATAGCTCTTTGCCAAATGCAAGTTGCCAAGCATGTACACAAGATTTTACTGTGCTCCTGCAGAGCATGAAGCATCAGTTATATTTAAGGTATAATTTCTTTCTATTCCTTACATAGTTTTATGAACTAGGTTCATTTTGGTTCAGCTTTCTTTCTTTAGGTTTTCCTTCAGAGAGTCTGTTAAATCACAGAAAATTTTTATCGTATGATTGTATTTGGACATTTAGGAGTTATAAAGTGACAATATGACATTTTGCACACTAATCACTACAAAAATGCATACTAAGCAAAGCAAAAACGTATCTTAAAATAACTGTACATAAGGAGATGTGGTGTTGTTCTTACAACCCCCAGAAAACAAAGTCATATGCATGTTCCAGAGTGTCAAACTGTCATATATTTAGCATAAAATAAATACATAATTAATAAAAAGAATTCTTACTTTGTTGCCCGTATAAACTTGCCCCAAACTGAGACAGCTGACCTGATGTTGATGGTGATGCCAGCATCTGAAATGTAAGAATAAGAGTTTATTAAAGACAAAGATATTGTGCTATCTTGCTCTGGAAGTTTATAACATTATGAGATGCTGAGAAAACAAAAACAACTGAAAACTCATTCAAAGTCATGAAAAATTTTAGAAACTCCCCAAAATACCTTCACAGTAACACCTGTAGCACTAGATTACACATAAAAAACCAAAAATTATTACTTTACCCGTATAAACATAAGATTTTATTTGCAACGAAGAGAACAGAAGACCTAAAAGCTCTCAGGTCTTCTACCCCTGCAGCTAGAAGATCCATTGCTACAAAGAAAAGAAATACTCATTTACTTAAATCAGAGATCTTCTGCAAAACATGCCTCATACAAACAGATCCTTTCCTGCTCAACAAATGAGTTTCATATTATCATTTACAGTATGACTGGATAGGTAGCAGCAAGTATATACGAACAGATATGAACTTCACATAAAATTCCAACGTTAAAATTTTAATATACGGTCCTAAGAGCTGGCTTCATTCTTGTACAAAGATATGAACAGGACCTACAAATATCAGTAGCAATATTTCCTGTTCTACCATGCCCACTTCAGAGAAATCACATATTACCAAGTATTTCCATTAAACTCTTCTTTATCAACTTTCAGACAGCACACAGAAATGTGACAAATGACAGAGACTCTGAAAAGAATAAGAACAACAAAAAAAACTAAACTAAACAAACAAAAACCCCCACCAAACAAAGAAACAAAAAAAGCCCCACAAAAACCCCACTATCACCCTCTACGAAGAGAGATGGAGATTTGGGTTTGCATAGCCCAGAAAGATGGCATCTAATGTAGGCACATGACACCAGATTTCCAGTCATTGTTCTAAGAGCAAAACAAACTGTTCTCCATGCTTCTGAAGAAATGGGAAGAATAATAAATTTGAGAAACAGGACATATAATCTAAACACTTGGAAAACAAACAGTTTGTAATCTTAAGGGAAGGCAAATATTGAAACACCCATCTGTGTACACTTTTCATTGATTAGCTGTTCACCAACACTAGGTACAGCTGATTGTCTCCATGGAGCAAGAAGAGTTATTAGTTGACCTAATCCCTCCACCCAAAACAGAACATGGTACTTCTGTTTAGTAACACAGGGGCAAACAGCTGCCTGTTTAGTGAATTAGTCTGGACTTGGACTGAATTTTAAGACGGTTTCAAGGAAAGGAATGTCTGGATTCTTAGACATATGGCAGTTCCAAGGGTTTTCAACATGAGAGTAAAGAATTCAAATCAAAATAACTTCACCGTGATAAACTTCAAATTGCTTGGTTAATATCATCTAGGCAGATGTAAAACTCAAACAAACCTTATAAACTGAACCTGCTAGTTGTCTATACTGGGACCAAATCCAGACGGTAGAAATGTGAAAGACAACATGCATGGTAAGCCACTAAGTATCAAAAGTAGCATTCATATCTGTAAGTCACTAGATATTTATGATTTTTTTTAAATATATACAGAAGACATGAAATAAGAAATTACAGCAGGCAATTACTGTAGATCATCAGAAAATCTATCAGAACCTAACTCAGCGTACATTTTACTCACATCTATTAAGAACAAAGTACAGGTATTTGATAGCAAGCAACTAGAGAAACAACCACACTAGCACACAAAGAGGCTTGAAAGAGCAAGACAAGATATTCTTTCTTACTGAAGAACTCACTGTGAACAAAAACTCACTTTAATGGTAACACCCAGCGGCTTGAGCTCAGCATTCATATAACCAGGTTCACAGGCCATATCTGCATCAAGAAGTGATGCAGCTAGAGGGAAGCACATATATTAAAAAAAAAGTTGGCTCTAGGGGCCTACCAGCTACAGAATGCTTTTCTAACTGGAACACTTGATGCCATGGACTAGAAGCCCATTAGTGAGTGCTACATGTCTCGTGCAGTGCTGGAGCATCTCTTCCAACCTGTTTTTGTTCAGAAGGAATAAAATTCACTCATACTGACATTGCTCTGCAACAAGCATCAAAGCATACTGAAGTGGGGACACTTGTTTTCAAATGAACACTTCCCCCTCCCTCCCAAAACTAACAAATTAAACACTGATAAAACAAGCTGACACAGTAGTTTTTAAGAAAGGAAAGAGAAAGTAAAATGGTGAGGAGGTTAAAAAAACAACATTCAAGTTTGACAAGTTGGAAAATCCTAGAACATGCTGCAAGGTGTGAAAAATTGCAATTCTATGGGAAAAAATGAGAGGCAGAAAGTTGTAAGACACCTTCTGAGACAATTATAAAGGCACACAAGTTGAAAAATAAAAGTCAACATGCCAGACACTGAACTAGAAACATCAGTCAAAAAATACTACCAGCTTTGGGACAGGTAAGCAAAACAGTTAACCCAAAAAAGAATAACCCATAAGCACAGCTGCTCAGGCAACTAAAAAAATTGCTGTGATAGCATGTGATGTAATAAGCAGAAGATGGTACAGACCTCAGCATAAAATATTTTATTTATAACGTTAATTTGGAGTAAAAAAACCCCATAATCAGAAAGCCCCAAAGAGGCAATAGATTGCTTTAAAAAGAGAAAAAAGAATCCCACCTTCTGTACAATGAGTACTACTTGATTTTTAAAACTCAGTTAAAAGCAGTAGCAAATAATATTATATTGAACATTGCTTATTAAAAAGAGGATTTTCTTTTGAAACATTGCAAAGTAGGTCACATCTATTGTGCCACTTACTTTTACATGGAAAGTTAATTGCAAAATGACTTGTAGAGAAACCTTTATAGAAAACTGTAATAAAGGCCAAGCGTTAAATTCAGTAAGTCTGATAATTTAATGTCATAACACACTTAGAACATCAAAGATAACAAGCCTCAAGAAAAAAAAATCAATAAAAAATCCTGTGGATCTGTTCCAGGCAGATTAAATGCAGTATTTCTCAAGGAATATGCTGTATGGATATCTCACTTATGCCATCTCTACTTTATTAAACACCTTTTTCTGTCATATCTAAGTAAGGAACATTTAAAACTGTCTTGTTTTTTCTATTATTTCCATACGATTTAGATCAACAACAAAAATTAAGTTCAGCAAAACCTTAACTTATATTATCAGAATCTTGACTTGCATTCAAAGTCACTGAGTCACCATTACAGTCTACTCAAACTTGCTCTAGCAAAGATAATGAAGATTCGAGATGAAAGGTACTAATAGTACTAAAAACATTTCTTCTGGCATTTTGCAAACATTACTTCATCTGACTACCTGCTACATGACACAGAAAATACAACAACTCTCCAAGAGCATACTTGCAACTGTGATTGGAAGTCACTTGAATTTCTTTTTGTCTACAACAGCCAAAAGTAGTAACCTTAATAAAAACCAAAGCAGCCTTAAGGTGACTAAAGTCTCTTCCAGTTGTTAAGATCTATTAAGCTTCACCCAGTTATGTTAGAATTTTAGGGAAAAAAAACCACTCAGACTTATAGTTGCAATAACCAAAATCAATTTGCTAGGGGTTAACAGCCACAAAACCCAGCATGGGATTTCTGCTTCTATTCCAAAGTTGTATCACTGAACTAGGCAGATGTTTTTTTCCATTTACGTTTCCCTATGTCGTTATTAGGAGACAGAGAAGGCCTAGAACTTGCCTCTCCCATGGGAGAGGGAGACTACTGAGCAAAAAAGACCGTGTGTAACCTGAAGGCTGCACTTTATTTTGCCAGGATACAGGAAAGACTAACACTCAGTACTGGTAGGCTGGAAGACTGAGTCCATGACACTCAAGACATGGACATCATTTTACTCATGAGTCTCAAACAGTGACAGAGTAATTTTGATCATGCAAGATTATGCACCTAAACCCAAACCAACTTATGATTTAGGCAGATGGCCCGATTTTTCTGGACTGGTCCACACCAAAAATCAGTAAGCTGCAGGGGTTATCAGACAACTCCATATCCCTAGTGCTGAGAGATTTTACTGTAGCTGCTTTCATTACTGTTGATCAGTTTACTGCACTAAGTCCATTTGAGAGTGTCAACAAATCTCAAAAAAACCAGCACCAGGAAATGCTTAAATTTGCCAGAACTGTGAAGAAAACACTGCACTTACAACCCTCTCAGGTTCCCCTTCCTGAAAGCAGAGGGAGCTGGTGGGAGGGAGGTGCACCAGCAGTGCTAGCCGAACGGGTTCCTGCCCCTTCCAAGCAAGGCCCAGCTCAGCATGGGGACAGTTGCCTGCCACCATCACTGCCACGGTAGCACACTCAGCAGGGTGGCACCAAGAAAACCCAGTAAAGCAATTCTCTGAAGGCTGCTACATTACGTAGTTATAGCCCTAAGCTACTTTCTTTAACATGAGGCAAGCTGTAGCTAAAATACATTGATTTAGAACTACGAAGTCAAATCCTAGAACAAAATGTGTTAGAATAAGCAAGTCTGTGAGTAATATCTGGCCTGATAAATTATGGTTTCTTCCTCACAGATGCAAACATCAGCATCATTTTGTATTTACACTACTTTATTTCTGGTATCTGCCATCTGCTGCAGATGCACTATTTAATAATAACAATAGCTGACCCACCCACAGCCTCAAAAGAAGAAAGTGTTACACTGATGTAAAAAACAATAGTAAAACAAGTCAACAAATAAATATATAAAACAGGTAAAATACAAATTTTTCTAGACTCTGACAGTTTTTCAGTAGTGTTATTAGTCTTCCTCTTTACACCACTTTTTAATACAGCCCTCACAAAATTCCCATGTTAAAAGAAAGTATTTCCAAATCTCAGTATCATAAATCAATGAAAACCTCGTATACATACATAAACACAGGGTATTATCTGCCAGTGAAAATTATTACTGATGTAAGTAATTTGTGAAATAGAAACCCCAATACAATACTTAAATTAAATTTTAGTCAGTCTTTCATATTTCATTATTTCAGGTTGGTTGCGATCTTCTGCCTCCAGCAGCACTTGGAGAGCACAAGGAGGTAGGACCACACTGCTGATGGCAGCAATATCTCAAGACCTTAGAGACAAGATGTTGCCTTTGAATGACAATGACATTATTACTCTGGGGCTACCCAAGTAAAAACAAATTCTCCCTCTGTAGAGACACTGTTTGATAGCACAGTTTATCAATGAGCCACATGACTACTGAAAGCTCATTGAAAAATGCTATAAAAAAATGCCAAAGCAATTAAGAACTACAACAACAAAGCAAATACTTTATATCAACTAAATAATCAGTTGCAATCAAAAAAACCAAAAACTAAACAAAATGCCCACCACTGAGCTCATAAACCATCAATATTATAAAATAGCATGTTAAACGAACTGAGTTATTGGGTAAGAAACTATAATCTTCCCCTTCTGTAAAATGCACATGATTTTATGCATGGAATTAATCTAGTTAAAGGCACCACTCCAAAAGCTAGAGCTGACATGTCAAAATTATTATACATGGCAAAGTGGAGATGCCATAAAATAAAGTTTCTAGATGAGGTGAAGTTAGAGCACAGAAAAGTCATGGTCATTCAATTATTCGATAAAAAGCCTAAGTACAAACATAATCATAGTGAAAATCATACTACAGTCATTAACAGTAAAATTAATTTCCTTGTGACATAATTCCAAATTGTAAAGGGATGTGAACTAACATATTCAGATATATATATTTCAGATACATAGTTGCATCCTATGTGAAATAGTAAAAAAACACTCTTGTCTCTAAGCATAATTAGTTTATGATGTATTGTTCTATTTAATAAATCCGTTCAGGTGCAAACTTATAGGAAACACAGTAAAGGGTGCATTGTGTATTTGAAACTTCTTGTTCTTTCAGCATACTGTATAACTTCCTTATGAAAACGCACACTATATGCAGATGATGACAGGCTCTGAAAGTGAACTGCACTAAAACACAAAGTTCCTTCAATTATTACTAATCTCATTCCCTGCAATTCCTTCCAACTATTTTTTACCACTTTTGCCACTATCAATGGCATTGCAAATGTAATACATTTAAAGTTTGTTTGTTTCCATTAGGGGTTTGGTTTTGGGTTTTTTCCCATTTTTTTCTTTTGTTGGTTGTTTGTATTTTTTTTTTAAAAAAAACCTTATTGCATACTCAGTAATATATGCAAGGAATGTTTAATCACTCTTCTGGAAGGTAAAAAGTAACTCTGTTGCTTTGTAACTCACACTTCAAAGAGGGAAGCCTAAGCCATGTGTTTCACAAAGCAAGCAGAGCAAACCAACTCACTATTCAGTCAAATCTACAAGAACGTTTATGCGCAAAGCAACACATATGAAAATATCTGTTTGCCATTTATAATTAAGGCATTAATTTACTTATTTCTCAAATAAACGAGTTTTTCTCACTTCACAAATGGATCAAAACTATTCAGACAATTACAAATTAGGTTAACGTACAGTATCTCTATTCAGCCAACCAACGTTAGTATGAATGCTACACGTGTTGCTGACACAAGGGGGTTTCTTGGGAATTCTTAAATGCATACAACTCCATATGAAGCATCTGAAGTAAAATTATTACTAAGGCAAGAAAGATAACTTAGAAAAGAAGATACCCTAGGTTTCCTCAGAATCCTGAAATAATAGCAATAAAAAGTCAGCAATTCACCTGGATCACGGAGGTTCAGCAGCCTTAAAGTCAAAGTTGTCTCCAGGAAACTGACTAAACTCTTACACACTTTGTTTCCAGAACTTAGCAAGACTCTGGATCTCAACCACAATGGTAAGCTAAATCTTCAGGGTTCTCTCTCTTGCAAAAGTACCATCTCCTTATAAGGTCAAGTATTTCAAAACACAGTAAAAGTTCTATAAATCAGTTTAATAGAATCATAGTAAAAGGTCTTTGAACCCCGCTTTGTTGTACGAGCACCACAGAGATCTGCCTTCGTGCAACTGTCTCATGACAGAGGAACCCCTGAATTTCATCCATCACAGACATGCTTCAGCTCAGGATGGGAAGAAACCTCTGGAAAGCAGGTTCCCAGAAACAACAACCCACCATGGTGACAGTACTCAATATCCAAATCTGAGGACTTCCTAGTGCTAGGGAGCTAGATACCAATTGCAATGAGACACATTTAATCTTCAAGCAAGATCTCACCTGCCACAATTAAAAGTACAAATCAGAAGTATCACTACTGCTCTATTGCAAGCATTCTACTACAATCTGTTGAGTAACTGGAAAAGAAAATGAACAGCAAAGGACTGGGTCAAGATTTGAAAAAAATGTTAACTGAAAAAATCTCCCAACTTTTCTGATTGGGTAGACCTTCATTAAAATGCATGTGTGTCTACTGTCAGATTTATGACTACAGTTCAGAGCAAGAGAAGATGCCCTGATCTTACACACTCATGCACACATTCTTCAGTGGATTGGGCTAGATTGGGTAAACCTTGTGGAGCCCTTCTTACAGTCTCATTCATGAGAAATCAAAGAAGTTTGGACTGAATCTGTCCAATCTTTTCTCATCTGCATTTCTGTTTTGTTCATTTAACAACTGTAGTTACAAAAGTACATGAGGGCCTTGAGTTACCAATTTCTACCACTGTCACTCCATCCAAATAAAAATACATGTATCCAAGTCCTGAAAATTATGTTTCTGAGTGCACAGACAGCTCAATTAAGTTGGTGAAATTTGCCACAAAAGTAAGCTCTACAATTGTTTTGTGGGCATCCAGTGCATAATCTTGTTAATTTATATTACAAGGATACCACTTGTTGCCAGCAAAAAGTTAAACTATTTTTTTAACCTGTTCTGTGTTTTTAAAGTACTATAAAACACCTAATTTCTTTGCAAAGGATTATTCACCTGGTTATAATGCACTGACCAAATGTAGAAAAATTTACAGAGCATTCATGCATATACCCTGTTCCTCTTCCCTACTTAGCTCAGCAAGCATGTAATGATTCAAGTCAAAGCAACTAATTTAGTAAAAAAGAAGCATAAGATGGCTTGAGCAAGATATAATCTCATCTAAGGAACCAAAATTGTGGGCCTAAAATAACCTATCCAATCAGTATCTGTATGATCCTGGAAGTACTTGTGCATGTGAGTAACATGCAACTTTTCCATTTCAATTACCATAGTAGACCTGTCTATCTACAACTGTCTTCTCTAGTGAAAAACAGGTAATTTAAAAGAAAAAATTTTAGTTCTTAGCTGCACTGAGATTGAACTAAAAGTAACATGTCCAAAATTATTTACTACTAATTCTTTCCGCATGTCAAAAGTCCTTGAAATTTAAGACAGGATTATCTAAATTAACTTAAATACTTAGAATACTTCAGCAAACACATTGCACAAAGCATTTTCAGAAACAAAAAATGGCTGAAGACGTAAAATGCAAAACCATAACAAAAAGCCTGTAGACACTGCGAGGAAGCACAAGATATAATCAATAACTCAATTACAATGCTTTAAGATGAAAAAAAGAAACAACCAACACTGGCAAATATATGGCTGAAGTCTACATGAATAAATTTACTGAAGTTAAAGTACTTCAGCCATTTACAGCTTAAAGCTTAATGAAGCCCCTCCTCACATACATTTCACATACTTGAAACTATCTCAGTACTGAAAGGAGAAAAAAAAGCTTATTCAACTTACATCTTTTTCTGACCGATGTGGGAACATCGATGATTGGCTGTAGTACATGTTCTCATCATGGTAGTCACCATCAACCCCCTCTACAAACTTCTTCCTTGAAGCACCAAACATGCTGTTTGTCACCTAAATAAGAAGAAAACTTATTATATACCATATATGATTTGATTTGCAACATAGTTGGCATATATTTTGAATATATATACGGAAGGATTTTTAAAAACCTATTACTAAATATCTGAAAATTCCTTTTAAAATTACTTTCCATATATTGCCAGTATAATGGCTCTTTCAAGAGAGATTTTCGTGTGACAAACTCATATTCCAGAAACAACTGGGGTGGGGAAAAGGAGACAGGGTTTCA
Source organism: Catharus ustulatus (assembly GCF_009819885.2). Taxonomy (NCBI): domain Eukaryota; kingdom Metazoa; phylum Chordata; class Aves; order Passeriformes; family Turdidae; genus Catharus; species Catharus ustulatus. Next base: position 49,632,485 of record NC_046224.1, read on the forward strand.
TTGTTTGGAAGGGTGTTATGTTAATTTTTTGAGTTCCATGACCTTACATGCAAGCTTACTTAAAACTACAACACGTCAGAAAATAAAAGAGCAAACTTCCCTAGTTTTCCTCTCCTCAGGTAAAGCTTTTCAGCCTAAAAGGAAATAATTAAGAATATTCCTTAGAGCTCAGTCACCTTAAAAGAAATAACAAAAATAAAAGAGAGAAGAAACAAAAAATCTGGGAAATCTTCCCTGTCTCATCACCAGAACTTGGAAAACCAGCTTTCTACTTGACCCCACTCAGGCTCCATGATTAAGTGAGAGAAGGTTGAGCTTAACCACACTCAACAACCTCATCACAGACCGGCAAAGTTACTGCAGACAGCCCATAAAAACCCACCACATTTTATTTTACCCTTACTCCCAGAAGTGCACATGCACACAGAGCTGCTAATTCAGGAAATGGAAACCAGAGAAACAGCAGCCACACAGCTGGTCACAGAACCTTAATTCATTAGATAATTTAATCCTGCAGCAAGGTCACACAATGTCACTAAAGCATCTACTGCACACCGTGCGTGCTTCCATACCTGACTCTCATTTAATCATCTGACTATGAAGCTCTATCCCAGCACAGCGTGCGCTAACCAAGCCCTGTTTTAACCAAACAGGTTAATGTTCAAACCAGTGAAGCAGCACATGCAGGTCAGCACAGAGCAACTTACCCAGTTTCTTGTACCATATGGGAAGACTGGAGAGAGTGCAATCAACAAGGTGATAATCAACCTTGAGCTACTGCCCTACATAAAACTTATCTTCACAAGGATCTTTATCATCTTGAAAGGTAAGGAAGCTAAGGTACAGTTAGCGTATGAAATGCTCTGAACCTTAAGATTTACTATCTTTGCTACAGCATTAAATAAGCTTAAAAAACATAGGATTTTAAACATTTTTGTTAATAAATAGTCAGTTTGCACTACCTTAGGCTCTTGCTTGAAACTGAAATTTCAAACTACTTATTGTGGTTGGCTGCAAGAAGAGTTACTTTCGGCCCAAAATCCTCTTGACAGAAATCCCCACTGACACAAAATTACCGTGAGATTCCTCACAGTGTGGCTTATTCAAATTTCACCTTTACTGATGAAGATTTCCAGGCAGTGTTGAAAATACATGACTGTTCTTAGACTGGTAACAATTAAACCCCATGATTTCAAAGTCACAGTAGTTTTGATTAACACTAGTCAACACCTGGGATGCATTTGATATAGCTATACTCCATGGAATGATCTCAAAACATTTGGCTAAACAAAAGCCTACTGCACTACTCCTACAAGAGGATTTCAGATATCCAGACTACTAATATTCCAGAACAAACGTAAAATCTGTTACAAATATATGAAGGATGGCATGTAAATGTACTGTGTAACTTCCCCAGATGAAATTTGTCTTTTATGTTTTTCACAAAATATGTGCAAATATAAGGTCCCCAAGTGCTAGAATGCAATCAGCTGACTTTCACACTTACAGTGAAGCTTTCATTACACAGTAAGCATATCCCACTGTGTTAATCCCCTTACAATGCAATTATCACCTACCAGATGGGATGGAGCATTTAACAGGCTAAGGGGATTATCTTGTCCTTTGCTCTGCCTGAGTAAAGTGCAGAGAGATGAGCAGTTATCTTTAACTGCAGTAAAAAGGATAGTGAAATGCTTTGGCAAAGCCATCTTCAGCAATGAGGAGAAGCTGGAGTCACACTCAACTAACGACTGCTCTTGAGAAGCAGAAAAGCAGTTCTCACAAGTCCCAAAGAATTCTTTGGTGCACCTTTAACAATACCTGGGATAAGAAAAGGATCAATTTTTTTGCCACATAACCTTCTCTTGTGACACATCACCAGAATAACAACTGAATTGTGATAGAAAGCCAGTCACTGATGCATACGTGGTACTGTACGAATGTAATACACAACCCTGAGCTACAATACAGGTGAGCTATATAAGAGAAAAAACTATTCTGTCTTTGACCCCGTAAATTTTGATCTTATTTCTGCAAAGGTTTACATGAAGCTGGCTACATATGCACTGTAAAGATTTCTGTGTCAGTTGGCCAGAACTCTCAAAATATGTCTACAGCTGCTGCAAGAAAGTATGTCCAAATACAGTCTTTCTACTGAAAAGTTGAAAGATATTTCAAATTCTCCACTAAATTCAAACTCTCTAAAAGACTATTTTCTATACTGATAATCATATATGACAGTGGCCCAAAAAACTAATCAAAACTATTCCTTGAAGACTGATGAAGTGCAATGATACTAATACGGAGTCTGTCAAGAGCATGGTTATAAAGAAAGAAATGACAAAAACTTTTGGTAATTAGATTAATATTGATATTTTTATTGGAAATCCATATTTCTACATGACACCTAACAGAACCATGCTGATGAACTCCAGAGAACAGAGTAGGCTGCAGCAGCAGGGCAAGAGAGGAAGTACTGAGGAGCCTGCAGTGCTCCTGTCTGCTACCGAGCTGCATCACTGCACCCAATTACCCTGAAAACCTCTGAAGACTTTTTGCAGAGACTGACACATCATCACAACAGCATTTTTGCACTTGATTTTGTGTTGCTCAACGCTGCCAAGTGAAGCAGTTGCATGCAGTGCTCAAGCTGTCCAAACTCCCAGTGAGAGAAGTGGTACAGGCACTGGAAGGCATTCTGGCAACTGCCTGCACCCCTAACAGGACTTCACTCCACTAGAAAGAATCGTCAGCTGTTCCTAGGGTGAATCATAGCAAAGATCACAACAGTGAAATGTGGTGGTACAATTCACACCACTATCCAGCCCTGTCACAAAACTAACAGCACAATAACATGAGGCAAGCTGCTAAAAACCAGTAACAGAATAAGCAGGAACTGGGATTAGACACCTAAGCTGCAGCTGCTGTAGCCAGTTTGCTTACTTTGTGCTCATTCTGAAGCTAAAACCAGCGGCCAATTTATCTACTTCCCAATAGTCACTGGTGACAGTAAACGGCTGGCAGACTTCTGAATCAGAGCACTTATCCCCATGCCAACTTTTACATTACAACAGGTTTATGCAGTGACAGTACCATACTGTTGCCAGGTTAGCAGCAAGCGCCTTCTGATCCATGTTAACTTATTCCAGTATTCACTAACACACACATTAGTCACTCATGCTACAAGCATATGCACAGATATTGGAAAAACACTGTTGTGGTACTCTTTGTAAGAAGGTGTGAGAATAACTGGGTCTGTGCCAAATGCAGGCAGATCTGCGGATGGAACTCAGTTGGTTATTTCCTAGGACAGTAAGTAACTGGGAAACATCGTACACAGACTGCAGTTCCCTTTTCACAGACTGACAGATCACTGCCCAATTAGCTATGAAAGTAAATACAGCAAAATTCATTAAGCCCTTACAAGTAGATTTTAAACCCTTTGGAAAGTAACAAGAACCTGAAGTTTTGGACCTTCAGGTACAGAATCTAGACTGGTGGGGTAAAGAAAGGTAGAAATTAGCTCTTATATTTAAGTTCCTCTTTCATATATGTACATACACACATGCACATATGCCAACACAGAAGTGGTATGCCAATTGCATGGCAATTCTATTACGCAAAGAATTCTTGTCTCTGAGACTAATGTCATGCAGATCTCTCTCCTAATCCTCTAATTACTCTTCCTGTTCTACTGTGGGAACTCAGTTCCCTGTTGCACAAAACACACTGGCAGTGTAATCATTCATTAAAAATGTAAAATCGGTGCACTTAGGTCAATTCATTCTTTAGCGCAATGTTGCAAAAGTACTCAAAACTCCCACTGGCAGTCCCATGCAAAATATTATTAGAAAATACTCATGATGACAGAGGAAAGAAAGGGGAGGAACTACATGTTAGGATGGAGTTAAGAGAACTAACCAGACACGTGGCCACCAACCACATCCACTTCTGACCAAGTCAACACATGTGCTTCTTTCAAAGCACGAGCTGCACCTGGGTCAGGGCAACCCCTGGTATCAACACAGGCTGGGGGATGAACAGACTGAGAGCAGCCCTGCCAAGGACTCGGGGTGTGCTGATGAGCGAGAGGCTGGACATGGGTGAGCAGTGTGCACTCACAGACCAGAGCACCAACCGGATCTTGGCTCACAAAGCAGTGTGCCCAGCAGGGCCAGGGAGGGGATTCTGCCCCCTATGCTCTGCTCTGGTGAGATCCCTCCCAGAGTGCTGCATCCAGCTCCAGGATTCCCAGCCTGGGAAGGGCATTGCCCTAATAGAATGAATCCACAGAAGGGCAACCAAGATGATTACAGGGATGGAGCGCCTCACCTATGAGGAAAGGCTAAGAGAAATTAGATTATTCAGCCTGGAAAACAGAAGCTTTGGGGATATTTTAATTGCGGCCTTCCAGTACGGATCATGTAGTGACAGGACAAGAGGGAACGGCTTTAAACTGACAGTGAGTAGGTTTAGATCAATGTTAGGAAGAAATTCCTTACTGTGAGGGTGATGAGGCACTGGCATAGGCTGTCCCAAGAAGCTGTAGATGCCCTATCACCAGAGTTTTCAGGCTGTGAGCAACCTGGTCTAGCGGAAAGTATCTCTGCCATGCAGGGGTCTGGAAAGAGATAACCTTTAAGGCCCCTTCCAGTCTAGGCCCTTCTATGATTCTATGTTTAAAACTCACAACTTCAAGCCAATGTTCATCAAGCAGAATGCAGTCAGAAACCTGTTAAGACCTTTAAATTCTTCTGTGGAACATTTCCTAGCAATGACTACAGGAGAACTAGAAGCTCTGTACAAATGTTACGAATTCAAAAGGTCTAATAAGTTTGCTGTTGTCATTGACCTTCATCCTTCAGCTGAGAAAATAACACAAAACAACAATCAATACCTATTTAAAAGAAGCTGTAAAGAGAAATATTTTTAATTGTCAGGACATATAGCATAATTCAGCACACAAAAATGTCTCACCAATAACTGAAAATATCTTACTGAAACTGAATTTGTATGGAAAAACTATTTAAAATTTTGTCTTAAGCTGCAAGAAAATGTTCAAAATTTACTCATAAAGTGGTTCTACAACTGTATATAAATGTTAGTTTAACAGCCTGAAGCAAATTACACTATTAAAAAATGAAAACTATCTACATTTTTTGTTTTGCCATATTACTATTGGCAATGACCAAGGAGAGCTTCCTCACACCATTAACATAGCCAAATCTAAACTAAGACAATACTATAAAATCTCACAGGAGAATGAATACTTTTAATTTTCCATGGAGTAGAAAAACTAACATTGAACTACAACTGAATAAACTCATCATCCTCATGAGAGATTAAAACTATACACAGTAAGACAAGCTGAAATTAAAAAAAAAAACAAAAAAAAACAAGCCAACATTTTAGGAATTCTATCATTATCTTCAATATCTTCCCTTTCCTGCCTCTCCAGCGACTACAGTGTTTGTCAACAGGCACTCTATCATTACATGGAAGCAACTGTAAGTTGTAATCTCAGTTTGATGTTACAGAGCTCCTACCCATTTACATACGATTGCTTCTGATGTTGCTGCCTAGGTTTTAATAAGCAAAGGCACTAATTTACTCTATTTCTTTTCTGTCACAAATCACTGTTTTCACAGAAGATAACACACTTGCACATGGGAAGTATCCGCAAAAGTAACCTTTAATGAGCCTTTCAGCGAGAATTAAGTGTCTCTCAAAATGCCTATCAAAATCACATGAACCACCAAATGAGCCTGTAATTTAAGTCAAAATACAGAATCTGTAATTTCACCAGTTGGTTTGCAAGCATAAATTCAATTTATAGTAAAAACTACTATTGTTTATGGTCCTATTTCATAGTGTCAAAGATAATTCCTATTTAACCTTAACTGGAACTGATATACTGTAGAATATATATTACCAAGTTGTTAAATGCAAAAAATCTTTCAAATCCCAAACCTTCAGAGATACGTTAAAGCTATTTTAAAAAAAGAAAAAAAAAAAAAAAAAAAAAAAAAAAAAAAAAAATAAAATAAAAAAAAAAAAAAAAAAAAAGAAAAAAAAAGAAAAAAAAGAAAAAAAAAAAAAAAAAAGAAAAAAAAGAAAAAAAAAAAAAAGTACACTGGTACAAATAGATTTCATTTTCTACACGAAAGACAAAACAAAATAGAAGTTGAGAGCCTTTGTTCTCTCATTTCACAATTGCACTCTGTCTACTTTTTCAAGGTGAATGATAACCTCTACCAGTACACTGTATGATTATGCTATGATAGTCCCTCAAACAACAGTGTTGTAAGTACCAAAAGAACATCATCATGGCAAACAGAATATTTCACTGTATTTCTCTTTTTAAAAAGGGTTGTTTGTTTTTTTTCCTTGATTAGCTTAATACCGACACAGTTTTTTACCCATTGTAGGAATACAACAGTGTAAAAGGTATTTTGTTCATGTTTTGTTTCTGTGTGACCTGCTCTGGGTGACCTGGCCTTGGCAGGGGTTGGACAAGATGATTTTCAGAAGTCCCCTCCAACCCTAATGATTCTGTGATCTTTAACAACTGGCTTTATGTTCTTTTAAGTTATGCAAGTCTAAGTTTCAATCTCAGAAACATGGAAGACTAAAAGACCACCACAACATGAGACAAATCTGTGAAAAAACTAAGTTGGACAGTCTTTAGAATAAACTTCAGGTACCTGAGTCGTATGATAAATTGATTATCTTCCAAATTCACACAGCATTGAAGAAAATAACAGCAATTACAGACTTACACAGGTCAAGTCTCTCAATAGTTGAAGGCGCAACTAATCTCCTGAAAACACTGTATAGTCTTTCCTTTCAAAAACTATGACAAACAAGATGTATAGCAACCTATACATGCAGGAACTCCAAACAAAAATTTTGAGCATCAAAGAAATAAAGGACATATATAGTTATAATTTTAGACTACCCTCCATATTCTTAAGAACAATCATCTACAGGATGAAGTTTTACCAGTATTCTATGAAATACAATAATGTAGCAAAAAAGCTACACTAGAACTGTGAATCTATGCTGCATGCAAACTATATCCAAGTAATGCAGCCTCCAACATCAAGCAAGATCAACACACTGTTTTAAACCATATTTAACTCCTATGAAATAAACATAACACTCCTGAAATAGAACAGCACAGGAAGAGTACGAAAAACTATCCTACATTAAAATCAGAATAAACCAACATTGAAATTATAAAGCTGAACACTGAAAATGGTGATTACAAGAAACTCAATTTGGTCTTGTAACATGGTTGACACCATGCCCCATCCTGGGACAAAGTCCTGCAGGCTCTCCTCCTGCCACAGACACAACACTCGGAATATACTAGAAACCAAGAGTAGTTGGGGATATGACTTTTTATTAAGCTTCTATGGGTCTGATCAATGAGTTATACTCGTAAGGAAAATAATCTTCTGACAGACCATTCAACGAAATCTAAATACATACAAAAAAACTTTTCAAATACAAAAGAGACAGCAATAGATCTGCAGAAGTGACAAGGGCAAACAAATTCACACTGTCTATAGCAGCTTGGGGAGAAAACAAGATGATGCCACATGCATTCCACCTTAGTGTTATGACCTGAGAGGGAGCTGTGTCTCCTTTGCAGACATGGCAATGAAATCACAAGTCCTGACTACTGCACACATCTGCACATCCACACACATACTGTAAAACAGCTGCAATTTCTGTCATGGACATGGTATAGGAATTTTGCCCATTGGGAACAATGACTACTTGTCTGATATTACTATAAAACTAAACTTTTCCTACAAAAACTGGTACGTGGTTAATGTAGGAATGGGTCAATCTTAGGAGAAATTCAGCTGTAAAGTTCGTAAATAAATAAGCAAAAACCCTCAAAATTCCATTCCAGAAAGATAAGGAAATGTCCTCAAATACCCTCATAATAAACTTACTACTACAGAGGCACTTCTCCTGGCTCCTCAAAAATTTGTTTTGCGAGTTTCTCTCAACCAGTGTTTTGCACCTCAGCAATAATAAAAAACTACCATTGGAAAGTATCAGAATTGCACCTTCCTACTTTATTTGGCTTGATAACCTTTGACTCATCCCATTATGTAATTCAAAAACATACTGGTTGAAAACTACTTGCAGTTTAAACTAAAAACTGATTTTGTAATTGAAAAACATTGCAGTTTGTGATATGAGCGGCATTATTGCTTTTGAGGATCTCACTGTGACACAACAAGTTTTGCTGTTTTTCAGAAATTACCTTTTTATAAAAAATTAGAATAAGATAACCTCTTACTCATCTAGTTCATCTATTTGAATTTTACTTCCAGTTTCATACTTGGGCTTGCCTTTTTTGTTGCTTTGTGGCATGTTCTTTTAAAAAAATAAATAAAAAGATAGTTTACCCAATTAGAAATTCTAGATCTACTCAGATACTCTCTGGAGACTTCCTTAATAGAGCATATAAAATTGTAAAGCCCAGCTTTCAAAGATCAGAAAATCCCTAACTACACTAACTTCTTCAGATACAACAAAATCCTACCATTCCCTCCAGGCCCCAGAGAAAGAAGTTGGAACGAGGCATTTTCTTAAACACTGCAATCCTCAGAGCAAATTGACAAAAATGCAACTTCTGTGTTCAGAAAAATTCTGTTGCAGCAAACTGTGCATATGGCCAAATTCACTTGATGCATATGCAGTCTGAAAGCTGAAAGGCTCAGGTAACTGGAGAAATGAACCCATAAAGTAAAATCACACTAAGCACATGCACATTGCTCTGAATTACTTAGAAATGTGACAGATTCTATAAATTTCTCATGGAAGCAAAAAGGAAATTGTGACCAAAGCAAACAATTCAAAGAAGTTTGCACTTTGTACTCTAAAAATTCATTTCTGGATGAAATAAGTCATAGAACAGGTTATAAGTAACTTCAACTGAAAACTCAGAGGGGTGCCAAGCCAAGGCAAAGCAGATACACGGAATAAGAAGCTTGAGTCTGAAAAAATTTGTTGTAGCTTGTACTGGCAACAGAAAATGGGATTTTAACAGGGACATACCATTCTCACCTGAGAGTACTGGTCCTTCTTCAGGTAGTACTCCTCCTTTGCTAGAATGCACCAAAACAGGGCAGCTGTTTAACACATATTTCATGACACGTGTATGGGCACGTAGCAGAGAAAAGATTCTTAGGGGACATTAATGCACTCCTATGAAGAGAGCTAAGCAGGTTAAGTGATAATCAGACATGCCATAAGCCAGGTTTGGAATTCTAGCATCTTAACTCACTGAATCCCCAGATGGGTCAAATATGTTCAAAAATACAAAGAAATACGGCATGAGTTGATAAAAAGCTTGGAACAGTTCTGGGAGAAGAAAAACACTTTTAAGAATTTTCATTTAACCCTGGTATTTAATAGTCATGACATATGCAAAAAAGACATTTTAAATAGCAATTTTAACAGAAGTCAACTAAGTAAGATTAAGTAGTTTGGAATCCAGCTTCACAATTAAGAGAGCTACAGTGCTACGTATTTTTTCTATAAGAAGTGTTACAGCTTTGATATCAGCATGACATACTTTGCCACCTCTGATGTCTGGTATCACTCACAGCTGCTCAACAGTGTTTTCCACAAACAACAGTCAACTCAGACAATGCACAAATGGACAAACACAGCTTAAACCGGAAAACAAACCATGTCCTCGTCAACTCCAAGCCAGCACTACAGTCTGAATTCTGAAGCAGAGATAACTGCTCAAAAAAGAAATTATACAAAGGTTTAATTATAAGGAGCATCTCAAAAACCTTTTATGCTGATGAATCCTCTAAGAAGCTACCAAAACAAAAGAAAACCCCTGGTGGAGTAAGGATGCAAACACTTACACTGAAACCAGAATCTCGCAAATTCACAATTTTTATAAAGGGAAGTTAGTCGTGAGGAAAGAGGAAATAACACTCGGATTTTAGGGAGGCTGATCCCTCCAGGGGGTCAAAAGTGAAAATTATCTGCATCAAGGACTCTGTCAGGGCAGGAGGCAGTAGCATGGGGATGGGAGTGGATGAGTTGGAAATGTGAAGGTCAGCTGGGCCTCACAGACAAGGGAAGATGGTTGCAAGGACAATGTTGATATGCTTGTCAGTGATCAAGTACCATGATCACATGCCTGTTCTATTGCTGTCAGAGGTTTTTTCCCCCATTTCTCTTATTGTAGTCCCTTACATCACACCTAAGCCAAGTTGACAGAGTTTCATCTGCTAAGTGCCTCCAGCTATCTCTGTAAGTCATTACCTTATATACTGTTCAAGCAATACTTAATACTTCTTACACATCCAAATTAGTTGAAACCAAAAATGCCAATTAAAAAGCTTTCTAGATCTGTATTCCTACAAAATACTAGGCATTATTACATGATACATGTCACAATATCTATTAGGTGTTCTGCATCTGTTCCCTGGACACTGTTTTTTATTGGTTCATTTACTGTTTAAAAACTTTTGCACTATGTATCAGACAGGGAGATGAAAGCTTGCAAACCAAATGGGAAAAACAAACTTTGAAGTGTTAATTCAATTTTGGTTCATAATCACATTATTTAGGTGTTTTCATCATGTCAAATCTCATTTACTGTATGATAAGAATAAAAGATTAAAAATTAAAGAACAGGGCTCCTTTGACTTTTTATTTGCTTCCAGCTGAGACTCTCAGCCAGGAGCCTAGATTTCTGCATCTGTGCTTCAACTAAAAGGGCAACCATTGCTCCAGCTGGGACATTTCCACGATGATTTTGAACAGGCTCCTCTTTCCAGGAATACTCCAGCTATCATTTTCTTTTCTTCTGTTTTGTTTTTTTGGGGTTTTTTTTTGTTTTTTGTTTTTTTGTTTTTTGTTTTGTTTTTAAGCACAGCACCAATTCCACTAACTTTTTAAGACAGCTGCACTCCCTTCCTAGTTTTTCCTAGATAGAATCAAAAGTTTCATCTTTGGTTAATCTAAAACACTATATTTTAAGTAAGTCCTGGTTTCCTGAGCATTTCCTGTAGTTAAGCACTGTACAGTGAGATACAACAGAATATTTTTTTCTTTCATTACTCTGATGGAGTTTGTTGACATTAAATAAATCAGTACCAGACCCATTTCTCTACTCCAGCTTCTGCTGGAAGTTGTGTTCTGGGGGAAGTTGTGTTGTTGGTGTTTTGGAGGGGGTGCTTTTTGTACAGGGAGCACAAGGCAGATAAATCTTTTAACTGAGTAAGACAGCAGCTACTATTTATCTTCTATCACTGCATTCACACATACAGTATTTAATGCAAGCTTTTGTAAACCATTTGTCTGAAGCACTTCAAGAAAGAGGTGCTAACAGTATTTTTAATTTAAGTTGAATTTTAAGAAATACAGGTTTCCCTTTGGTTTGGGCTTTTTTTTCTCCTGGAGGTATTCTAAAAATAGAAATAGCTGAGAATATCCTGGCCAAAAAATTTATTCTGCACACACAGCACATCAAACATCTTGTCTTACCTTAAAATACAACTGGAAACATTAAGTATGTTTAATATATTGAATCCTTGAAGGAAAAGAAATATTTATGAGCTGCCATAACCTTCTGGCAGCATACTTGCCTCTCAGTGACTCTGCTTCTCCAGACTAATGTTACAGTCTGCAAAAGCAGAAACATTTCCCAAGAGCACAGACAGGTTAAAGTTAAATTCACTTATGTTTTTGGAGCTTCCTCCTAAAACAAACATATGAGTGTGTGACTCTTCAGGGCAAATGCAAAAATCCAAGTCAAAATTACAGACTTTTACCCTTTGGTAATTTATTTACTATGGTTTTTATTAAATGAAACTTTTCAGAAACTTTTCAGAACTTCCTAACTATTCAAGGGCCTGTTTCTTGTAACCTTCTGATTTCACAGCCAGGTTATGTTGTGATTACAGCTGTAACAGGTTCAGACACACACTAAAGTATGACAAAACAACTTTGAATGTTTTTACATCATATCTGAAGTACAAGGACAAACCAGTCTTAAAAAAAATTGCTGGTGTTTTTAAAAAGACAATAGAAAAGTACTGGAATTATTTAAGACTTTATATTTCTGAACTGCAATTCCTCATTATTTTTTATCATCTAAGTGTTAAGTGATACTACTCTACAGTGGAAAAGATAAATTATAGACTGAGCTTCCTACCACACTATCACAAATGCAATCAACAAGTGAAATGAAGGAAATGGTAAATGTAGCTATTGTGCCTTTCCACTGTACTAATCTTCCACACATTTAATTTAAACCTCTCTAATCACTCTGCCGTCCATTAAAGCTGTCAAAAATTGAATTAGTCTAGCTATGCACCCACTCATTTATGCACATGGACTTAGTCAGATTCCCACACTGTAAAAAACTGGCTTTATGCTGTAAACTTTGTTCAAATATCAGGAACTGAAATAACATACCAGTTTTAAATTAAAAGCAACTCTTCTTGGAATGGACAGACTTTAAGCCACATTTTAAAACAGAGCCACCTCAAATTGGCAGTCTTAAGCTCAGACAGCAAATGTTGCTGAGACCTGGCCTAAGCCCCAGACATGGGATGGTCCCCTCCATCTCATACTTTCCTGACAGTTTTTCAGAAAACAGTTGCATATACTGTTCCAAAACAGCACAGCAATGTTTAGTGCCTCAACAGCCTGGTAAAACAAGTAACAGGGCATTGCTTCCTGTTATTCTGGTCTCATTAAAAAAAAAAAAAAGTGTACTTTTACTGAAATTGGGACTTCTTCAGCTAACATATATACTTTGCTCACAGTTCCTACTTCTGATTTCACAAGATTCAAAAGTTATCCTGACCAGCAGCATTACTTCACTTTCATCCAAACTCACAAGAGCAAAACACTCAAATTAATTTAATCTCCACATATTTTACTAGTATTGTATATGGGGAAAGCAGAAGATTTAAATCACTACACCACTATCTGATGCCAAATTCTTTGAAGTATTTCTCAGGGTCAGCCAAGTCCTGAAAGAAGTTCTTGCTTCTTGAGTGATACAATCCTGTTCCTGCCCTCCCCCACCATGCACAATCTTAGAAGTTTTGTTTTAAAAAAAACATCATTCCAGAATTAAATCTTGTTCAGGAAAGATGAAAATTAAGTTCTTTACCATATTTTCAAAATCTAAAGGAATACAGTAAAGGCATGAATATGTCTTTAGCACCAGGCTGGCAAGAATATGGAGGGTGATGCATTTCATCATGACCCTATATACCAGATAACTGGAGGCAGCTACTTGTTGCATAACTTGATAGTTATTCTTAATTTAAACAAAATACCACCCAGATACTGCAGCTCTCTTTAAGTGACTGAAGCTTACAGTAACTAGCTCTCAAAAACTGCAAATGTCAAAAGCATTTACAAATACTGGAGCATTCTTTGTGTTTGATCTCCTTCAATACTTTTTTTTTTAATTGTTTATGTATCTCTATGGTGCCATATTTTTCTGTTAAATATATTCTTTGCAGTTTTTGTTAATCTCTCCCCTCTTTTTAAAAGGGAACTTACCCAAATGCTTATTCCTACGAAGAATAACATTCCTGGAGGCAGCATAAATGAACAGCCTATAGAGCAAGCATGGCACACAATTTGTAACTCCCAAAACCTAGCCACGCACAAAAAAAAGTATATTTTTCCTAGCTCTGACCAGCATTTCTCTTCAAAGTAGTTCAGAAACAGTGACATTATTAATGTGTACAGGTAAGTATAAAAGAGCTGAAAATATGTATTCCATATCAACTGGATATATATTATACATCAAAAGTTTTTTGCTTATTAATATTGAAAAAAACCTTCACAAGACTAACTATATCACCCACATCTAAGTGAAATGCAGAAAAAGAATCAGACACAAACACATTATTTTTTTAAATATCTCAACTTAAACAGCTATCAAACAAATTCTAATACACACAAACCATTTGCCTCCAATACTGGAGATTGCTGGAAAGGAGGATCTACTACTTCTGAAGTACTGACGTGAATGTTTTTAAGCAACTGCAACAAAAAGTCTAGATGATTTGATAAATTAAACACCTAACAAAAGCTTTGAAAGCAGAACAAGGAAAACCAGATATACTACAGATAGCAGGTAGAATGCCATTTACTTAAGCCTCAAAGCATTCTTTGAGTATAAGATTGTTTAGGATACTTTAAAATTACTTTAAAAGTGACAGTAAATCAGCTACAGGGAAGGTGGAATACAAACACAACCACAATACACTACAGGCTGCAACAACAAGATTTTAATGATAAGCAAGTTTTTGGATTTCGAAGTGACAGAGAAACCTTCTACACATTCAGTGGACAATTCTTACATTAAGAATGTAAGTTTTATACTAAGGCTTTGAATAGGAAGATTTTGACTTGTGTTTTATAATGAAATATTCTCTACAGTGTAACTCATCACTGAGCGGAATTTTCACAAGTGTTTCACATAGTGTTTCACAGCAGTGAAGTCTACTGTCACAGTCCTGCTCCTGGCTTTCTCATTAAGTTTTTAGGCAGCTGGGCTCTTGGTCCAGCTGTGCTGTGTGGTTACAGCCATGGTAACACTATGCCATAGCATGTGGGACAATGTAATAGTCACAGCACCAATTTACAGTATCTTAATAGCCAAGAAGCTGTATTTGAAGATCAAGGCAAAGCACCCTGTTGTCCATATTCACTTTATCAAAAGGATAAATTCTTGTATAATGGAGAACACTATGAACTGGGGTGACCAATGAAGTTGCCATCCTAAATTTTTCCATCATGCCTATTCCACGGTGGCTGCTGGCAAGAATTGAACACAAGTAGCAACTGAGGTACCACTGATTTACTTCTGGTAGGTTACACTTGAGTTCACACAGGATTTGGTACACCACCTTGTCCAAACATTCCTACAGCAAGTACAGACCCCTCCGGGACAGGAGCAAGAGCACAGCCAAGGGGAGTAACCACATGCAACACCCCACTTGCCCTGTACAGGGTGCCAGTCAGCACACAGCATCTGTGCATGGTTTTCTTTATTTGCTCAATTGTCTTTTCACTGGAAAAGAATGACAACAAAACCCTAATAAACACACAGGTACTAAAAGATCTTAACTATTGTTACATTCATGCTTCTCACATAATGTCAAAAATTTCAATTGAAAAGAAGAAAATATTGACCAATGCCTGTCAAGTAATGATTCACAAACACTGAAGGAAAATAAACTGTCAGCAAGCCATGAAGAACACACAGAGAAAAGATGCATGATCTGAAGCACCTTTTTTGTTAATAAAGACAAATTTGCTAAACTTCAGATTAAATGCTTAGATACCTAGTTCGGGCAGACATAGTCCTAAATTAAGCAGATAAAATTAAGGACCTGTAAATTTTCTTTCAAAAAGGACTTACAAGTTTCTTCATTTCAGGTTATTAAGAGAGAATTAATTCTACTAAGACTTTCACTATACTATCGCTTTGTGCACTTTGAAAGCATTCTCTGAATCCTTTGTGTATTCATTTCTATGGGCTTCCTATAGTCAGATTATTTGACAAGAGGCTGAAATGCAAACATTTAGGTTTTCTACTTTCAGTGTAGAAAGTGTATCCTTGGTAAGTTCTATTTTTCTGCTTTTGTTATTGTTTTCTACTTTAATAGCTTTCTTTTTAAAAACGTAGATAAATTTCAGAGGAAAAATACTTCAAATATCAATTATTTATAGCGATCCAACAAACAAGGAAGAAAAGCTGTGACTTAGCCTAGTTAGGAGAAAGACAGGAGCCCCTCTGGGAACTTTGTGACTTCCAATACTTATCTGATCCTCTACTCTATATTGATGTTTCTGTATTTCCTCTCATCAAGAGCAAAGTATGCCTGCAATTCTCTACAGCAATTTTCCAGTCCCTTTCTGTAAAGATTACTAAATTTTATAACTGACCTTGCACTTTAACATAAAGTAGAACTTTGCACTTTGTTCCCTCTTCCTATATGTGTTCATAGGGACAAACATATCTTCTGAATCAGGGGCTCTGAAATACAACTTTCTCATTCTTATTCAAATCAACAAAGGATTTAATACAAACAAAAACCTACATCTGATAACATTCTTACAAAAGCATCCCTCAGGTTTAAGTCGTGTTGTAAAGTACCTACTTTTAAAGGAAGCAAAACATACAGTCTTGGATGACAGGCTTCTGTAAAATTCCTTGGTACAAAAAGTGGTAGACTGGAAATGAGAGACAACATGGATATAGAATCAAACCAAAGAAGGTTTCTTTTACAAGGTAAACTCATTTTAATGCTTCAGAAAGAACAAAGTTGAAGATTACTCTCAATAAATGAATGACTTTTCATCTGTGGATCCAGTTTTTCAAAACAGGTCTGTCTGGTACTGCTTCATGAAGTATCAGATCTAGTCCAAATTTAAATAAGCTGAATCACATCCCATGGGGCTCCCAAGCTCTACTAGTCCTTATTCCTCCTACCCTGGCACCTGCATGTGTCTCAAGCACAACTGACTGGTTCGGAATATATAAATTCATGAACGAGAATACTCATCTGCCTTCCTTATCACAGCAATTAAGTCAGGACAACTTCTGTCATCCTGATAGCAAGGATATCTGGAACTACAACTTTTCAAACTCCTCATTACCAGTCTACCCACAACATTGCTGCACTTTAGACACTGGCTCTCACCTGCAAAGGGGAACAGCAGTTCCACACCACAGGCTTCTCTGGTCTCAGCTTCTTTAAAGCGCTACATCAGAGACTGAGGACAAACACACTGCCACAAAAATAATTTTTAGAAACTACTGTTGAAAGCCACAGTCCCTAATGGCAAACTACCTACCCAGCCTTGCTCCAGGAAAGCCAAAACAATCTGGAGACTGTCTTGGATGCAAAAGGAGCACACTGAAAAATTACCCTGAAGAACAAGAAACCATCCCATGCCAAGCATAATTTTTTTCCAACCATTTGGGATTCTGGGACAAGAGCTAGGAGCCCATAGAAGAAAGTTCACATTTGCATTTAAATTCTCAAACTGAATTCTAACTGAGCATGACAAACAATACATGACAACAGAAAGGAAAAATTCTTCAAAATCACTTCTGGGACTTTCCACAGTGTATCATTAAATTCACATTTTGGCAATATGTGTTTGAAACAGAGTAATCACAAAAGCAAGCAGTTCATCTGCAGCTCATCTTAGCTTAATGAATCCTAGGCATGTCAAGACACGTTCCTGGGAACATGACCATGCTACTTTCAAATGCAATTTGGCAAAACCCCAAAGCTAACTCATCTGTTTTGAACTTCATGCTTTATCACATTCACTTTTTCCCCCCAATAATTTGTCAGCTTTTACTAATCCGCAGAGTCCAGTCCACCCAAATTCCTCCCTTTATTCACAAGAACGTAACAAATTTTACATTTAAAATGGCATAATACCCAATTTAGAAACATCACCTCCTTCCTACTCTATGTTTAGGCCATAAATATAAAATCTGGCTGCACTGCATAGCACCACAGTTTGAGACTTGTAATAAAAAACAAAGCCACTGAAATTCTACTTACTGATGTTAAAATAAAAAACAAAACAGTTCTGAAATTGAACCTTTCATCTTCAAAGATGATTTTATTGGATTATATGCAATGCTATCCCCAAAGTATTTCATATCATTATTAACAACATACATTTCTGTATGAGCAAAACCAAGGGGCTTTTCATGGCTCCTTTCAGCCACTGCCGTTTCAGCTGAAGGAACGCTAGGGATTCCAAAGAATGTGTATGTGTAAAGCAGACTGTAAATACGAAAGATTTTTTTTTTAAGGGGATAAATAAAATGTCTTTCTTAGTCATATTCCAAAATGCAGAACTCAGCCACTCACTGTGCGGCAGAGCTGCTGCAAATTTACATCACAGAACCTCAACTAACTTTTGTCATGATTACAGACTGCAGTAAATGATACTGAGGTGTAACAGCCATTGCACTATGTTTCAATGCACTGAATGTAGTAAAACCATCCATCAAAAACTGAAGATGCCAAACCACTTCACATATTAGTAAGGTTCAAATTTTGGAATGCTATCACTTTTGGGAACACCATGTTTACAAATCTTAAAGAAAAGTATTTGCAAAAATTCTTAAAGTACATGTAAAATAGACTTTTAAAAAAATTTCTCTTGGCCACTCATATGCACATACACAACATTCCACATCACTTTTTAATCAAAACTCAAAAAGGCAAGGAGCATATCAATATACTTCAAAGCCAGTTCCTTCAACACCTCACTGTTGAATCTACTACCTAAATATTTTATAAATCAAAATCTTACATTTTGAGAGCTAATCCCAATCCCTTGGAATAAGGTACTCCTCAAAGAACCTTAAGCACACTGAAAAACACAACCTACCTACACACTGTATTACTGCCCCATTAATTTTTTGTTTCTGCTCAGGTAAGCAAATTTTTACCAATGACCACTTCCTGTAAATGAAGCAGACTGATAAAATATTATTAGCAAAATATATTGTTATGTTCCAATTCCTGCTGTTCCACAAACAGAAAAAAAATCCATTTGAAAACATTTTATACACTGAAAATACAATGGGAATAAACTAAGAAGGTCCCGAGTAGATTTAAAGCAAAGCCTAAATGCCATTAAGAAAAACCCAATTATCATACTCAAACTAAAGCAGGAGTCATTATCTAGAGGAATTTCATTTTAGAAACCAAATTACTCACTTGAAGATTTAGGAAAAAGACGGATCAGCAATAAGTGCTGGGGTATTTTTTCCCAGAAAAAAAGAAATTAAAGCCTGCAGAGATCTAGATCTACAGTATCTAGAGACCCTTTTTCCAAACAGAAAGCCATAGATGTCTTGATCCTGTACAGACAAGTTATTCTAGTAATACAGATTTGCCTCATAAGTAAACCACATAAGAAATCACAAATACCCCTGAAGTTATTTTTAACTGTGTAATGTATTCTCTGCTAACCCCAACAGAACGTGAATACTGACAACTCTTTCTATTATCCATCTTACAGAAAACTTCTCCTCCTTATAAAAAGACAGAAATGCTTCCAAACCCAATGCTCGGGACAGCAAAAGAAAGTTTGAATTCATGAACTAACAGATTTTCAGAGATGACTGGAAAGACAAAACCAGAAACTGAAAGCACGAAATCCGTATTTCCAAGTCCAAAGGAGAAAAGGGGAAAGAAAAACCAGCCCCAACAGAAAACTTAGTTTATTGAGAAAACAATGGAAAGAAAAATATTAAAAAAATTAATTAAAAATAAACAAAACAAACACAAAAGATCACCAAAAAGCAATTGGGAAAGCAGATGGCGACCTTTCACGGTCTAGAGAAGGAACCTGCTGTTGCACACAATCACAAAGTTGTAATTTTTTTCCCCCAGAAAGCCAAAGAGCACATCCACACTGTAAGACTGATGCCCAGAAGAGGCATAACACAACCAGCTCTGGGTCCTGCAGCTGCATGGTAGAACTTCACCCAGCTTTTGCATCATCCCTTCTCAGATTACTTTCCTACAGTTCTTTACATCAGAAAAGTGGTAACATTTCAAAGTACATTTGCTAACTAATTTGGACATACTTACTCTGTAAATTTTTTTAAACCATTCAACCAAAACACTTCGGTGAAACAATTCCCAAAGCACTGGTACTGTAGGGAAACTATTCAAGGAGGTTACCACCAAACACAGCCTAGAAAAGAGCAACCAAGTTGCTTAGGTCCACAGCAGTCAGACCTGAGGTCCCTGAGCAACTCAAGTGCAGCCCCAGGTCCACTGCACTATGCAACACAACCCAGTTTGGCAATGGTGGGGCAACGAGAGGAAGAAAAGCAGGACAGGCTACTGTCTCCAATGTTGCTACACCACGGCACAGCACACTCAGCCTCCTCACATCCGGCAAAGAAACAGCAGGACAGAAGGCAAATTGCTGTCTTCCTCATTCCACTTACAAAGCTTGCAAAGTCTACATGCCCCACCAAAAAGCCAGCAGAAAGTTTCAGGTGCCCCTGGCTCTGCAAATGAACCTGGCCTCGCAAGTTACATAACCAGGTAATCCAGAGACACTCTCCCTTCACCAGCACTAGCTAGCTAAGAGCAGCACTGCTGCCCAAAGCAAGCAGGACTTAGCACTGCTGGATACAAGTGCACCAGCAGTGATGTGTCTGACAGCTGGCTTTTCATCTGACAAAACGGAGGTGGTATCAAATACTGTGGAAAACCCATAGGTGAGGAAGAGATTTCTGTAACAACTTTGTTGGCTATAAAAAAGCACAAATTAGACTACCTAAGCCTTACTGGAACATCCCTTCTGCCTGGAAAGAGTCTGGATCCTTCAGGAACTTCAACACATAGGCCATCAAACTTCACAGCTTCCCCAACTCCCTTCTGGGTAGATTCTAAATTCACCTCACATTCCCTAATGCTGCTTTCTTTACATGCCTTAAAATGTTACGATTCCAATTCTAGCGTCCCCATACTTAACAATATTAAGTATTCCTTCTCACGTGGCAATCATTAAGACTGTACTAGATTTATTTTATTAAGTTCAGACTTGCTGTACATTGAATGGCTCCTGTCAACGAGTCTTATAAACCTGCTGATAGAAGCACACACCATAGCTGGTATGCAAATAATAATGAAGTCATAAGAAAAATTAGAAAGGATTATATTCTTTTCCTGAACAGATCTATCAACTTAATCACAGCATCAACAATTGGTATCAGGGTATAATCCCTAAAGTGTCATAATTTCAACACAAAACAAGATTCCTCATTTGCCTTGCAGAAAAGGAAAGGGCTTGGGTTGCAAAGCCTCCCTAGGCAGTATCACAGAAGAAGCTGGGTTTCACTCAGCTCTTTCTCCTCTCTTTACTGCGTCAAACACCTGCTCCAAAGCAGCCTTTTGGTCAGTTCCAACAGAAGAAAGGTATCTCACACCATTACAACGTGAACTTTACCAGACCAATTAAAACAGTACTACTTTAAATTCCACAACACTCCAGTCTCATCATCCTTAGGATATGGATTGATAAAACATGAGTGGGACCCTACTCAAGTACCAAAATAGGCAAGACTTGAGAGCACTGTAGCCAAACCATATCAAAAATAAATACGTTTTTAATGAGAAAATACCAATCTTCATTATTTTGTTACATATGTAAATAATGTTTATTAAGACAACATGCTTATCCAAATATTAGTCTATGTCAGCTATACAAACACAAACTATTCTCATTAACATCACCCTAACTTCACCTAATTTTCCACGTTTTATAGGAAATGAGAATTCTTCAGCCCAAAGGCTGTGCATCAAATAGTATTCTTCTTTTCCAATTTAGATGTTAACTTGATTAAACATTTTTCAGGAAACGTGAGACTCTCCCTAGCAAAGAGATACCTCGTACTCAAGAGGAGCAGCTGCTGACATATGGTAGTTTCTGGCTCCTGCCTGATCTTTCAGCTCTCCACAAGGTAGGAGCCGGTATCTACTGGGTAACACCATTAAATGCATCTCAAAACCATGAGGGCCCTTATACAATGCTCCTCAGCAACCTATCCCCAACATCTGACCATACCTATCCAAATTCTCTTCAGCTTCCTAAAAACCTTTTTATTCAAAGCACTGTAACAATCTTGTCCATTTAATTTTCCTCTTACTTTCCTTCTGCACATCTTCAGTTCTTCCCCTCTGCACTTCTGGTCCAAATTGCTAGTACCATTCCTTTTTAGTCCTTGTAACAGTTAATATACTTCTTTAAGTACAGCGTTCCATGTGAGGCCCTAACATAGTTGAACACAGCCACAGTATTTCACTGGTGTTCTGGACACAGGCACTCCTATGAATACATGCCAGAACAGTGTCAGTTTCCCTCTTTCCCTCAACAACATACTGCAGGTTTGAATGTTTTACTGCTCACTGTAAGCACCACCTCCTTTCCTGCTAATTGAGCAGTACTCTTCATTGTATATTTGTATGTTTTGGCATTTCTGTATTTGCCTATTTACGCAAAGTGCGTACATTTACTTTCTATTCTATCAGCCATTAAGTCAGGAAAAGTATTGACAAGTACTAGGCTCAAAAAAAAGCATATGAAACGTGAAATTTCCCTACAGTCTCACAGTGTAATATTCATACTACAGTTTTCCAAACAACTTATAGAAGCTGCAGCCTTCTTAACTAAGTTATGTAGACCACATACATACATTTTAGTGTGTGCCAAAAGCTCTTGTTGAAATATACAGGATCTACTGCTTCTCTACTCAAATATTCTGCTCCACCACTGGAGAAAACCATTGTTCAAGAGTATTGCAACCTAAGTTTAGGCTTTAGCTTAACAAACCCTAACAAAGTGACTCATCCTCCACTTTAACAAACATTGCTAGGTGTTCAAAATTCTTAACAACAACATTATTTAAAAAAACAAAGACACAAACAAAAAAACCAACCTGCAAAAAGACAACATACACTACTAACTACCTTATTTTAGAAGAAAGACAGAGTAGAGGTCACAGAAAAAAATAAATTAAAATCTGTGAAAAATGAAAAAAATGGCCATTAATATTAGACTTGATAGAACAAAAAAATTACATTTTCTCAAAGAACAGCTTCTCTTCCTCCCTTCTCTGATCTTCAGAAAAACTATGCAGTATTCACACTGACAGTCCTACCTTCAATCTCAGATCATACAGTTTGGACAACTGTCTCAAGGAAAAGAAATCTCAGCTTAAAAAAAATAAATGAAAACGAACATGTTAAGGGCCAGCAAAACTGAAAAGTGTTTCAAGCATTCCAAACTTTAATACAGAT
This sequence comes from Catharus ustulatus, assembly GCF_009819885.2. Classification (NCBI taxonomy): domain Eukaryota; kingdom Metazoa; phylum Chordata; class Aves; order Passeriformes; family Turdidae; genus Catharus; species Catharus ustulatus. Next base: position 49,655,371 of record NC_046224.1, read on the forward strand.
TAATGCAAAGCTAAAACAAAGATGCTTTTGACATTAAAATCTTAGGTCAGAGCAAAGACAACAGAAGTATTTCACTACTGGAAAGAATTCATTATTTAATTTTCAAATTCCAGTAAAAATTCCAGTCAAAACAGTGTTTATACTGAAGCATATTAAAATATGCATGTCATTTTGCAAAATTTCCTCTACACTAAACTCAGATATATAGCTTTTTATAGTCTGCTTCTATGTGCATTTTGAATAGTGCCTGCTTTTTTTTCCTGCAGAAGAATTACTTTGAAATACGTTCCCTCTGTAGTCTCAAGAGTCAACAGTCTTGCTATTAATGGACAACTTCATTATTTTTAATTTTGATATGCATTTGCCATAGTTAATGGACAATTTCATTATTTTTAATTTTGATATGCATTTGCCATAGTTGAATATTAATTTTATTCCAGCGCTGTCCTGACTTTACACACCTGAAAAACCTTGATCTGATCAGTGATCCTAATCTCAGTCACTTCAGGTCATTTTCAGGAACAAACTGTCCAGGATTTTTTTTTCCTTTACAGAGAAACAGCACTGTTTTCCTGTGTGTACTAATGCATAAATAATAACAAAAAAGTTTCTCTAGGTAATAAGGCCCTTCACATTTCCTCTGATCTTACTGATCAAAACAAAGCCAATAATGCTAAATTTGTCACAACAGAATTCTAACGGCTCATGCTAAAGAGTATATGATAATTTTGTCACACAAATATGCAACCAGCATCTGAAATTAATAACTCAACAACCACACACAATACCCTAAAACAAAGTTTGGCACTTACTGTATTTATCTGCAGGTCATTTACTTATTCTCTCCCATATTCTATTTCAACTGCATCTTACACTCGCCTAAGACAGCTCTACATTGACATTAGCATCTCAGGACACAGCTCTTGAAGCCTAAAGTAGAACAGACATCAATGAACTGCACTTAGGACAATCAAAAATTATTTTTAAACTGCCCAAACATACAGAGCTTTGGCAAGAGCACAAAATAACTACACAAAAGACAGTTAACAGAAAACAAACAGTAAGCACAAAGGACCAGTAATCCTGAATGATCTTTTACTACAGATACTACCACTATTAACTTGAGTAAGAGACAGCTCTCAAAGCAAAACCACCACTACTTTGCAGACAAGTTCACCTCCAAGACTCAAGTGTCACACTTGGTATGTACAGATGCACAGAAATATCCAAGTTAATCTTCTAACTACCCAGGTAAAATTAAGTAAGGGAAAGGAAATACTTGGAGCTTGTTCTAGCATCAGTTTCCTCTTTAACCACTTCATGAAATTAAATCACCATTGTCTTTCTCTGCATATGTAAATCCAAATTACAACAATGGTTTTCATTCAGAAAGAGTCATCATCTGATAGTTATGAAAAGTGCAGGATTATTAATTGCTTTGACATATTAATGGAGAGATAATCCTAAAACATGCACATTTCTGTATACTTTCCTGTCAAGTATACTTGCAAACAAAAATGAATCTCTCTACCTGCTTCCTTACAAAAACATGCTTGTTCACTTGAATCACACAGACAACTTAACAATCCCAACAGAACAAAGATTCTCATTTCACCAAACTTGGGAGACCGGGCAATAACAATCCACAGATCAAGATCTAAAGATATAAACAGTATACACACGCTTATGTGTGCATGCAGATCTCAACAAAAAGATTTCAATATAATAGATTTCAAAAGCTTTACCAACTGGTAGAATTTTAATTCTTTTTTAAATATAAAATTCTTATAATGTAAGCTTTCTGTTATCCCTCCTGTCCTGAAAAGATCGTAAAGAGCAATGGAAGAGTATTCAGTTTCTAGCTAACCATATTCACATTCAATTGCATTTCTCAGCTGCCTCATTGAAAATTCTTCATTAGCCTGTATGACTTGAAAACTATTTTTCATCTTTCACTTTTAATTCCTCTACATATTGGACCTCTGACAAGATAACTAAAATCAACATCTCCGTGCATAAACTCATGTCTTTCTCAGCATTTGGGAGAGCATATACACTGAAAATTTCATCTGGGGAGTGAATTTCCAGTGGAAAGACCACTCATTTTTAATAAAGATGACCAAACTTTCATTTTGTTAGATTTCAGATTGCTAAAGGGATAAAAAGAGTCAAGCAAATGTCACCACAAAAGCCCATAAAAAGATAGCATTCCAAAGACACTGACTTGGTCCACATTGCACAGCCATAACAAAGGTTCCTTACAAGGAGTGGTAAGAATGAACACCAGTAGTCTGCTTAGACAATACAATAGCAAGAAAATCCTAATGCACAGGGAAAAGTGTGAAAAGTGGTTAGTTGACATCACTGTAATAATGAGCCATTTCCAGTGCTGAAATAACCCAAAATGAGAATAAACATGGAGATGAAAGCAACTTTACATGGGTATATGGTCAAAACAACAAAAAAGGTAGTAACTCTGGTTTGGGCCTGCATAAGTGCTTACAATGTCAATGAAGCAATACCATTTCCTGTTAATACTACCTGCTTTTATGGTCTCATCTCTCTTCTTTCCTCTACTTGGAAATTACAGCTAACAAGATCATTACACTGTTTTACAGTGTTTTTCTTCTCAATAAGGATATTTCACAATGCACATTGTAGGTGATCACTATTTTAATCTCAAATTTTAATTCAAGAAATATTAGACCAATATTATCCTAAAAACTGGGAGACATTACTGCTGGATAAAGGAAAATGAAAAGTATCTCCAGGCTTCCAATAATAAGCAGAAGCAAGTCCAAACAGGAACATGTATATTATTTAAAAGAGCAACAATCTTTCTCACTGGTCTAGGGCAAACTTTGACCTTGCTCTCCTAAGGTGTTCAAATCACAACACACACCACATCAGCACACTCGTAAACCAAATTGATATTTCAAGAATTATTCTCTGAATGCATAATAGAGGTGACCAATCTATGTGTAGATGTCTGTCTCACAGGTCCAAATCTCCTACTCAACAGCCAAGTCATGAAGTGACGGAGACTTTTGCTAAGGTACTCACAACGTCCAGAGTACAATGAAAAGCAAACTCAATCCCTGCTATGTTAAATTATTTTGTCTTGATGAACATCCTGTGACTTTACAGGATTTTCTTCAATACTGCTATACTATAGTAATATATACCATTGTCACCCAAAGACAGCAAGCTCTCAGTCCCTCCACTTAAGTCCAAGACCTGTGCATCCCATCACAGATTAAATAAAACTAATCCTAATTAAACTTTACATTGGAAGGAGAAAGCTGTTATGAAAACAACCCTAAGGGCCTCACTCCAGATAGCAGTACAAATTACTCCAGTCAGCTGTATCCAACTGAATAGGACATAGGCAAAATTTCTCGGCACTGGGCCTAAAGTTTAGTCTTCCATTGAAAACAAAAACGGGTGCTTCAAGTCAACAATACAGTTAAAAGAACTCTGTTTCATTCCCACTGAAGGAGACATCACCATACCTTAGTGCTGTAAAGAAGCCAGTCAATCAGGTATTTTACTGTTAGCAGATCTGCATCACTAAAAAAATACAGATACTTCCTCTGTGACACTCACTTCCATATTTCCAGTGCAGTGTCTTGAAATTAAGAGAGACACCAATTAATTTCCTGAATGGCCAAGAGAACAGCCAGTCAGAAGCCTGAAGGAAAAGGGAGAGGAAAAGATGAATGCTTTAGAATAAAATTATTTCATCGCTCTCCTCCTCTTTGATATTAGAAAAAACAGGCTGGAAAAAAATCCTTTATCTCTGTAGCACAATGAAATTTTATACAGCAAAAGTCCACAGTGACTCCAGAAAGATAAAAGTAGTGACAAACTGTAGGACATGTATGACTGGTAAGACTTACGTCTAAGTGCATCAAGAACAGGAGAGAGTGTTTGTTGTGGATTTGGACTGGTTGTCTGGTTTGGTTTTTTTTTCACTTTAGAGAAACGAAACTGCAGGCAGGATGGACAAAGTGAGCAATGTGCACCTGCTGAGACACCTACAGTGACAGCAACAGAATGCATACAAATGGGTCATTAGAGCTGGAGGTGAAGCTTATAAAGCCTTCAACTGTGACTATTTTTCTTTAAGTCTGAAAAGAGAATAAGGAAAAGTTGAAGCCAAGGTCTCCAAGCAGTGTAAAAGCCACCTCATTTTGAAAAAAAAAAAAACCCTAAAAAATAAGAGGCGAAAGAAAGGATGCTGTCAGCTAGAAAACCTGACAACATGAGAGATCACCTCTTTTCAGGTCCAACAGCATAGGTAGATCCTCTTCAACAGATACAAGAGCTTTGGCAAAACACAGGTATATTCCTGCCTATCCCTAAACTCCAACAATTAACATTTCTCTGACTGTCAAGATAGCCAGACATAATGACAATACCAAAACTATCCCCCTAGAAGGCTGCAACTCCTGACCTTTCTTTCCTACTGGCAAGGAAACAGAAATCAGCAGTGAAGCAGAGCTGTGCTTCTGCCATAGCTGCAGGTAAGAAGGGTCTAGCTACTGCACAGTATCTGTGAGGTTTTAAGATTCTTCCCTTCCCTCCTTCTAATACACAGGCCATTGCTGCACCTTCAGCTAAATCCTAGAAGCAAAGCCGTTATCCTACTAACACCTGGGGATTTTGCTCTCTCTCTCATGGACAAAGATGACTGCAGACCTGTACTGTATTGTATTAAAAAGCTATTTCATTACCAGATGATGTGGGAAAGAGTGATCTACTTTGTGCTCCACAAATCCACAGCCTGGAGCACATGCCCAGGCAGGTTAAAAAAGCAAGCACCCACCTCATCTGCTGCTGAGAAGCTTTTGCACCTTGCCCTGCCCAACAATACACAGGCTTGAAAAGGCCACAAAGCCACTACCACAGATGCCAATGACAAGTAGGGCAAGTAGATTCGAAGACCAGAAACTCCAAGGAAAAAATTGTGCAGCTCAGGGAAAAACAAAAATAGCCAAGTGTTGTCAGCAAACAGGGAAGGGCACCAAGAATACTCCAGCTAAATACCACTTACAAATAGAAAAGGTCTCTAATTCAGATAGCTGTGAGCACACAAGGATCTGTGTGAACACCTACACGACTCATGCCTCAAAGGTAAAGCAATCTTCACATCAGTTAAAAACCTCCAAATATTTTGTTTGTTTGGTATAGTTAAAGGAATATTACATTCTATTAGATATTTGGGCAAAGAAGTTAACACACTGATGAAGTATTTGTCCAAATGCTGCATTCAGGGTCCAAGCTCCAGTTTTGAAGCACATGCAGCCTTTGGCACAACATGTCCAGAAACAGAACCAAGACAGTCCCAACAGCAACAAACTAGCCCCTGGACACTGGGAGTTCAGCACACATCAACAGCATTCATCTGAGCACCTCTGCAATATTCCTGCTTTTTTGTTTGGTCAGTATACACCATTGCAGTTAAATCAATTCATACATACACTGAAAGTGAATTTCATTCTATTTCATCTAACAGATTCTGACTTCTCCAAGTTTTCTCCTGCTTAATTCTTCAAGCATCATATATTTACATGGCGCTATAAGCACAAACCTGTGCTAGCCTAGCCCAGACAGGCACTGATGAAGATCTATTTTGTTCCATTTATTTGAACAACACAGCCCAGACATGGGTGTATCTCTTTTTTCCAATTGCTCTATTGAACTCAACACCACAGTACATTATCCCATGCATGTTTCAAGAATTTTATCCACTGATGTTTAAGCAGATATTAAGATAACTCCAGAATGCCCTTATTTTTTAAGTTGTCAGTAGAGCAACTTTACACTAATACAGTAACAACAACAGAGCAAAATAAAAGTGCAATGCATGATGAACACCTATGTATCTCCTAAGTAGGACTCAGTAATACAAAGGTAAGGATATGCCTTCATCCTTAATATACAGACACTCTGTAGAGAATCAAGAGCACTTGACTTCAGTGATACCCCTTGTGGACTTTATTAAACCATGAAACAGTGGTTTATGCTCATATCAGCCCTGCTAGCAAACAAATGCCAAATCACTGAGGAAAGTTAATTCAAAATATCATTAGCCTTTTTGCTTGTTTGGATTGAGAGCACTTTGCAGATCACTGGTTTCATTCTTACAGGCCCTTTGTGGTTCATTTGGGGATGCTGTGCTCTGCTCGTGCACTCTTACCTGCCCAGACCAACCAACACACAAGAGCAACAAACAAGGACAACCCTGCCCCTGAAGAGACAGCGGACAGCACAAGGTGCTCCAGGAGAACAGAGTAGCAAAATACCTTTGCTGACTAACAAAGGTTTCTGCTGCAAATTGTAAATCAGCAAGTGATATGCAGGGGAAAAAATGTATTTAATAAAAAGGCCTCATAGTAAAGTATTCAAAATGCATTGTTGGAAAGTATCAACTTAAATCAGCAGTGCCCTTTCAAACACTCTTCTTCTTTAACACAATATACTCTTAAGTGAAAACACTAGAAACACAATGAGCCTCACTGAAGTCAAATCAGAAACTCATTACTTACATCAAGCTATTAGTTTGGGATGGGGGCCAATCCCTTCCCCAAAGAAAGCGCTTTTACACACAGGGAATTTTACTGATACCAATAGGGCCCAGACTACTTTAAAATAGGGTCTGAAAATTCAGTTGTATCCATACCCCTTTTCGTAAGGGGGAAGGAAAGACTGTAGAAGAGACCTTCAGCCTTCCTTTAATTTTTCCCCTCTCTTGTGTTAAACAGACAGAAAGGGAGAAAAATTCAAGGAGAAAAATATATTTTAAAAAGCACCACGATATATAAGTGCCCTGTAGTAACACATCCTTAATATGGAATTTCAGAAAAAAGTTGTGTTTTACATTAAATATCACAGCACAGTCTCTTGTAACAGAAAGTTGTCTTTGGCCAGGTACACTAACAATTTAGACTTTACTGCTTACATTTAGACACTGGTTAACAGATAAAAGAATTTAGTCTTTGCAGAGCACTTGCAATTCTCAATCAAAATTACAAAAATCTAACTGCACTTAACATGAGAAATAAGCCTATAATTACTCCTCCCAGGGGCCCATCCAGATTTTACACTCATTTAGTAAGATGGAGCAAGACAGTACTGACAACTAAGCCAACTGCACAACTCTTCCAGCTGATCAGTGTCCAGGTTATCCTTCCTTTGATTAGAAAACACCTTTTTATTCTTGACTGGTAAATCCAAAGTACCCAGAAACAACATGAAGTTTATTCATTTCATCTCTCATAAACCTGTTCAGTTCTCAAGTCAATGAATGATTCAGCCCTTTGCTCTTTAAACTGGAATAGCTAAATGGCAAACTTTTCTTTTGATGTATTGCAGGTGATCATGCAAGAACTCTTTGGGTCTAATTATTGCTTCAGTATTGCCTATGCTACCCCACACTCAATCTCCTGATGGACCAGAAAAATAATTCCACTCACTAGTTCATAAGGCACTAGTAACATTCAGATGACAGCTAAAGAATAAACCAACTTTTTTAATGTAAGCACAGATACACCTGAAAGCACAATGACCTCGTAATTAAAATGGTGTCAGTACACAGACACACTCATAAATGGAGCTATACTGAGCATTCCTTTATTTTACAATATATTAAAAACCATCCTTTTAAGGTAACATACACTAGAACATTTCAGACTAAGTCAAATTTCATTATTACAAATGTTACTATGTATTCTAAATCCTTCTCCTGCAGTATTTAATTAAGAATCTAGAAATGAGGACTCAGAGATTATCTTGATTATATGTAATTAAGATTAAAAGATAGTTATCATTCAAAAGCATTCAAAAGTCAAGGCTAAAGATCATGATATTTACACAGATTTAAATACAAAAATATATAGTATTTGTAGGAAGTTTTCCCAGTAGTTTCAGCCCTGTCTACCTCACATTAGTACTTCTTGCTACCTATTTGTCAGCCCTTTGTCCCTTAAAAATAGCTGCTGTAACAACACAGTAACAAAACAAGCATTCAAAACCCTTCCATGGCAAATCCATTTTTAAAAAATGTTGGTATAATCTCTGTCCTTATATGCATCTGAATTCTGAGTATGTTTTAAGTTACAATATCAATATGCAAAACATTTTTTGAAAGCTTAACGCGCTTGTAAAACAAAAAAAGTGTAACAGAACAAATTGAAAGATTTGAAAAAAGCATAACAACAGTCCATGTTTAATTAAGAATATGATTAAATAATAGGTCTCTTTTTGAGTTTGCTTTTAGTTGAAGTGAACATGCCTATATTCAATTTTGCTCACTTTGACAGGAGCATAAAGAGCAACTGAGACCAGGGAAAACGCCCCAAAGGTCTCAGACAGTGCTATTTAAACACAGAGAGCAACAGATTGGTAATACTGTAAGCCCTACTATCCCTAAGCCTGGCAATGAGAATTAACACGATAGGAGCTATTTCTTCTTCTCTTGCATATTATCAAAGAGTCTCTAAAGCTAAAATTCTGTTCTGAATTCTTTTAGTACTGGACTAGCTGAGCATAATAGCACAAACAAAAGTTACAGAGGATTATTACCATATTTTACGACTCTGCGTAAGAGCAAATCCCAGGTTTACAGTCTTTACTGAAAGGCACGAGTTCCCTCCTTCATTCCCCCACTATGGATAGAATGCAAAGAATGCAGCTTCTGTCTCCATTTAAAGTTTGAGAAGTGAGACAAACAGAACTTACTATAAAAACTGCTATTCTTAGCAAAATAAATTCTGTAAGTTTATTATAATGGATACTCAGCCTACAGTAGCTAAGACCTTGACTTAGGACTTGCTACTACAGAGGTCTTTCTCCTAAAAACAGACACACTTGAAGACAAAGTAATTTGATTGTTACGAAAGTATCAGAAAACTACCTTTGGATAAGACAGGCATACAGATAAAAAGTGAACAAAACCAAACTAAAAAAACCACAGAGGTATGTAAGATGGCAGATTTGAAGATTTTCCTCCATAAAGTTTAATTTTGCCATAACTAATTTTGCAAACTCATCCCAACAGAACTGTTCTATTTTGGGTTAGTAGCTTACTCAGTGATGTTTGTAAAAAGCTTGAACTTATTCTGGAAATGTTGGGGAAAACAAGCACACTTGCTACAGACAGTTACAGAAAAAGGCATCCTATATAGAAAGAATCTTGGACTGCACCTCAACTCAGCCAGTTTCCAATGGATATTCTGTGAAATATCACATTAGTCACACCATGAGCAGACCAAAAGCATCCTAGTTCAATGACACGTTTAAATTAACTGCCGAGCCAACATCTTGCTCTGTCTATGAAATACTCCCATCTATGACCTCCAAAATCTGATTTTGTGAGAACTCCCAAGAACAGCTTCCCAGATCATGCTTAAGATGGAGAAAAACAAAGAAAACTATCTGAAATATCTCTTTAGAAATTTGTTCCTCTTTTTCTGATGTAGCAGTTCTCTTTAATTCAACTGCCTTGCTGGAAATCAGAGATAATCGTTAGAGCCTACAGCAGTGTTTGCAAGCCTGTCTAACAAGGAACAGTTTAAAAATTACTTTCCTCATTTATCAGAGCAGGTTCTGCCAACCAACTTCGCCACTTCTCCAGAAACATTCTAGCCAGTTTACGCACTGGCCACATTTCCTGGGTTTGTTTAGTTGCTCACTTCTGTCATACAGGTACCTGTGCTGGCAGACCATTGTTTGCCAGGAAGCATTTATGAAGGCATGGAAAAAAGGCAGCACAAAGCTTTTTCTGCTGGTAATGATCATAAATAGCTTGCTCAGACATGGCTGTATCAAAGCCATTGCTCTGCAGCTGATACTTCACTCAGAAGGCTGACACCACAGAATATGTTTGCATTGTTCTTCCATGATCTCTGTCTAGGGGAAACCAGTATCTTGTATAAATGGTTTCTGTGTCTTGCTTCCAAAAACTAAAAACATGACACTGTTCTAAACAGTCCACATTGTCCAAAAACTTAATTCCCACAATTTTTCTAAAACCTCTCCATCCAATGCTTTTTGCTTCTGTGATGGGCTGACCACGGGCTGGATACCAGGTGCCTACCAAGCCGCTCTATCACTCTTCCTTCCCACATTCACAGGGGAGAGAAAGTAAGACAGAGAACAACTCTACAGGTTAAGTCAGTTTACTAAAGCAAAACCAAAAGTTTGCATGTGCAAAAGAAAAGAAAAAAGAAGGTTAATTCTCCACTTCCCATCAGCAAGCCACTTCCCAGTAAGCAAGGCATCAGCACGTGTAGCAACTGCTGCAGAAGGCAAACTTTGTAAAATGACAAACACTGCCCCCCCTTCCTCCTCTTTGTCTTACCTTTTACATCTGAGCTGACTTCATATGGTATGGAATATCCTTTGGTTATTTTGGGTCAGCTGGCCTAGCTGTGTCCCCTCTCAGGATTTTGCCCACCCCCAGAGAGCCTAGTGATGTGGGGGAAAATGTTGGAGATGCAGCATTGATACTGCGCCAGAGCTGCTCAGCTGTAGTCAAAACACTGGTGTGTTATCAACCCCTTTGTAGCCACCGATGCAAAGCACAGCATTGTGAGGGCTGCTGTGGGAAAATGAATTCATCTCAGTCAAACCCATTACAACTGCCTTTAGAAACCACCTTTTGCAGGCTATGAATGGTTAACACCAGCAGTCTCAAGAAATGACAGATAAGTAAAAATAATTCTAAGAAACAGAGCTTATTCCTCTCTGCCTTGGGAATGGTGAGCTGCAAAACCAGCTGCAAGGAATCAGAAAAATCACAAATTAAGAACAGCTTAATAATAACTTCCACTTTATAAACCCTTAAACAGCTTTTAGTCCTCCTCAACAGTATTTAATGGCACCTGTTTATCAACTACTAGTACCTTCCAGGACACTGAAAGCCAAAACAAGAGATTCCAAATCTCTTCTGCTCCTAATTCAGTCACAACAGTGGAATCCCTGGATCTGAACATTTCCTTTTCACAACCCTATGGCAAGTTCCTTGGAGTTAACTGAGGAAAGCTAAACTTCATGCCTAAGTAATGTCTGTGTTAACTCTTAAACAGAGACCTTATTTACTTAAAAAGTTAAACAGAGACATTAGAGACAAGACCTTAATTAGAAAGTCCATCAGGTCATTTTAAGCATCGCCAATAATCCAAAGTGTTCATTTAACAAAGGTGTACTTTGAAACAAATAGAAGACAGTACTCTCTGTCTCCTATCTGGACACAAGCTTAAGGTATTTTTAAAAGGATATCATACTTTTAATTTTGATGTATTTCCCATAAAAAGGTTCTGTAAGGAAGACTTTCACTTGAGAATTGCTTACTTAATTCTGCAAAAAGAAAAATGTACCATATCCACAATCTCAGACTACATCATCCCTCAAAACAAATTTACATGGAAAAAAAACTCAACTGTCCAATCTTGGACTATATGATGGCATATCAGTTTGGAGATGGCAAGTCATGTTTGCAAATTAAGAGTAAACACATACCCTCAACTAAACAATTAGCAAAAATAGAAAAAAAAATCCAGGAATCTCAAGACTTCTCTGTAAGAGGATGAAGACATATACACACACACAAAAGGAATCTTCACAACTAAATTTATTAACTGCAATATTGAAAAACTATTGGTTTTAATACTGAAGTTAAGTCCAGCGAGGCTGATGCATAATACAACAGAAATTTCACCTTTTAAAAGAACTGACCCTTCAAGAACCTTTGTAACCACATGGAACATAAGTCAAAAATTTAAAATAAAGTATGAAAGAGTGTAATTATCTTTTCTAATTGGTTTAGTTAGATAAAAACCCAAATAAAAGAAATTGTGTCAGTTTACTTCTGTGAAGCACATGATTAACATGTGTCACTTATGTGACACATATGAGAGTAATGTATGTCTGCTGCCCTAAGCTCCCTTAACCTTTTACATATCTATCACTTTTTAGAAAATTTGATTTTTTCCATGCTATTTCTTAATGGTCTAGAACTCTTTAAAAAAAAAAAATTCAAGTAACTGTTCATAATCAAGTTCACCAGTTTATGTAAACCCATCAGTCTCAAGCACATTTTTACAGTTAGAAAGCCTAATAGACATTTTAAAGAACAAAAACATCAGAAAGATAAATTAATACTGATAAAATTCAGTGATTCTCAAGTACATGACATATTTGAAAAAAAAAATTAAAAAGCATTGAAAAACTGGAAAACAATGTAGCCTGATTTTGAACTTTGTTAGGACACAAATTTGTGGCAAGTACTACAGCTCATATTTTAAGGAGGCTTTCACAAGCAAAGTCTACCTTGGTTAACTTCATACTGTCAGCATGATGGCCTAGTAGGGACCTTCTCACAATAGATCTCAAGAGAAGCGCACAATTAGAGGGGACACTGAATCATTGAGCAAAAATTACATATTGCAAACTTTTTATTCTGAATGTTCTACTCCCAAATCCACTTTATACTGTTCTGATTAATTAATAAATTTTTAAAAAGGCATGAAACTGTAACTTAAACACATTTTTTAGTCAGAACTGATAACCATTTATATATGCACCTGAAAGGAGAAGCACACATTGAGGCTGCAAAAGGAACACTGCACATCCTTATAAAATTATACATCAAAAAATTATCACATATCCTCTCAATCAAAAGAATCTACATAAATTTTCTGAAGTACAGACTCTGGTTTTGCCAGACAAAGAAGGTTGAAGAGGAAAAATCCCAAAGGCGCTGTGTCTAAAAAGTAGGCAGTAAGCAGCCTGTGAAGAGCCAGTAAACAAACCATAATTCAATACAGGCCCTTCACCAAGGACAAGCACCACAACACATGTAGGACAGAATGGGGAAGAAGAAAATATGAGTCCAGAACTGATCCCTAACAAAAATATACTAACCATATACTCATTTGAGACCTCTATATTCACTACTCACACAGGCACATAGAGGCAAGTCTTCAAAAAACACATAATCCCATAGGGATCCTACTGACTATACACTGTTGCATGGGGTTTGGTTTTCGGTTTTTGTGGGAATTTTTAAGATTATTCAAAGGTTTCTCAATCATGATTATACTGTAATTGCTCAAGCGATACCAGGTTTATTAGGGTTCTTATGCGTTAGCACAGATTTAGCTTCTACTCCCTATTTGCAGAAGATTTTTACCAAAACCTTGGGTTACACACAGAAACCAAGACCAGCATAATAAAAAAAAATATCCCTATCTGAAAATTTGAGCATAAAAAGGGGAAGTTTTAGTTCAGCAACTCACACCTCTACGTCCACCCTAGTGAAAATCCCTGATTATTATTTGCAGCATATCTGTACAACATAAAGACTGGCTGTATGTGTATTGCCAGAAGCACAGTCTGTAAAGGAGGAGAAGGGTACAGCAACATTTACAATATGTCTGTGACCTGTTATACACATTGCCATAACACACATACTCTTTCAGTTATGCATATTCATCCACAGAGCAAATGCTCACTTCTGTATGCATGCATTTTCAAGGACACCCAAGTTATTGCACTTCTTCACCTGGACCTGCAGAGGCCTACATGCCTACCTATTAACCAGCTAAAGTCAAAAGACTCAATAGCAGTAAAGAAATAAAACTAAGTGGAGAAAGATATGTGGGATAAATCTGGATCTTATAGCTGACACCCAAAGACTTACAGCTGAGTCTGAATATTAAGTCTCACTTGTAAAACACGAAGTGGAGAAAATGAGTCATATATTCCTTAAATAAACATCTTTACTATTTTCACAGTAGTTTAAATACAGGTGAACACACCAAATAAAACTAAAACCTTCACCTCACCTGAGAACATTCGCTCTGTCTTATAACACTTTTGCTTTTAATTACTTCACCCTTTTTCTCATGACATAATCCTCCTATAGCCTTACACAGAAAGTATCTTCATTTACAACATAAACAATGGTAGTCTTTCATTAACCATGAAGTTACAGCTAACTGCTTTCCAGTCCAGTTCTAAAAATATCAGTAATTTTCCTATGGCAACATCTTATTTCCTTAAGTGACACTTCCTTTCAGAAAAGAAAAGAAAATAAAATTCAAAAGCACAAAAATATATTTTCAAAGCATTTAACTCCAGAGCCATTTTCAAAAGAATTCTTGGGCAGACAGCCACCTTTGAAAACTGTATTTTAAAGTTCAGAATTCTGAACAAAATCCTGTAATTTAAAGTTTAAGATAACATCTATAAATTTTCAAGAAATTTTCTACAGCTCTTCTTATGCTTCATGTTCAGAACAGCACAATAAATCGCATGCACATGAAATGCACTTTAATATGGGCCTTGTTTAAAATTGCCTTCAAATGCACTACTTGGGAAGTAGAAAAAGCTATGAAAACATGACGATTCAGTCATACTAAATTAAGACCAGCTTATATTGGTACAGAAAGCACAGGCAGTAATATTTTATTGTATAATAGTAGTTATTAAGACTCCATATTCATTCACTTGGCCAAATTACAGAATGCATAAGCCTTTTAGGACCAAACACAACCTTTAACCATCTTTCAGGCCAAACTGATCAAATTTATTCTTTTATAGAGCAGCTAAGATAGTTTCAAAGTTTTTCAATAGAAAAATAACTCGCTCCAGCTGAAAGCATTTTAAAATGGGATGCTCTAGTACTTGACAACTGTGCAACAGTGACGAGTACAGCATGTTTTTGTCTTAGGAAGCCACTGTATACCACCACAATGAAGACCTGCTCAAATCTGCTTCAGCTCCAAAGCTCTGCAACACCCTGCTCACATGCTACACCCAGTTCATGCAGGCTCTCTGTTGATGTACAACACATTTCACCCTCTTGCACAGGAGTGCTGTGTGATGGTGTGGATGTAAGTTTAGCCATGATACAGCTAAGGACCCATCATCCTAGGACTGAGAAATGTTTGTCATTGTCCTAAATACCAGTTGGGTGCTATCAGGAGAACAGCTAGAACACAGGGGAGGAAGAAACCAGAAGAAAAACTGGAGTTCAGAACAGGAACAGAAAAAGAAACTGCAGGAAGGAAGAGACAGATGTATAAGATGCTGATGGGTAGGCATAGAGTCCCAAAGACCCAGACACTACAGCATGCAGAGCCTGAGATCCTCAACCCAGCCCTTCTGGATTCTCCCATTTTCTTGCCCAATGGACCTGGGACCACTGTCAAGATCTACCTCTATCCTCTTCTAATTAATGACACAGAGACTACAGAAAGAAAACATGTCTAGCTAATATGTTTAAATGCCACGTATGTAAACCAATTTTACGTCTGTCCATTAAGGTTTGTATATTTATTTTTTTAAATAATTCTGAGGGAGTTGCACTAATTTTCACAAATGCCTTCTGCTTGCAATATTTTATGAGTCAATGGAGAAGCATTAACTAGTCACAGTTTCAAATTAAGGTATTTCTGTTATGAAATACTAAGCCAATGTCTCAGTTTCTCTATTTGTAAAGCATGGCTGTCACTTCAGTGAGGCAATATAAAAAATGTAACTTTTCAAAAACATATTATAAAGCACTCCATTAAATTGTAATTAATAAATTGGAGAGAAAACATTAATCCCATGTTTGCCTATAATTTTGGATAGCGTGATCTGAACAACGGGATTAAAAAAGAAAAGCCTCAGTGTGAGAAAACCATGAAACCTCTCTAACCAATGAGACCAGAGTGCCCTGGGGAAAACACTATTTGACCAAAAAAACTGTAAGTGACATGCAGATGGAACCTGAGTTAAGATGGGAAAAAAACCCTTTAATTCCAGCATTCCTTGAATTCAGACTTCCTTAAGTTTGCAATTTTAATAGCCACTGAAGCAGGGTTTTATGTACTAAGGGAGGAATTTGTTTGCAAGAAAACTTCAAACACTCATTTAAACAGTGATCTATATCCCTCGGTTTATGAACTGAAAATGAGACAAGTCTGACACTGCAATACAAAAACCAAGCATCAGGAAGAACAATGAGGTGATCCAAAACTTCACTTTTCAATTTCTTAAATTGCGGAGGAAGAAATGAAACTCAGTGAAAAGAAGTGAAGAAAGAGTAAGAAAAGCACAAAAAAAATCCAAAACCAAAACAAAAACAACAAATCATAAGAATAACTAAGAAAAAAAAGGCATTCTGGGAGTACAGGAGACAAAAAAAGGCTACCTGGAGTGTCTTGCATTTACCTAAATCCCTGCCTTAGACAAAACTTGAGTCCTCAGCATAATGTGTCTGTATGTCTTCATGACTTGATGGAACAGAGGTGCTCCTCTCCGGGTTTATGTACTAACCCAACTCAAAGCCTCTCACACTAAGCAAAAAAAAATCTTAAACTTCTAATAGCTAAGATTTTCAAGCATACTTGATATTAAAGAACCAATATGTGAAGAATATTGCCATCTCAGCAGTGCTCCATAGATTTCTATCACTTCAAACCTTTAATTCAGACTAGATTCTCACAACAGATGTGCAATTACAAGGTATCACTAGGAGTCCTATTCTTACTCAAGGGACACCTTTTCATTAGTAACCTTACCATTTATAATTCTGATTTTTTGCCCATTTTACTTTGCCAGTTTGGCAGTTTCCACAGAAGTCAGACTGCTGACAGGAGCAGGACCTGGCGACGTTTCCTGGGAATTACAAGGCCTTGCTGTGGAACCCATTTTATCAGCAGCTGTCTATCTTGTTTTAAGATAGCACCCTTACCACCCACTTCCTTACCATCACTGGACTCTCACCTCTGAGAGGAAAATAGGAGAGAGGAAAAAAAAAGATTGTGGGCAGGACCATGGCAGTTCTATTCATACAGAAGAAACACACCACGAAAGGAAATTTTCTTTTGCAACCCAAGGCAAAATTTGCTGTGTCTTCTGGGTTTGACACTTGAAATCATGAGGGCAACTGATTAAGGAAGACCATTTTCACTTTTTTTCGTGTTTCAGTATTAGTTTGACAACTGAATTATTTTGAATGGTCTTCATGCGTAACAATTTCAGAAGCTTACCTTCCAAGCAAAATCTGTCATTCTCTTGCGGTCTTATGCACTTTTTGCTTTTCCATTAAAAACAGTAACTGATACTTTAGAGTGTCACTACAATTATTAGTGACTAGAAGTTTTTACAGAAAATATGTTCATCACCAAAGTATTTGTATCTCAGAAGGATCAAAACATACCCATACAATTTTATAGTATGCCAAGGCAAGGGCAACATTAGAGGGATGTGAGCTCATTCTTACCCTGTGTTAGTCAATAAAATAGACTATCCATTCATTCTATGAGCTGCAAGTCAAAAAGGCAGATATTGAATAAACCTCACATAAAACTTCAAAGTTTTGCTTAATTACACACAAAAGGGAGGTTATGCCATCTTCCACAAAACTCTGAAGCTTTTCATAAATAGCAAGTTATATGATGAATCAGGGATAAACACACTAACTTCACAAAGATAAATTATATTAACAGGACAATTAAGTGTTTAAAGTAAAAAGTGTGTACTGATTCTCCACACAAAAATAAAAGGCACATTCTTTTCATTAAACTCCGTTCACTTAGCAATACCCCACGAACCTGGTGATACCAATATTTTCCTGACAGCCCTATTAAAAACCAGGCCAAGACGGCTCAGTACCTCATGTTAGCAGTCTTCTCTTACCAGTGAGCAAACAGATGACAGACAGCTGTGGTGAGTAAACTCTGGGATACACTCTTAAAAAAGGACTGGACACAAAAATGCTGTAATACACAACCAATGCTTTATTCTTGCATTTGGCTCCCTGGACTCTTACTCAAGAAAAAGAGGAAATAACAGCAGACAGAAGAGAAGAACATATTTGCTCTAACAATACTGCATTTCTTCTCTACAAGCACAGCATTGACAGGCTAGGCCTGGGCTGACACACCAGGATCAGAACAACATGGCATGATCTGCACACAGGCTCTTCCTCTGTGGGATGCTTCCCTCCCTTGCCCACCTTCCCCTTGCCTATGAGAGGTGCATGTCTGCTGCACCAGGGCTTGGCCACAATCTCAGCCTTTCTACACAAAGAACAAAGCCTATACAAGTAAAAAAGGCACATATTAACTACCTGAATATGTGTATGTGCTGTTTGGCCTCAGAATGGACAAAGGTAACCCATACATTGGCAAGGTAACCCTAACACTGAAGTTTGGGCTTTTGGTGTCATAAATACCAAACTTGACATTTTCAGTCTTTCCATATTACCTCCATAGCTGACAAGGAAATCTGAGGGCTGACAGTGCTTCCCCCGCCCCAAAGTTACGGAAACCTGGCCTAGATATTGCTAGAAAATTAAATAATTTGGTTCAGATAAAACAATCATTAAAAGCATCTACAAACATCTCATTTATTGTTAAAGATGCAACCTAATCAAGAGATCACCTGTTTGTTTAGTTTTACAAGTATCTATTTCTTCAGATCCCTCTGAATTCATTCTTCACTGAAGTACCAGATCTCTCAGGGAAAAAGAAGGACCTTGTAAAGCGAAGCATTTGGGCTGTCAGTAAACAACACTATAGAAAATTAACTTTTAGAGGGACACTAATAGAATAAAGAATGGTTGCTTCCATTTTGGCCTCAGACTTTGAGATGAGCTTTCAATCCTCTTCTCTGAAATTTCAACATAAAAGCATAGCACCTACTTCAAGAAGTGGTGAAAAATGGGAACCAAGTTACTCAGATAAAGCTGTAATTCTTGCTACATTTGATTTCTGTCCCTTAAATTATTTATATATGACAAGTTTGTTCTGTACAGGTGTCATCCCATCAGCAAGACATGATGCATTTTATTATCTAATTTAACATGTTATTTACAGCCTGAATTCAAAAAGCATGTGAAAAGCTACATTAAAGAGATCAAAACATTGCTAAGACTACAGCAAGAGGTGTACAAAAACTAATGGAACAGTGTAATTTGATCATAAATGTCACACTTCTTTTCAAGAAGATTCCAAGTTTGCTCTCAAAGCTGCATTAATATGATTAACATCTTGTTTTCACATCCGCAGCATCCACAGGCTTTCAGAACTCTCACATTTACAGTGCACAGCCAAATTAAGAGAGCTCTGAGAAAGTGCACATACCGGTAAGCAGGACTCCACAGAGTTTCTTTAGGGAAACAAATGTCTACTGAACTATATAGTACCTTTCCAACTGTTGTTTTGCTCAGCTATGCAGAGGAGTAACATACTTCACCATGCAAACAACATACTGGATATCCCTAAAACTACCACTCATTCCTAAATCAAAGCTACTCTTTGCCCATAGACACTGACAGAGAAAGTATTTCAGATGTAAATACCCATAATCAAAAATTATGTAGGATGTGTTCTACTTCATACTAGTGGGGATGAAGCCTCTAGGTGCTAACAATACAAGATGGGTTACATAAGACTATGCACTTATTTTTAGAAGCACATTACAAAATTAAGTACTGCACTGGAATCTGTTGCAGAGCCATGGACAGTTACATCAATATGCACAAAGAACAATTGCTCAGTCGGAGCAGAATATTAGATTCAACTCAGACTCTAGCTCTCTCCTGACAGTCCCAAAAATACTGAACCACTTGAGACCATAAAATTTAATTTACACTCAGTAGACAAAGAAAAAACAAACTAAAACACCAAAATCCTACTAATTATAAAGACCTTTGCTATGAGCAGCAGAACAAATAAAAATTAGTTTCTTAAGGATTTATTCTATTTCTTAATAATTGAACCATGATACCCTCAACTTCCTTCTTTTCCACATCTCTTTGTGACTTTCCCCCCACTTCAGGGTAAAGAGTTGTGGTGCAGACACTCTGAAAGTCTGCGAGTGTTTACAGGACACTTAACCAGCCATCATCCAACCAAATTCATACCAGATCATGTCTGACTATTTCAAGACGGTGCACTAATTTGAAATTCCTTCTTTCACCTAGACACAATTCTATGAGGCCTGTAGGACCATACTTCAAATCTTAGCTTCTCCTTCTGATTTCAGTTTCCATACAGAAGCATATTTATATAAATTCAGTAAAATGCTTAACTTTAGAGTTAACTCAAAGTTGGATTACCTATGTATGACCTATTTTAAATTTTTATGCTGCTTGCAGTTACAAACATCAAGTAATCCATGCAGCACATTCTACAATCAACAGTTTATTCACTCACTACCACCATTTATTCATTTGCAGCCACTATTACTCCTCTCCAGGCTCCTTCCTACGTACATTAACACCAGGGACTGTGGAGTACCTTTAGTCTACTAAGTTTTAATATACACTGCACAAAATGGTTTCGCTTTAATAACTGGACTCAGCAGATGCAGGTATTCATTAGCATAGAAAAGGCCAGCAGCTGGCCAGGACACTGGAATACATTGTTAAGGGGGAGTTAAAGATGCCTGCTCTTAGTGAGCCACTCCTGGTTAAAAACCAGACCTACCCTTAGCCATCCCAGTCTTCAAGACTTGCTGAACGCTTGCTATAAAACCTAATTCAGGCAAGTATGAAACTGAATCTTCCCTGTGGACCATAAAAGAACTGCCAGTTGCTTAAAAAGCAACATTTAAACTAGTTATATGTCCTTCAGAGACAATAAAATATTAGGATCACAACTAATATCAAGAGTTTGTGAATTCCTAATTAAAATAGTAATCCAAATGAAAATACTACCTGGCATCAACCATATACTGCTGATATTCACTGACCTAAGGTAAGTTCAGAAGAGTACCTAACTCCTGAAAACTAAATTTTATCCTTACAAGAAATTTTGATAGTCCCTGTTTCATCATGTCTCACAACATTTATGTTCTTGTCCAACTATGCTTCCAGGAAATTGGGGGAAACAAAACACGCATTTACTGTCCAAAACATATCATCCTGAAAATGCCAAAGTTTTCAAAAACAAAAAACAAAATACACACAAAAGAAAACACAACAAACCACAAACAAACAAACAAAATTAACTCCACACCACAGCAGCAAAGGAATCTGAATTTCTGAATTTACTTCAATTTCCACCATGAAATACTGACTTACTCTCAGTAATGCTGAACTTAATCCATTTGATCTTACTGGAAATATGCATCCACATCCAGAAAATAAGCCAACAAATTAAAATTTCAACATATGGCACCTTTCTACTTTACGATGGTGCTTTTGACATGTTAGGAAAAGTACACCACACAGCAAAGTATCAGCACCAGTACCAACATTGCAATAAACAACCAAACACCTCATTAAAAAGATTTTTTGCATCAAACAGTTCCACAGGTGAACACTGTATCGCAAGGTAATTCAACATTCAGAATTGTTCATCACCTGGTCAGTCCTTCAAAAGTTGACATTGCTTATAGCTGATTTCTATTTGAAAACCTTGCAGATTTCCACTTCTCCACACCACAATACACAGTACAGACATTCAAGAGACAACCTTCTTCTATAAATTTTTTTAGCCTACTCAGTCATTACATAAAATACCTGCTTCACAGCAATTTTCCTGTTTTATAATTTTCAAAAAATAAATATTTGTATGCAACGAGTACTTTCCCACAAACCTCATCACTACTGAATGGTAAAGGACTTCAAGCATATACACAAGTCCCCTACACAGCAGAGCAACAGAAGGAAGGTTGGCAGACATTTTTTCCATCATTATAATTCTCTGGCAACATTTCCTTTGCAAGAGTAGTATTCACAATTCCAATAAAAAATGCTTACAAGGAGTAGTCATTCTGCCCCAAACAATGCAAGGTTTTCATAAGCTGGAAGGGGAAAAATACTATTCCACTGAAGCTCAAAGCAAAAAGTCATATAGACTGTAAGTATACAGTCCACTGACACAAACATTATCTGCTCATTTTGCACCAGGACAGGCATTTTCCTACAACCCTTTGACAGGAATGATATGACATTACATTATCATTGTCTGTGTTAGAAAGACAGCTTTAGAAAAACTTGTTTGCCACGATATTGACTAGAAATCTAAATGTTAACATTTTATAATTAAAAATAGTTGGCCGTAATGAGTCCAACTGCCTCTTGGTGCCTGAAAACTCTCTCCTATTGTTTCCAAATGCACATATATTTAGACTGTAATGAAAATATTGTGGATATACCCTTCTGAAATATGAAAGGACAAACAGTACAACTGCCACCTACTGAACCTGGGATAGGGCCATTTTGGGGGGTTCACGTCGCTTTTGCTAACCATATGTATTAACTGCTACTGGCATGTGGTTCCACAGAAGTCTTGAACCAGGTAAGTAAAACACAGGAAACCATTATTCTCTTACCACAGACTAGAACTTGGCTACGAATTGGTTAAATGACTTACCCAGAGTAACCCATCACTTCAGTAGGACCTCAGACAGAAAGCATGGTCCAACTCAGCCTATTGGATTACTGTCTGTTCAGCAGCAATGCAAAAGTAAGAGTTTCCATTTCATGTTCCACAAATACAGCAGCATTTTCTACCAGTTTTCAGTTTAAATAAACTACACCTTTTGATGAATAACTTGACCTCAGCAAACTATATTCAAACACCATTGATCGATCACAAGCGCATAAAAAAAATCAGAAAGCAGGATTTTAAAAATGCTTCTGAAGTTCAATTAAAAAAAAAAGGGAAAAAAATCCCAAGTGACATGGGGTAAAAAGTAATACTTAAAAATATTCCCCCATAAATTATCTCAAATCAAAAGGAAAACAGGAAGAAACAATGGTTTACCTACTACTGAATTTCTGATTAACAACTCTTGCATTGCAATTTAACAAGAAAAGGATGTGTCTGAAAAAAATCTTCATTATAATCAAATTTTAACCAGCATAATCTGAAAGAAATCCTCCAAGGAAATGTAGAGTTGTGAAATTATACACATTAGCACTGTAAAATGCAATCAGATGGCAGAGTAACCAAGTAGGGGAAAAAATAATGCACACTTTTCTGTAATGCTACTAATAACCAATGCTGCAGCAAGACAAATTAAGGGTTCTCAGTAACCCCTTTGGGCAAGAACCACTTACACCTTGTCTTAGAGCTTATTACACAACTAGACCACAAGATGAGCTAGTGCACAACACCAAAACAAAAACATTCTATTTTATGAGAGTATTAAAAATGAAAGATAAAATATATATTATAAGCACAATGAACATGTTATGGTTAGGGTTTTGGGTTTTTTTACTTCTTTTTTTCATTTTTGCATATACAAATGCAAAAATATTTTTAATCCCATGTAAGAATCTCTTGTTGATTAGCAAAGACTATGCTTGGTATATACACACCTGCTCCTAAACCAAAATAACTCCACAAGGACAATTTAAAATATCCTACTGTGCAGTATCTTCATTTGACACAATTCTTCCTACACTATTATAATGATCAATAAAAGCATAGTTAGCTGTCAGAATACACCATCCATCCCGAAAACTCATGCACAAAGTTAACCATCAGCATGTAAGCAGGTGCTTTTAACTCAAGGAGACTACGCACAAACTTCCAGCTGTTCACATGCTTCTCCAGGAACCTGGGTCAGGAGACCAACAAGATACACACAAACACAGCATCCATGTGCTAAAGCCCACCTGGAAAGAAATTTTTAAAAAGGGGAAAAAAATGCCAATTCTAGTCAGGAAAGACAACTGAAACAAGTTGAATTGTTCAATGCAGTGCAACTGGGACATAAATTTAAAGCAAACATATTAGCAGATTTCTGCTGCATAGCAGAATGCTCAGATACTTTTTTTACTTATTTGTCTCAAAAGCTCAGATAAAGCTAAGTTAACCTAACTTCAACTTCTATGCTTTTGTCAGTCCTTGAAATTTACATACATACACACTGCATTAATAGTAATTTTAAATGAGAAAAACTGTATCATTTACAGAGCAATCATTTAAATCTGTTGTAAAAA